>NC_046341.1:2920675-3233560 GCF_000738735.6 Corvus cornix cornix
TGACTGATGATTTTATAGGAACAATCCTGACAAGAAACCAGAAGGGCTAAACAGTCTTGGGAAAGGACATGACAGCTCTCCAGCTGAAAAAAGACTGCTGGAAAACACCCAGGCTTGAGGAAAAGGCTTGAGCACCAATTCCTGGTGAGGGTTGAGTGCCTTGGGTTTACCTGTTGCTTCCATGATATTCACACTTTCCCAGCTAATTCTGGGCATATATCCCATGTTTCCTAATGTCAGTGGACAGCTGGGGCTGCTGTGGGACATCTGGGCTGTCCTTTGCAGGGAACAGCGAGGAAAGTTGCTGGAGGACTCCCTGCCCCTTGCACGATACATCCATCCCAGTCCAAATCAGCAGAGAGGCCGAGCTTGACCCCACTGCCTGGCTGAGCTGCTTTTCGTTGTAAGGGGTAAAAACTTGAGGAGGTATCATAGAATCACAGGCTAATCAAGGTTGGAAAAGACCTCCCAGACCACCAGTCCAACCTTTGGCCTGTTACCACCATGCCACTACACCATATCCCGACGTGCCACGTGCTCTTTGTGTGTTCTTTGAATACTCCCAGGGATGGTGACTCCACCGCTTCCCTGGGGAGGATCACCCCTTTGGGGGGACCATGGGTGCGCAGGCCAGGGATGATTGTGTGCATGGAGATGTCCCTGAGGGGCTGGGTGCAGCCTGGCTCTGTGGCCTCTTGTGGGAAGATGTGTCCCCTTCCGTGGGGGTTGATTTCTGATCTCCCTGTCACCAGCACTACTTGACATAACTACGAGCCCAATGAAGACCAAAAATCAGCCAAATTCATCTGTGCTGTCAATCTTCTCTACAGATGTTCTCTACAGATGTTGAGTCTCTGATCACAGTGTTTCAGTGCTCTAATTGTGCCTTCTGCTTTGGAAACACAGGCAAAGGAGTGAGTAATTACCAAAATCCCATGAATGAGCAGCGAGATTGCACATGGAGAAACTGAGAGAGAGACCACACAGCGAGGAATGGGAGCCGTGGGATTAGGAGCTGGGATTTCTTTTTCTCTGTGCACAGTCCACGAGGCTGTGCTGCCCTGTATGATCTCATGGAAGAAGTATATTTTCCATCTGTGAGGAACTCCTCGCAGTATCAGCTAAGTGCAAATTAGTAGGATCATTAGCCACTCTTTGAGGGAGACGGCTGCCAGGAAGCCTGAGTGTATGTTTGAGGAAGAATTCCTAATGTCTGTGTGTCTGGAGGAGTATAAATTCTTCTATTCCCCTCCAGTAGCCTAATTAGATTTTACTCTGTTTATTAGAAGAGTTCAGTTGCTAGCTTAAGATGAAATAAAATCTGCATGATTAAGAAGTCACGAGCAGTAAAGCTTAGAGTGTGCTGTTAGAAACTTTCCTTTTGGATCAACAGCGATGAAATCCTCCAGTGTTAAATGAAGTGAAAGCAGGAGTGTGTTTAGATCCAGCACCCAGGATCAAAACAGGGTGTCAGGGATGGAGGGAGGGTCAGGAAGGGGGTATCATGCCACTCAAATGGTACCTGAAATGGGAGGATTACTGAGGAAATTGCACTTTTAACCACAAAGCAGACTGGATCTTCACTGGAAAAGGATAGGAAAGATGCTCTTCCATCTGAAAATATGTTCTTCAGCTCTCCTCTCTTCCTTCTGCAGACACAACGATACATCAAGAGTCAAGAGCTCTAAAAAGATGGAGTAATATCTAGATCTAATTCTATTCAAACATCTCAAGCCTTTCAGGGGCTGATGGCCTTAGTGATGTCAAATAGCCTCCAGCAGTAGCTGTATCCATTATTTTTTTTTAAGTGATGCTTGGCTTTGGAATAAAAATCCATTGAAGACAACGAGATGCTCGGGGCTAGGATTAGATCCTTGCATGGAAAATGGTGAGCAGCCAAAAACCCCTGAGATTTTTGAAGCTCAGGATCTGCCCGTTTCCAAGATCTCTGTTGGCACTGAATTCCAGGCATGCATTCCTCAAAATTTCCTTGTATCGTTTTAGGAACTGAAGGCTGGGGAACCAGAGAAGAAAACCGATATTCTGTTTCCACTGACTTTGTTGGGAGCTACTCTGTCACACACAAAGCCACCAGCAGCCTGCAACAGGGAGTTTTCCAAATGGTCTTTGAGTTGATGACCCCAAAATCCTACTGAAAAAATGCCACTGTATTCACTTACCCATAGGAAGACAAATGCAGAGGGTTTTTTCTTTCTCCCAGTTATCTGAGAAACTAAACTCTAATGGCAAACGAGGTTATTCTTTTGGAGGACCTCCAAGAGCTGTGTCTAGTGTAGGTTTTTGGTGCTGTGTGTACCTAAAACCTCTGAGTCCAGCCCACCCTGCTGGTAGGGGCAACCTGATCACAGAGATGAAATCCCATTCCTCATGGATAATTTAAAAATCCATCAGGGGTAGAGTCAGGGTGCAAATCTGAGGACGAAAGTTGGAAGCCTGGTGTAGAAAGTAAGTTTTGGAGCCTAAAAAAAAGAAAGGAGCAAGCTCAGAGGAGGTGAAGAGTCAAGGGAAGGAGACTTGAAACCTAAAACCTTCCCAAAAAAGCAAAGGGATTTGTGTAACCCAAGGGACTAAAAGTACATTTTGGCCCATGCTCTGGTTTTCCTCAGCACGTGCCCAGCCACAAGAGCCCATGTGGTTCTTCTGTTTTCCCAAGTCTTTTGAAATATAGATGCAAGAGTCTCGAATCCCTGCACTTCCCTGCATTCCTGAAGAAATTGGCCCACCATGTAGTTGTAATTCAGGATACCACCATACACCCACGTGTAAGATTCCTTAACAACTATGCACATTTTTAGGCTCAAATATTTTAGAATTGTTTTCACTGTGCCTGAGCTGTAATTGGCTCAGCTTCCCAAGTGTTGGATCATCTAACTGGAGTGATTTTTGACTCCGAGCCCAGGCACCATATCAAAACATTTATCAATTAATCATAAAAAGTAACTAACATTGTTGTCCACCCAAGAAAAACTGTCACTTACAGACTCATGTATGTTATTCCTTATGAAAGAGCTGCTATATAGAAGTTGATTTCCTGCACAGACCAGGTGGAAAATCTGCTAAAGGCAGAGGTCAAATTTAGTTTAATTTTATACCCTTTGTTAAGAATGTTCTCCCTCTCTCTCTCTCTCTCACTCAAAAAAAAAAAAAAAAAAAAGGAAAAAATCCACCCTTGTGTTCCTTTCCAAGTTTTCTAAAGTTAATTCATGTGGAAGAAAAAAAAGATTAGGATAAAATTTCAAATATTAAATTCAAATGCAGGATTAATGAGTTTTATTTCAAAGCCCCAGAGGTTGTCTGGAATTTAGGACATTTTTTTAGTAGCAGACACGAGACACAGCCAGATGCAGTCGTGTTTTGGACCAGCTCAGCACAAATTTAGCACCTTGAAGGAGAAATTTTATGTCTGTTTTGTAAAGCAAACATTTCAACTTTTCCAAAATCCCTTGTCCAAAAGATATTATTGTTGCACTGGATGAAGAAAGGGATTTAAACTAAGGCTGACTGGTTGCTCCAGCACAGAGAAATTGCCACCCCATCACCATCCCTGTAGGTGATGTAGGTCTCCTGCCCCATGCAACAGATCCATGTAAATCATATCTTTAGTTTTTAATAATGTGGTGCAAGCTAGATTAAAAAAAAAAAAAAAAAAAAAAATTGAATCATTTCCTGAAACCAAATTCAAGACAGTCCTTGTGACACTCTGCAGGAAAGAGATTTTTGCAACTTGGTTTCTCAAAGAGCAGCAGGGAAGGGCTTGGCAGAGGCACAAACACCATTCTTCTCACGCCCTTCCAGCCAGCATGGCAAACCCAGGGCTGAGGGGCTGCTCCACTTCACACCCTCTCCCTGAGGCAAAACCCTTGGAGGCCAAACCCGTCCCTTTCATTAAAAGATTTTGTTATCATCCCAAAAATTAACAGCCTACAACTTCCTCCCTGACAGGGCTGCTCCCAAGGAGCACCAAATATCAGTTCTGTTTCAGGTCACCAGAACTTGTTCAACCCGGAGAGAAATTCCTGTTTCCAGTCAAGTGATGGCTCAGGGAGGGCTGGTAACACCTGTGAAGCTCAGCCTGCAGATCCAGAGCAGGTGATTGGACCATGGTGTCTTTTGGGCAGCCAAAAGTGCTAAACATTGTCCTGATTGAAATCAAATTATGAAATTCCCTTTGAGTTCAATGAAAGAAGAAAGTGGCCAACATTTAGTTTAATATTTTATATATTAGCATTGAAATCTTGATGGGAAAGAACCAAAACCTTGCAATGAACACCTTCAAACATTGGAATCTTGTCTTAGAAGATTCCAATTATAGCAAGAAGAAAATACTGGAGTTTCAGTCTCACATTCTGGCTTTTGCTCAAATGGACATACCACAGTCTGTAAATAGACCCAAAAACTGAAAAATCATTCCAATTAAATTCCTTCCTTGCCTTAGAACTCTGACTCACCTATGGACAATCAATGGAATTAACATCAGCAGGTAATTAGGACCTGATGATAGGCAAGCTTCAGATGAATTATTCCATTTAGGAAAACACTCACAAATGATTTTTTTCTTATTTCTTTCTGGGATGAAATTCCTACAAGAACAGGTTTTCCCCCCTCCAGTACAGAACAAAAATAGTCCATGGAAATAGCCTCATCTCACAGTATTTGTGGTTTTGGGCCCCATCAAAATCAGTAAATGTGAAAACATAACAAAATATTATGCAAAGTAGCAAATATACTTTGAAACTCCTGAAAGTTTTGTCTTAGCTACAACTTAATTTTCTGGTCAACCCCAATTTTATCCCATGCAATCACGCATAATCTCATCCCATCTTGAACCCTTTCCAACACCAATGGAAATTTGGATTTGAAGCTTCATTTCCAAACGGATTTCTTGGACAGGATGGGACAAGGTGGATGTAATTGTCAGGAATTTCAGGTTGTAACTGCCTGGAGCTGTTCTGATTGCAACACTGAGCAAAAAGGAAGGGAAAAGCTGTGCGAGGCAGTGGCAGCTGCTCTAACTGCAACCACATTTCACTCACGTGAGGCCAATGCCTCTTCAGGTCTTTCGCATCTCTGATCTCAACCCCTGACATTTTCTTGGTGCTTTAAATTGAAAAAGTATCTTACAAATGAAAAATTGCACCAAAATTTGCTGAAGACTTGGTGTTTAACGGACAAAGCCTTGCTACATATTATCAGTGGCACAAGTCTATGCTTCATTTTTGGGTATGATAAGAAATGTTTTATTCCTGGATGCTGCTTTGCACGTATTCAATCCTTATCAAAACTGCGCAGTTTGACACTTGTGTCCAAAAGTTGCCCCCAAATCTGTTGCATCACTCTGACCTATTGTCCAAGGCCGGCTAAACTGGAGACTGAGCCAAGGGACACGTTATCCAAAGGAAAACAGCAATAGCTGAAACGTATCTGAGGCACCAACAGGATGTGAACCCTTCACAACACCTTCCTTTGCTGAAAACGGATCATCCCAGCACAATGAAAATGTTGAGCTGTGATCCCACCCGCACCATGTGATCCCACCTGCACCTCCCAAGGCTGCTTAGCTGAAGAGATTGGATGGTTTTCCATTCTTGGCCTGGACTCTGGTGTGAAATATTCCCACAGCTGGATGTGAACAAAGAGCGACGCATCCCAGTGACTGGACAAGAGACTTGAGCCAAGCCCAGGCCTGGGTGGAAGCCTGTTCCATGACCAGCTGCTCCACACCTGGCTCGGTGCTTGGGGATGTCCTACATGGAGCCGGGAGGTTTTATGGGCACTCCATCTATCATTGCAGCCAGGGAAAAAAAAATTTAAAAGAACAACAAAAATAATAAAAAGAAGATTTTTATGGGCCTAGGAGGAGCTAACCTGGAAATACCACTGGCACAAATAGAGCTGTTGAGCAGACAATAGCACTGGGGTATTGCCATGGCTTTGTTTACCCAAACGTGGCCATCCTTGTTGTGAGGTCCCCACCCTCCTGGTCCCCAGCCTGGGGAGCCTGTGGAACACAAGCGGTGATTGCCATGCTGACAGCTTTATTGCCTCCCTGACCTTGCTATTTTTAAGGGAACAGGTTATCTCTGTGATGTAATCAGGTCTTCCTCGTGCTGTTAGGTCATTCCCACTGCAGGGAGCTGGAGCCTTTGGTCCTCACTCACTTGGAATGCCAAGTCAGCTGTTCCAGGTGTCCAGGAGCTTATGGCACTGGTTTGACTGAAGGCTACTGAGACTGATGAAGTCTTCCATTTTCCCAAATCACTCAGAAAATACGGCTTTAGCTCCCTTCTTCAAACCTAGTTTACCCAAATTGATAGAGTTTAACCATCCAAATTTTGAGACTTGAAGCTTTAAAGAACATCAGTGGGATCAGTTAAATGTGTGCTTGTGTTAGGAGGGGGAAAGTGCAACAACAAATTATAGTTCATGAGTGATTCTCTGGAATAAGTGCAATAAGTAAGTTAATGATAAAAAATGCTGTTGCATTTCCATTTTGAAGGTTCTCATTGCAAAAAAAGCGAACTTTACTTTGGGAAAACAAAATATCTCAGTGGTCTGAGTTCTACAAAGTTATTAAAGCCTTAATGTCAAGATGATCTTTCTGGAGAAGACACAGCCATGGTTTCAGAAAATGCTAAAAATTCGGGTCAAATTAAAAAAGCATTTACTGATTTAGTAACTACTTATCCAATATTCTCTGTATGTAAACTATTTACTGAGAATGATATGACTAAAATCTCTCTCCCATTCTAAAACTCCCGTCTCCTGTCCTAATTCCATGAGAAAAGGGACACTCACAGCAAAGGTTAGACCAGCTCTGTTAGGAAGCCTTTTTCCAGCTCCCATGGGAATAGAACACCTTTTCCAGTCTCAGCTGGAATGAGGAAATGAAAAAAAGATTAAAAATCAAGCCCTGTTTGATCTAATGCAATCCAAACACAGCCAAAGGTATCCAAGTTGCTCCAAATCATTTCCCCAGTCCCTATTCTTGTTGATCCCAGTGTCAAGCTGGTTGTGAAACCCAACCACAAAACTGCCTGGAAGGTTTCCTTGGCTTCTCTCAGCCTGCAGGCAAACCTTGAGGGATGTGCATTAAAGGAAGGGGTGTCCCTCTCCTCCACAGTTCCTAGGGAATTGGAAAAATGGGCTTATGGGTCACTATATCCCTCCTTTCCTTCAGAGGTGGTGGAATGGGGACATCTGAGACCTCCAGGGAGAAGCCAGTGGGTGTAACCTGCACAGGGACACAGTTCCCATAACGTCACAGCAAGAAGAGGTGAGTTAGTGGTAAAAATAAATTCACTTTCTCACCAAACACCCTCCTATTTTTCCGAGTCCAGATAAGCAAATTAAAAATGATGTCATGGCTCCCCCAGGACACTGCAACACGCTGCCATTTGTCCAGCCAGAGTACAACTCCTATTAATGTGATATAACCCAGTAGTTGGGAACTCAATAGGAAAAACAGAGCTGGAATTTAATAAAAAAACCCCCACAGCTTTTAACTCATTGCCCTTAACATGCAGAGCTACTGTAAGTGAGTGCCTCAACATGAACACTCTGAAGACCAAAGAATTAAAGTAAATGCAATCAGCAGATTACTAAATACCAGTGGGAAATTTAGAGCTATAGAGAAAAATCCCAGAGCATTAAAGGATTTACTGCTTGGCATTGATGAGAAGCAAATCTTTGGATTTCCATTTCTATCCTTAATTAGCAACTGAGGTTTATTTTAGTCTAAACTAAGTCACAAAAGATAACACACCCTAAAAGAAAATAGATAGCAATGCAATAAACTTCATAAAAAGTCTTATTAAAAATTAGAAGCAAAAATAATAGATTTGAATGGAAAATCAATTTCCAGGACTTCCATTTCCTTTTGTTTTCTTGTCTTCCCACCCATGCTCAGCTCAGCTCTTTTCTAATAACATTCAGCTCTTTGCTACCGAGGTTACCAAGGGTGGTAACAAAGATAGCATTTGAAACCCAAAAGGGAGGCTCCCTTTTAGAAGGGACATTTTAGGAGTGTTCTTGCTCCTTCACAGCTTGGGGTTTGAAAGTTTGCTGTCTCCCTGCCCAGTTCCCAGGGCCTCTCACTGCAAATAGGATCTAAAATGGATGAGCCATGTTCTGTGTGGCCTCAGCTCTGAACAAAGCAGCTGTGTGAAATGGAGCGGTTTTTTATGGATTCTCTGGGACAGGGGAAAGATAAGGCTCTTCTGGTCAATGAAGAGATCCCTGGTTGGTTATCCTCTGATCCCATCCACCATTTACACCACTGGTGATGTGCTGCTTTGGCAGGGCCGTCCTGGTTTGCTGGAGCATTCCCAGCTGCCAAGATGCACCAGGGATTTGGTGTCTGGTCTCCTGACCTGGGATACAGACTCCCACGGCACCATTCCGAGCACAGCTCCTGCCATGGCTTCAAGTAAAGCTGTAAAATGTAAGCAGCTGCTTCAGAACAGGAAAAGAGTGAAAGTCTGGGAGCTAAATATGAAGAAATTCATAATAACAAGGCCAGTCCCAAACAAACCTCGTGCTTCAGTGGGAAAGAAGCTGTGGTATCATCTCCTGCTGTTAATCCCTCCCTACTTTTCTCACTTCCCCAGAGAGTCCAAGAATTCATTTGGTCCGCATAAAAATTGACTGTGGAGTGATCCAGAGTGTGATCCAGATCCACAGATCCATCCCTTCATGGCTTCATAGTCCAGGATTCAAATCAAATCCAGCTCCAGCATCAAACAGGTCATTTAGGCCTGTGAATCACCTAAGGAGCAAAACTCATTCAATCCCAGAAGTTGCCAAGTTGGTATCTAGCAGCCAAAAATTATTGGATGGCTTAAAAATGATTAATTTTTTAAAATGCAACTTTGAATTATTTTTATTTATCTTGTAGTTTGCAGTCCCTTGGGTTGAAAACTGGACACTTTTCGGACATTAACAAAGTTTTCATTGTGTGCTAAAATAATTAGTTGTGCATCTGAAAAGGCACTGATTACAGTCATAGGATTGCAGGAGCTGAGCCCTTCAAATAAATTATCAAATACCGTGCAAAGTAAAGTTTTCATTCATAACAAAAAAGAAAAGAAAAAATCCCAAAACACAGCCACAACCAAACAAAATAAAACCCCACAACCCTTTTAATGAATTACTTAACAAGTGGTGCTACTTCAATTTATGGTCATTCATTACATCCTTGTTCTCAAGGCAAATCCTGAATGAATACAACTCGGAGGCACTGATGGATATCTGCCCAGCCCGGGGAGCAGCTCACTTTATCTCAGAGCCTGAGCAAAGGCTTGAATGTATTTTGGGTTTGTGACACCTCTGCTATCGCCAGGAGGGACAGTGCCAGCGGGAATGTGATGGATGAGCACGGCAGAGCCAGGAACTGGGACTTAGAGGGTGCCCTGCACTAGCTCAGGGACAAGAGACAAAGCAACTCCCTCCCTTGTTTTTTTAATTTGTTAAAATAACAGCTCCATATTCCCAGGGGCAAATGTCAGGAATAATTGCATGCAAATTGCACTGGAGCCATGCTGAGGCACCCAGTGCCACCCAAGGGCTCCTGAAGGGTTAATATCGAGGAGTTCAGTTAATTTACAACTGGAGACCTTTATCGTCTCCCCGTGACATCGAGGGCTCACATTTCCCACTTAATTACTTGTTCGGCAATCAGGCCCGCGAGAGATAGATGTGTTCTGTGTTTAGCCCTCGCAGCTGTGAATTGTTTATTTACTTATCGTCAGGCCGGGAATGGCTGCAATTTAAAGGTTCAGATCTCTGCTACCCTGAGCGGGACAGGTCTTCCTTTAAACACTTCCATATTGCCGCGGTGGAATTCCGCTGGAGATGCCCATCTTCTCCTCCCGTTCCGGGTAACGGGGCCGGCAGGTGTTCCTGGTTAGCGGCCGCTGGGGTTATTTACGCCAAACAGCCGCTGCCAAGTTCACAATCGGGACCAGGGATCTGCGGAGATAAATTTGGGAAGGTTAAAAAGCGGGCCAAGGAGATGAGGCGAGATGAATTCCAGTAACCCGGCTTCCGTGGAATGGCTCGATGCCTATCTCGGAGCTGGGATAGCTGAATCACGGCAGCTTCAAACAGTGGCTGCCAGCAATTCCTAGGCCAAATGGTGTAATTACAGTTTAAGCTGTCAAATGGTGACCAGATGGCTTTATCTTTCACACCAGAGGCCTAAGAAGTTGGTAGGTGTGACCTTTCCACATACCAATCCACCTGCAGAGCACACGAGGCTGGCGAGTGCCGGAATTCCCTGCGTTCCCAACGCGTCCAGCCCTGGGCGCTGACACCCATCCTTGGCTTTGATAACTTTGGAGCCCAGCCGTGTAAAACCAGCAGCATCAGTTTTCACAGGGCTGCATCACCTCAAATGCAGCACCACCAGCAATGCTGTGGGACCACTTGAGGCGTTGGACTTGTTGGGGGCTGGGACTGAATGAGCTTTGAGGTCGCTGCCAACCCAAATTCTGTATTTCAGCACACGAGGGTTACTGGGTTGCAAAGAAGGGGGGATGATCCCTGTTATTGCCTTGGGGCACACACAGACTTCCCATCTACCCAGGAAAGAAAGAGTTGCGCAGGGCAAGAGAATCTCAGTTCCGTAGCGGGCCAAAAAAGGACGTTTCAGAAGGAAAATTGGTGACGTTCCCTGTCAAGAGGGCAAAGTCAGAACTGTCTGATCATCCAGGAATTGCTGCTGACGTTGTGATGTGCCTGATGAAGGAGAGGATGGTGGCAGAACCAGGCTGGACACGTCCCCTAAAAAATCCCAGGGTAGTTGCAGGAGAGTCTCCCTGGGCAAAGCCCAGCCCAGTTTCCCAGCAGAACCAGCTCAGGAGGTCGGGGGTTTGCTGGGGAATATCCCATGACCTGTTCCACCGCCACAGGCCGCTCTCTCCTGCCTCCAGGAAAGCGCAGGCTGTTCCCACACGGAAAGCACAGAGCTTTGCAGCAGGCCTCAGATTAGAGCAGTATTAAAGGTAAGGACTTTGGGGTGGATATTAACCCCAGAGAATTCCGCCTGTGGGCAGGTGGAGGGGCTGACAGACATCAACAGCAGCAGCAGAGTTTCTGCCTCCGGGCTCTTGCAGCAGCCAACTGCTTTTGATTTAAAGAAAAGGCTTTCCTGTCCTGTGCTCTTATGAGAAACACACTTTTCTCCCAGTCCCAAGGTTATTTCTATCCCACAGATGAGGAGAAGGGGATGCAAGCTGACAGGGAACATGGTAAGGAAGGCTAAAGCACAGAGGTGCTGCTTCCTAACATTTTTTTGTATTATCATCACCAGTGCTGCAGGAACAAATTACCAATCTCTGACGATGGGACATCATTATGTAGTTTAATAATAATACGTAAAAAAAAAATAGATCAGGGCTTTCTAATCTTGAAAAATTATAAGAGATTTTATCGGACATACACAAAGAAACAAAAATGCAGATAATTCCAGAGCAATTTGGATTTTCTCAGAAACAGATCTACAATCATCTGTGTCACTTCGGTAAAGCCAAAGAAGGAAGAAAAGAGCCTCCATAGGTATAATTGAATTAGACAAAATCCTGGAATTTGATGAGAGATAAAGTTACCACTAATTCTCTTAAGAAAAAAAAAAAAGAAAAAAAGGAGATGAAATTAAAATGTCAAAAGAGCAGTGAGCTGCTAAATTGAGCCTTCAGTTTTGGGTGCGTTCACAGTTGTGTTGGCAGCGCGCATCCGTGGACGTGCTGAAGTAAAAACACTGCAAAGGAAAAAGAAAACAACCAAAATGCAGCTTTTAAAAGGGCTGAAATGAACAGCACAGAAATGCTTCAGGATTTACAAAGGACCATTGCAAGGCAGAAACAAATACAAGCAAAACCTGGGCCAGTGACAGCCCAGTATGTATAAATGTGCTGGGGTTGGGATGAATCCTGCAGGCTGGATTGATGAGAGGGATAGCAAAGTCTTGGACCCAGCCAGATCAAACTGGCCCTCACCCACAACACAGAAAATGAAGTGAAATATTTGTTTCTTCCAGTATTCTCCTATTTTTCTCCTTTGTTTTAGTTTTTGCTTCTGCTGACGCTGAGTTGACAGCAGCAGCGTGGGGGTTTGGGGCTGCGGCCGCAGCTCAGGGCAGTGGGGATTTTCAGAGAACTATAAAAATTTAACTCAGGTGAATCTTGCCCTGATTTAGCAGACATAAGGTGACAGAAAGCAACTTCTCAGCTTCTCAGGCCAGCAGAAGAATTATTGCAAAAACCTGTGGCAGAGAGATTGAAGGCAATGGGCACAAGGAGCTGTTTCGAAGGCGAGCGCAGAGGGGAAGGGGGAAGGATCCCTTGTGCTGGCTCCCCAGCCCTGCTACTTCACTCAGGCTTTTCCCACACTTAAAGGGAAGCAAAAAAATTCTCTGAGAGCCTGAGGGAATCCAAGGAACAAGGTGGGCTGGGGAGGATGTGCCAGGATCCTGCTTGGTACCAGAATGCTGCCCCAGATGGAGAATGCAGGGAGACAGGGATGGCCCCACAGTGATCTGACTCCCATACTATTTTTGTCCTAAGTACACAAAACTCTGGCTACTGAAATCAACTAGGAGTAGTATCATTCCCAAATGCCTTTTTTAACCCTGGAATTTGCAGCAGAGCACTGGGGAAGATGCTCTTCTGCCAGTGATGACGATGCTTTTGCAGTGCTGGGACGTGGGGCAGAGAAAATCCAATTTTCTGACAGTTGTTTATCACCCCCCCCCCGCATTGCAAAGAGGTTTTATCTGTCTGGCATGGAATATTTCCCAAACTGTTTTTATTAAGAGGAGTTTTGGATGCCAGCAATGAATATTACTCTATTACTGAAAGGAATCAAAAGCTAAAGTGCCTGCGTGTACAGTTAATCTATCCAAACAGAAAATGTTTCTTAAAAAATTACGGCACTATTTTTATAACAAACCTCAGCCAAACTCAAAACTGAATAAATAGAATGTGTTCTTTTTAAACCAATTATTTTTTTTTTAATCCTGGGCAAAAAATACTTTCCTTGCTTTCATTCATCAGGTAATGCTTCACCCCCCATATCTGAGCACAGAAATTTGCCTGTGACGGGATTTTGCCTTTCAGGGCACCGGATTGAAAGACTCCCAGGGCTGGAAGGTGGATGCAAGGTTAGGTTGGCATCACAGCCAGCCTGTGGTTTCTATCTCTTTTTAACAAGTCCATGAATAAGGCAAGAAAATGCTTCAAAGGGGCCAGGAATGATGGGCAAGAGCCTCCCTACAGCGCTGATGCACCTAAATAAAGCATCAGGTCAGAGCCATAGGAATTTCTGTAGGATTGTACAAGGGATCTATTCCCACTGACACGCTGTGAAGGCAGGAACGCAGAGCCACTGTCTTTATGTTATTTAAAACTGGCCTGCATACTCATTACCACAATGTAATTATCATTAGGGCAGCTTAAAGCAGAGTTTGGCCGTTCCTAGTTTTTACTCCCTTGTTATTATTACGGTATACTTTAACTAGAAGCCCGTGCAGAACTTTTCCTGCAGTTTTTCGGTATTTATTTAGACTTGCACCGCTGCCCAAGACCACAATTTGAGTGTCCCAAGCCTCATCCCACGATCTTTCACTCCCCGAAATGCTGCGCATTTTTGATGCCGTCACGAAGAGGAGTCGAACCCAACAATTCACAGCCTTCGAGGACCCTAAAATGTGGTTAAACATTCCTAGAGGAGACGGTGATGAATAGGCAAGCAGGGTAACCTGACCCCGGGGGCTTACACATCCCTTTTTTGTTTATTTGTTTGTTTTTTTCTCCTGAGCTTTCCAGGAGTTTCAGCCGCGAGCAAACTTTTTTTTAAAAAAAAGCCATGAAAACGCTTTAATCCCTACAACCACGTTGCTCATTTGTGTCTGTGGTTTTTAAGAGGGGGTGATTCCAGTTGCAAGCTAGAAAAAAAATTAATTTAAATTTCTCCCCTCTGGTTTTCGTGTGTGAAAGAGAAACTCTGGGTGGGTGCTGTGCCGTTCCCCAGTGTTTGAGCGCTGCTTTTTCTGCTGCCCTGCTAAAGGTCAAAAGCAGGTAATGGATGTCGAAATCTCCACAGACTGGGGTAAGCTCGGAGCTTGTTGACTTTGATATCAGTTTTCTTCCACCCGGGGGAGGAAGAAAAAAAAAATCATTCCAGCTCCTCATTGATTTTTCATGGAAATTCACCAATTTCTCCTAGTTTAAGATCTGGTCTCTGATTTCGCCCTGATTATCATATCCCTCTGCCCCCCCAGTGAAGCCCTGCTTTGTTGCAGCTCAGGATGGTGATATCATCATTACTGCACGGAGCACGGGGGGAAAACCGCGGTGTGCTGGAGATTGGTGCTGGATGACAGGGGCTACCTCAGGAAAAAAACCAAACAAAGCCCCAAGTAAACACACCTCGAGAAAAAGGAAAAAGAGCGGAAAAAAAGCTGGAGAAAGCTGGGAATGGGAATGTAACGTGGCCGTGCCTTTGTGCAGGAGAGAACAACGGGCTCAGCGTGGCAGAATGAAGAAGGGTCAGATTTGAAATGCTCTTTTTTGGGAATCCCACCTCGCCCTGGCGGGCTTGGGTTGGGTTTAGCTCAGGGTCGCTCTCCCCCGTGGCCTCAGCCCTTCTGCTCTCAGCTGCAAAAGGAGACAGGGGTGGCAAAATGGTTTGGATTTCTCCAACTTTCCATCAAAAATGGATGGAATGAGCCATGAAAATTTATGGTTGTGTGTGTCCCAACTCTGCAAGGGGCAAAAATGACCTTTAAACAACCAAAATTTTAGTCTCGATGTTCTTAATTGCTGCAGAACTGGACTGGGATGTTCCCAATGGGCTCCCAAGAGTTAAACCCACTTTTTTTTTCAGATATATCAACATAAATGTTGGTATTAATTCACCCTCTTGAACTCCTGTGGATGTTAAAGGGACAGCATTTAAAACCTACATTTTAAAATAAATCTGGGTCATAAACACTCATTTTGTTATTGCTGGAGTCTAGAAAATTCATCTACTACAAAGAAAAATTTTTATTAATTGTCATTGAGTCACACACTGAAATAAAATTGTTATGTGCCCACTACATTAAAAAAAATTGAAAAAAGATTTGAAAACATCAGTTGTCAAAACAAGCAGAATATTCCCTCCCATGGGAGAGGAGAGAGGGTCATTAAAAGAAGTTCAACACATCAGGCTTTGAACATTTGCTCTGAAAATTAATGCAGGGAAAGAAAGACACAGTAAAGAAGGCAAAAATTGGGAAAAAATTGTACTTTGAGAAATTTTTGTAGCCTAAAATAACTTATTTTTACTAGAGAAAACAAAAGAAATGTTTTAACATATATTTTGTCATTAATATGTGTATATATTTAATTATGAATATATCTTCACGTAACATTTCTGATACAGCTTATCAGTCATAATTCTGACAAATAATACAGTTATTATTATTAAACCTTTGTGAATCAGGAGGTTTTAAAGCCATTCAAACACAGTGCCTTGAAATTAAAATCCAGATTTAATTCTTTAGAACGTTTTCCCCAAATGAGGATAAATGTGGAGTCTGCCCTTTAAATTAAATGACAGCAACAAGTCGGGGGAAAAAAAAAACCCAAAACAAACAATAGTAAACAGTTTGAGATTGATTCTGCTCATTGCAAATAAGGGGCTGGCTCTAATTTAGTTAATGAGATTTCACCAGTGTAAATTGAGTTAGGTTCATTATCCTATGATTAAAACGATCTCTATCTTTGCAAAAAAAAAAAAAAAAAATTAACAGTTGAGGGACTTTTTTTCTAATGTAACAAAAACTGCTGGAAGGAGATGTGAAAGCAGAACTCCCACAAAGATATTGTGAGCAGAAAAAATATTTTTCTTAAGTGATTAATATCGAGTTTTATTTTTTTACAATTTTTAATGATTTTTACTATTTAAAACTGCATCCATAATCAGTCAGGAAAAAAAAAACCCAAACCTACTTCGTGCTATACACATTACAAATTTTTTTTTTCTTATTTTCGCGTTTTCTTTGCTCAGCAGACAACACCCCCACAAGCTGTGTGTAAAATCCCTTTGCCAATGAGTGCAGCAAGACACGGCTGAGTTCTCAGGTGTTTGAACCTCTAGAAAACAGGAAAGGGCTGTGTATAATCTGCTCTACATTGTACGGTGGATTGTTATGGTTTTTTAGTGTTGTACAGCACCCAATTATTTTGATAACGCCTTTAATTGGTTAAAAAGTGACAACACTCTGCGGGGGGGACAGGTGATGCCTTTTCCTGGTCTTAAAATCAAGAGTCAAACACGGTTAGAAGGGAAAAAGGGATTTTACCTTGGGATTTATTTTAAGGATCCTTAGGTGCACACGTCCAGGTCATATGCATCGAAATGCACCCCGCAATGCCCACCCCCAAAAGATCGGGTATATCATTAGAGGTGTTACTAATTAGCAGATCTATCAAAGATTCCCCAAGGAGAGGCTCGAGTGAGCCCCCCTCCCCAAGGAGCCTTCCCCTGGATGGTTCTATCTTGGTTTACAGAATGTGTTCTGGAGAGGACCTTGGGGTCTGGGACACACTGATCCCTAACTAGGAAGCTTCTAAAATGTTTCGTCTCCTGGCTGAACAAACAAGTCCAAGAATGCAGGCAAAGAGCACTGAGAATACAGAAGTCGTAAAAAGGTGTAACAGGGGTATAAAAAAAAGGTAAAAAGTCATCATGGCATCACAGGGGAGGGTCGCTTTTCCTCCCTGATACAGACACCGAGCCGATAAAATGATTAAACCGCCTGTTGATAAAGCAAATTGTGCTGTGAGTATCTAACAAGTGCTGAAAAGATAAATACGCTCCCAATGGCGAGGCAGAGCCGCGCTCTCCCTGTCCCACCTCCAAACTTCCAATGCCACCTAATGGAGAGCCCGCACCTCGCAGCAGCCCGGCTCTGCCCCGACAGCGATCCCGGCCGGGCGCTCCCAGCTTCCCAAAAGCTCCACAGAGCGATGCTTGCGATGGCGGAGTAACAAAACCCCGCAGCAAAGGCTGCACAAATATCTGGGTTGCCTCGCTGGATGTCAGAGCTCCGAAGGAGAGGCGTGGTCCCCACCCATCCCTGTCTCACGGGCGCGTGGTCCCTAAAGTGGGAATTTGGGGTTCCTGTGGGGTGCACGGCTCGGCTTTGTGATCTCCATGGAAATGCCGCGTTCCTGTGAGGCGGAAAACGCGGAGACGTGGCCAGGGTGCAGAGGGATGTGAAAATACCCCGGGATGCACAAATCCCTCTCCCTGAGGTGTGGTCGGGGCAGGTTTGCATCTCCCCCAGGGCGCGGCTCACACGTGGGGATACCGAGACCGGGGGCAGAGACTGAATAAATTTGTCCTTGTCTTAAACTGCTCTTGCCGTGTTCTATCCGATTTCTGCGGCGCTGCAAACACCTCTCCGTGCGTGCACCTTCCCGGAAATGCTTCCACACCCACTGGGCAGCACTGCAGACGTGCACGGTTACCTATGCACGCACATGAATATAGGGCTGAACCACTTTTAAGACCAACTTTTAGGACTGACTCCCAAACCAGGCCCTAATCCGAAGATGGTTTGAGGTTTCCCATTGAAGACGGTTGGAGATTCCCCGGTTAAAACCCCCTGGACTATCAGCAAACAGTTGGGATTTTGCTCTCCCCTGTCCCCCTTGCAGCTGAACAAAGCCCCATTCTCTCCGACCCGAATATATTTTCCTTTACCCCGTTCCTAGGATTTCCCTCAAATTTATTTCTGTAGGGCTGGATCCAAAGCTCCCGCTGATTTCGGGAGGTTTGGGGTAGGGCCATGCGCTTCTGCAGCTCCAGACCTGCTGCAGCCAGGGCTGAATCTGTGCTGATTTGAATGATAAATATCTGCCCCCACAAAAATAGTTCAGAATAGGGGCTTGGAGGAGGTTGAAAGACAATAATTTTCCATGAACTCTGCTCTGCCTATGCCAAGCTTTGCACCCCATCACCACCAATTTGAAGCATATTCTGGTATGGCAAGATTAGGGACAAAAAATAACTGTTAGAAAGATACAGATTTAGGATTGACAAGATTTTAACTGCACAGTTCTTGTGCAGTTTTTATGCTTTAAGCAGCAGGATTAAAGACAGTAGAGTTGGGAAGAAAATGCAAAGGGAGCTTTGCTGCTCTCAAAAAAAAAAAAAAATCGAAATAACAGAAAACCAAACTCAGACAAACCCCACAACAGAAAACCGAAGCAAATAAAGGCGAGTGGAACAGATTTCCGTGTTTACTTTTCTTTCTGCTGTTGGATCCCTTGTCGTAGCCACAAGAACTGCAAGGGTAGGGTACGGAATGGGAAATAAAAGACAGGAAAAAGAAACAAAGAAAAAAAAATGAAACAATTTAAGGCGAAGGAAGCAAACCCAAGAGCTGCAGCCCGAGGCAGCCGAGCAGCAGCTCTGCAGAGCCGCTTCCCATACCCAGGCTGCGTCCCTGGAGCCGGGGGAGCTCTGCGAGGCGGCAGCTGGGAGCGGGGAAGGGGATGGTGCAAACCCCGGGCTAGCAGGGGAGGAAGAGGAAGAGGAGGGGGGTTTCGGGACGGGGAGAGGGAAGAGAAAAAGTCCAGTACATACAGCTCGATGCGTCCACCAGCCCCCAGCCTCCGCTTCTCCTCTCTCTCTCCCTCTTAAGTCAAAAAGGAAATGCGGTTCTTTTTTTTTCCTTTTTTTTTTTTTTTTTTCAGAATCAGAAAATGAACCATCAGGAAGTTGGCAAAAACTCTGACTAAACAATCAATTGAGGAAATGCAACAAATTCGCTTTGGCGGGGGGTTGGGGGGGTAACGAGGCAGGCAGGGCAGAGCCGCGCAGGCAGCGCAGGGCTCAGGGCGCCGCGCCCAGGGCTCCGACCCGCAATTCCCTCACATTCCTGTATTTTTTTCCCCCACGGACACCCATCCTCTGCGGCCGGGTACGCGGCCGCGCACCCCCAGCCTCTCCCGGGCAGGAACGGGGGGAGCGGGCCGGGCTCCTGGGTCCCCCCAGCCCCGGCAGAAGTACCGGCATCTGTCCGCAAAAGGAGCTCCCTGTGCGTCCGGGCGGGATGCACACCTATTTCCCAGGAATTATCTTCCCTTCCCACGGGCAGGGATGAGTAGGATGGAGAAAGGAGCGAGTTCCGTGTTGGCTTTCTCCTACAAGTGCAGTTTGTACAAGGACGAGGAGAGCAAGGAGAGGTTTGAGAGGAGGTTTTTTTAAATATATTTTTTTTTTCAGAGCTATCGCCCCGAATTTTCCTAATTTTTCTACAATTCACTCGTTCCTCCCTCATCTCGGAATGACGGTCCCTGCCTGCTGGCACGGACCGAAACGCTCACATCCCGCTCCGCGTCTTCCTTAGGTAAAACAAACCAAATAGGCGGATCCCTAGAAGTTCCGCGGGGCGCAGCGGAGCTGCCCTGTCCTGCCCTGCGCTCCGCGGGCAGCGCAGCCTCGCACTGCCGGCCAGAGAGGACTGCGGGGCTACTTTAGGCTCCCGTTCGGGTAAAAATCACCCCCCAGACTCCTGCAAGGGATTTTTTTCCCAGGCGGGGGCTCTCCCAGGTGCTGCTGAAGGCGGCCGGGGACCTCCCATCTCCCGCGGTTGCGGGGCTGGGAGCGGGGGAGCCGCGGGCGCGGGGAGCCGCCCTCCCCCAAAAAATGCGGGAAGCGCTGCGGGGTCGCTGCTAAAACCAACACGAGTCCGTATTTTTTAATAAAGAGCGTTCTCTGGCGAGCTGGCCGCCTTCCACCCGCCCCACGGATGAGCTGGCTCTGTAAACACTGGAGAGAAGATTAACACTGCTGTTCTAACCTCATAGCGAGAGCTCTGCCTTGCGAGGGCTCTTGCTGCTGCTGATCTGTGAGCTCCATAAGAGCCCTTTTGTTTTGGGGGTGACAGCAGCCCTCAGCCCGGTCCCTCTGCATCACCAGCCCTGCCCTGCTCGGCGCTCTGAGACTCCCCCCGGTCCTTCTCCATCATCATCTCTCCCCTCCCTGGGAGTCACCGATGCTTTGGATGCTCCCTTACTCCCTCTCCATCACCACTCCTCCCTGCCCAGGGCTCTGGGGGTTCCCCCGGTCCCTCTCCATCACCATCTCTCCCATGCCTGGGCGTTACAGAGGCTCTGGGTGTCCTCCCAGCAGAATCAGCGACTTCAAAAATCCCCCTAATTTTAATTAGTTTTTATTATTACTATCATGATGTTATTTTTAATTTGGCGGCAGAGAGGAGCTGGGAACAAGTGACAGAACGAGCTGCCGCCGTGGTTTGCCAGCAGCCCCCGGCCTGTTGGCAGGAGCCCCTTTCCCGAGCTCCCGGGACAGGGAGAACCTGCGCTATCGGCGAGTGGAGCGCGCGTCGCTTCTTAGGGAAACTCTGGAAATCGAGCTCGGTGTTTGTGAAAAGGAGGAGGAAAACTGGCAACGGCAAGGTCCAGGAATTCCGTAAACACACCAATCCCGGGGGAAACGGAGCCCCGGGATGGGCCGGGATTGGGACTGGGAGGAGGGGAGATGCTTGTTTTTGTTCTTTTGCCAAAATAGCACCAGGATGGGGAGGGGAAATGAAGGGCAAATCAGGGGGAAAGAAGTGGAGGCAGAGCTGAGTGGCCCGGCCGGGTGAGAGCCCAGACGAGCCTTCGGAGTCACAGCTCCTCCCTCCATCCCTCACCGCCACCAGCCTGCACTCCCAGCTCAGCCCCGGAGAGGGTATGGAGCTGGAGAAAAGGAGTTGAAACGAGAACCATCGTAAATAAAACCCCCAAACAACCAAAAATAATATTAAAAATAAATAAATAGGGGGAAAAAAGAAAATGGAAATTTAAAAACAAAAAAAAAGGAAAGGCAAAATATTTTGAATAGAAAAGACAAGGGAAACAATGAGGAGAGGAGAGGAGAGGAGAGGAGAGGAGAGGAGAGGAGAGGAGAGGAGAGGAGAGGAGAGGAGAGGAGAGGAGAGGAGAGGAGAGGAGAGGAGAGGAGAGGAGAGGAGAGGAGAGGAGAGGAGAGGAGAGGAGAGGAGAGGAGAGGAGAGGAGAGGAGAGGAGAGGAGAGGAGAGGAGAGGAGAGGAGAGGAGAGGAGAAAAAAAGGAGAAAACAAACAAACCAATAAAAAGGAAAAAGAAGAAAAAATAGAGGAGAAAAAAGAAAAATGAAAAAAAAAGGAATAAAAAGCAGCTCAGCTTCTGCCGCCCCACTCCCAACAAGACCTTTACACAGTAAAATGTTTCCTTGGATAAGGATTTTCCCCCATATCGTTTTCCCCTCTGGATCCCTTTTGGTAAATCCCTGTAATGGACGATAGATTTGGGGTTTTCCCCCCCATTTGCCCTTTCCCAGTACTACTGGCATGAGCTCGTTTGAGGGTGATGGTCTGACTCGCTTTGCCCACAATCCCTGTGACAGCGACACCGGGGCGTTTGAAAACGACATAAAATCGGAATAAAGCAGCAATCGGGAGTTGGAGCACCCGGAAAAGTGTCAGACAAAACCCGCTGCAGCCAGAACGGGCTTCACCTTTATGAGACGCTACAAATTGCTGCTATGGACACTTTGGAGACCTCTGAAATCCCTTCATTAGCTGCTTGATGCATTTGACATCCGAGCTCATTGTACCCCCGAGGCGTCCAAAAGCTTGGAAATCGAGTTTTATTAATCTAATAAAACGCGCGCACGCAAAATTCGGGGGAAAACTCAAGAATCGAGAAAGCCTAAATAAATCCTCTGACGAGTTGCTGGAGATTTTTCAAGGCTGTTTGAAATGGGGAGGAAACAAACTGTTTTTGTCAGAATGGGATTTTTTTTTCAGATTAGTCCTGTAGCGGGATTTCTTTATAAAAGAAACCGAGCATTCATTTGCGCTTAAAACTGACAGGCTGCCTTCGTTTCCATCCTCATGCTGTCTTTTCCCTCTTCCTTGATTCCCGCATTATGCAACAACTCGGTCATTTTTTAGGAACAAAGGGGAAATATAATGAGAAACATTACAGCGGCAGCGCGCGTTTTCTGCCCGCTAGCAGAGCGCTTTGCGTGTGAGATATATTTCATTTCCAGCCAAAACCAACGATCCCGACGTCCTACATGATGGGAAGGGACGCGTTTACAATGTGGCCATTGTGCGCCCGCATGAGGAGATTTTTCTGTGCCTTCAGCATCACCTGGGAGGAGGTCCCGGCGCCGCTGCCCACCCTGGGCAGGCAGCATCTCTCCTCCGGCAGCAGCAGCGAGACGGCTGCAGAGGCTTTTTCCTTCTTTTCCTCTCTGTAAAAGAATAAAAAGAAAGAAAAAAAAAAATCACCTTTTTGATCTCTTTGCCCCAGAAACTCAAACAAACTCCCAAGCGCGGCTGAAATTCAGCTGAAGCCGCACGGTGCTTTTAACGCCCAGGGCAAGCTTTGCTTGCTTAAAGCAGCGTCTGGCGTGAGCAAAACACACTTTTTTGCCTAGCAGGTCCTTGTAAACCGCTTTTTTTTAACCAAACAGTCGCGTTCGGGGCTCTCTGGGGCACGGCCGTGCTCTCGGGCTACCTGCACAGATGAGCGGGGCTGCTGTCACCGTCACTGAGGCGCGAGTGCCACCAAGCCAGTAGCATTAGCAGTTGCTAAATAAGTGTGCAGACTGTAAAGTGAAGGGTTGTATCCTTTAGATAAGGGCTTATCTACACAGCCATTGACCCCCCACTTACCTCCTCAGCATATGGAGAGGCTGGGGGTGTCAGCTCCCAGAGGGAAATATTTACTTACTCCCATTTGGAACAGGAGGATTTAATCCTGACTTGGTGTGCCAGGAGAAACCCTTTCCTTGTTTTTGTTTGGTGGGTTGTATTTCTATGGATTAAAATCCTTAAAGTCTTGCTGTTTGGCCACAAAACAAATAAAAGATCATCAGGGTGGAGTGACTGAGGCCTTAATACACATTTTTAATACACCTGTGTGTCTTTTCTGTCATTTCTTCTTAGTGAAGTTCACCTTTTGATCATGTGCACAGGCTGCTCACAAAAGCAAGTTTATATATATTAAAAAATAAAAATGGAAAATAGGAGCCAATCCTGCCGACTGTCACTGAGGCTGGAGCACGCTGGGTGAGGGATGTGTGGTCCAGCTAAATTCAAAGTAAATCAGCAGCAAGTCCCCCTTGGATCTGAGGGTCACCGGGATCAAGCCCTGGAGATGTTCAGAGCAAGGAAGGAGCTGGGAGAATCCCTCAGAACCAGCACTGGTGCAACACTGCTGGTCTAATCCATGGTGTTAGGCTGGATAATTGCATGGATGAAGTAGAATGGACAAGATTTAGGTCCTGATCCTGGATTCTCAATCTTTGTCCTCAGCAGAGTTTTATCAACTTAGGGATGCTCGTGCAGTGCGGACTGGAGGGGAGTAGAGACTACAAATATCAGATTTTAATTAAAGTAACAGCAGCAGAAAAAAGACTAATCTGGAACATAACTAGAAAGACTCTGCTGTGTCACCTAATTCTTTCCTAATTTTGAAGGTTAATACAAGAACTAGCAACACTTGTTTTCATTTTTATCATTGAGGAAACTGAGGCAGTGGGGGAAAAGGGATTATTCAAGGTGCAACTTCAGTGGCAAAGTGCAGCATTAAAACACAGCTTTATTGACATGCCAGCCCGGTGTGTTTAGAGCAAAGCCACTCTGACTTGCAGGTAAATCTCTGGTTCTTACTGCAGTCGATGGAAATTTTAGCACTGCTTTCCAAGTAGAGGCTGAGCAGCCTGGTGAAGGATCACTTGTTATTGATCCTTTCCGAACAGCTCTCTGTGTTTTGTTTTTATTCAACATAAGCAAAGCTCCCAGCCCCGTCTGGGGCCTGGCCTTCAGAGTGGGGGGAGCTGGAGAAAAATGGGAGCTTTGGTATGCTTTGGTGCAGAAGGAAGGAAAATAATCAGCGTTCCAAGCTGCATTTCCAAATGGGGACTGAAGCAATCCGAACCTTTTCTCTCCCTTGAAACTGTACATTTATAGAAGGGTGCACTCTTTGATCTGCCCATAAAACAGGACAATTCTGCTGGCAGCAGAATGCAGGGAAGTAGCAGAGTGAATTATTCATGTGAAAGTCGAGTCATAACTTTCCGTGACACGTCACACACAGGATTCAGGGCTTAGGCAGGAGCAGAAATCTTACACGCCTTAACTTAATCCCAGTGTAATGGAGCCTCATTACAAGTAGGTTTTTCTCGGTAGCTTTCAGCTCTGAGGATAAAGCTGTGCATATCATCTCCCTATCTCCCTATCCCCATGATGAAACCCAAATCCAGAGCCCCAGAAAGCAGGGGAAAAATCTGCCACTGAGTTAAGCGAGAAGAGATGAAATCTCTTGATAAAACAGCAATATTCCATTGCACTTTTGGCCAGTTGCTACCCAGTGTTTGCAGTCTGCCCTGCTGCAATATTGCTCATTTGGGGTCAGGAATCTCCTCAGCTTCCCCAGCAAAGCCGTGTCAGGCAGAATTGCAGCACCAGGGCATCCTCCCACCGCACGTGGCTGTGAGATTTGGGGGCACCGAGTTCTGCACATGAAATTTTTTAGGTCAAACCTTCCGAGGTGTCCCCTGAGAGCTCTGGGATATGAGGTGCACAGGAGGTGGGCACAGTGTGGGGCTGCTCCCCCTGTGCCCACATTTGCAGGTGGTCGCTGTGCCCCCCATGGGACCACATCTGTTATGTCCCCATGTTTATTTAACACTCTCAGTGCTGTAAATCGGGTGATTGATCAGTAAAATTGAACTACAGTAGGGTTTTCTTGCCCAAAATGTCATTCCCCGGGGGGCCTCTGACAGCTCCCTTCTGTGCTCCCATAAAAGCCACTCCTCTCCTGCATTTGGTCTTGGCAAAGGTGCCAGAAAAGGAACGAATGGGCCAATAAGTGCTTTATTGCTGTCACTCATTTGGGATCCACGATGACCCTGAGGACACCCTGCCGTGTCATCACATCAGCTCGTGTTAGCCCTCAGCCTCCCACAGAAAGGTCCATTTCAGATAATTTTGTGCTTTCCAAAAAAAAAAAAAAAAAAAAAGTGCAAAAATAATTGAGGTAAGGCATCAATTTTGCTGTCGCTTGGTATTTCAGGCTGACTTGTTGAGTGCAGCTGGAATTCCAAAGGCTCCAGGTGATTTTATGCCTTTTTTTTTTTATCCCTTCAGTTGTAAGAAAAATGCTCAAAACTAAAACAAAGCTGAATTTTAAAAGTCTAGGGAGCTTTCTAAGGATTGAGAAGGGAGAAGAGCAAAAAGAAGGAGCAGCTATTCTGGTTCCCATAAACGCCTATCTCCCAATTAACTGAACGAAAGAGCAATTAAACTTTTTATGATGATCATTGGGATAAATTTCCCAACCGATCTCTTCCTTTTCTCCACCCGCAGGTAGTTTGGGACCTGGGGATGGGCTTGGAGCAGCATCCAGCAGGGAGCAGGGAAGGCTCTGCTCCACCTGCCTGATCCCTGCGCTCTCGGCCGCAGGCTCCGAGCTGTACCCTCTAGTGGACTCCGGGAGCATTTTCCTTTGGAAAAAAAATCGGGAAAAGAGTTTTCTATGCAACTTCCATCTTTGCCAAGCGCGTTGCTGAGCAGCTCTGTGACACCTTCCCCATTTATTGAAAAGAAATTTAAAAACCACAATATAAAACAGAAGCCTTCTGGAGCAAACACCTTTCTCCCTCTTGGGAAGAGAGCTGAACTCTTTTTCGTTTTCCAGGCATGAAAGGGCAGAGAGAATCCCAGCCTAAAGCGAAGGACTAAAGAAGAGTTAATATATTTTGATTATATTTTCTAGCTGTATGGATCCTATAAAAAGTAATCTTCCTAAAATAATTCCCAGGCTGAGCACTCGTTTTGAGGGGAAGATAGAAAATAGTCTTGTGAACAGGACCAGCTCCATTATTCAGGGGTATGAAATTTAAACAATGAGTGAAAAAAAGATGGAAAAACATTTCCAATTTGCTTCCTACCATCCTCACTCTGAATTTTAAGCCAGTCACAGTTACAAAACAAGTATATAAAGTTACAAAAACTCTGGCCAGATTTAAAGCAATGATAGTGACAGCACTTGCTTAGAAAAAGGAAATCCAACATTGAGGGGAATGTTTATATTACGCCGTAGAATTTCAAACAACTGCTTTTTTATCCAGAATAGCTGTGGATTTTTCTTCCTTTTCAATAGTGTAAATGACAAATATGAGAGGTGTGGGGAAGAACAGTCCAGAGCTGAGTGTTTAATGATGTGAAGTGGGGAGAAGGAAAGAGGAAAATAGTGATAACTTATGTCCAGATTAAAAAAAAAATTAAACAACACTATGTGTTATTTATATATACCTCTCTACCAATCCCAAAACAGAAAAAAAGCTGTAAATTCCTTATCTTATGGATTTATCCAAGTAGCTCTGCTCCACAGCTGGTCCAAAGTGGTGACAGCCAAGAAAAGGTCACTGTTTAATTACTCCAGGTCAGGAAGACCCAAGAAGATTCAAATCAGACTCAGACACTGATATGATCTTCCAGGCTGTTTGTAAGTCCCAAGATCAGCCTGTGGCCATGTGTTGGGATGGGATTTTTTTAGATTTTTCCCCTTTTTTTGTCTTTCAGTGTCAGATTTTTGCTCGTCAAACAGCCCCACACGATGGGCACACTGGCCATGGTACCACCCATGAGGCTGCCACAACCTCCTGGTGCCACAGCCAGGCAGCACAGGGCCTTGATTCCACCTCCCAGCCCACACCAGGCACCAAATGTCACTTTTACTGGACACCTTTGGGAGGTGTCCCACCAAGAACCAGCACGGAATGACGGCCAAGAGCTGAAAACTCAACTCTCCACCTCACCAGCTCTTTGACTTTGGAGTCAGGAAGGGAGGAGGCAAAGCACGGAATCACAGTCATTTGGGTTGGAAAAGACCTCGAAGGTCATTGAGTCCAACCATTCCCCCAGCACTGCCATGGCAACCACTGACCCATGTCCCCACCTGTCACATCCACACAACCTTTAGATCCCTCCACTGTTCCCTCTCCTCCTGTCCCTGTTCCCTGGGAGCAGAGCCCGACCCCCCCGGCTGCCCCCTCCTGTCAGGGACTTGTGCAGAGCCACAAGGTCCCCCCTGAGCCTCCTTTGCTCCAGCCTGAGCCCCTTTCCAGCTCCCTCAGCTTCTCCTTCTGCTCCAGACCCTTCCCAGCTCTGTTCCCCTTCAGAGGCAGCTTCCACCTCACCACTTGAGGCAAGTTCTCAGAATAGTTGGATGCACCAAGCTTAGAAGTTGCAGGACAGCAGTAGCAGAAACAATCCTGTTATAACCCTGTCACCTTCTGTTTGCAAAGGTCTCCAGTCCAGAGCAGCTCTCCTTCTGCAGGCTTTTGGCATGAAACATTCCCACTCATTTTATGCTTTGTTTGTTTAGTTGTAGGAGGAGAAAACCAACGTTCTTCCCCACTATCAGAGGAGAAGGAACAGTGGCAGGAAATTAGGTCACTGAAATTACCCTGCTGTTTGGAGAAGGGGTTTTGTTCCTTAAGAAATTTCCACTGGAGAAAAGAAGCATCCCAAGCAGCAGAGCTGCCTCCTTTGTTTCATCTCAGGCCCCCTTCCCAGCTCTTTGCCATGGATCCAATTACCCTTCCCTGGGAACAAGCTGTGGCTCTAAATTAAATCAAACCGTTTATTTGTCCGGGGCAGCTTCGCTCAGCGACATCGAGGGGTTTTTGGAGAAGCTGCTGCCATTTGAAAGAACATCTTTGCCACTGTCACTCCTGTCAGGAAAAAGTGAGGCATGACTGTGTCAGACATCATCCCTACTTTGGGGTCTTTTTCTATCCATGCTCCCATCCAGGATGTGTTTTCTTTTCTTTATTGGTGCCATTTTCCCATCTCAATTCCTAGCCTTTTGGGAATTCTATTTTTCTATGCTGGAGACATGCAAATCTCCAGGTACCCCAAAAAATCTTCTTCCTAAAGTTTGATTTCTTCCAGGCCTCCTCAAAACAGAATCCTGCGAATTGACCTGCATTGTTTTTTTTCCGGGCTGAAAGGAAGGAGGGACTTTTCCATCCATTTTGAGACTGAAATAAGCCCCTCAGTTCCTGTCCAGCCTTTCTCCTGCAAGGCCACTTCACTGCGGACATGCCCCAAAAACACATCACAACTTTATTTTGGCACTTTAACACTTCCACCTTTTTCTATGTGTGCTCCATTTTTGATGGGAACGCATCCATAAGGGTCTTTGGGATTCAAGTGAGGGGGTTGTCTCCCTGTTTATGGTCTAGAATGGGGTTTATTATCTGTGCTTATATATATAAAGTATATTTTAAAATGTAAAAATATATATTTGGTCCTGGGGGCACTGGAAGGAGCTCATCAGACCTAACAAGAATTCATTAAGGAATGACATGTAAGGAAGTAATGCAGGTTTCTGGGGATGTTCTTGGAAATAAGGCACTGCCTGTGTCACCAAACAAGCCCTGAGACCTCCTAGGGATTCCCCATTTTTGGGGATTGCAGTGATTCCCATAATCTGTTGATGAAAAAAGCAAGTGCCTGCAGGGCAGATAGAGAGAGAGGATCCAGACAAAATTTCCAGTAATCCTGACCCATCCTTAAGGCAAATATAAATTTAAATATACAGAGAGCTACAGCCCCAAGAAAAGGCGCTTCAGGAGGCGATTGCCCTCCTGGGCAACAGGGAAAATTAACAGGACATAACACCCAGGTTTGCATTTATTTCAGTGATTTTCCCCATCCTAATCCAGACTTCTGCAGCTTGTAGCAGTGGGACCCCCTTCCTGTGGCAGGTCCGTGCCACGACCCCCGCTCCACACACAATCCATTGTGCTGCTGGAAGCAGGGAGAGGTGGAGAATTGGAGACACATTTTGGGAACGGCTCCTGCTTCTGTGTTGGGTTAATTAGCGGTTTGTTAGCATGTTAAGTGCTCTGCACATTGACCTCAGGCTGGTTGTCTCTAATGAACAGAAGCAGCTCTCCAGCACCAGGTAACCACTGCTTTCCCAGGGACTGTAACTTGACTAACGAGCACCGAGGTACCCAGGCTCCCATCTGGCCAAGAAGTGAGAAAATCCTTTTTTAGGAAATAAGAAAAAAAGCTTATTAGAATGATCTCAAGTCTGATTTAAAACCTGAGGTCTGGGATAGTTTAAAACCTTCCTTGTTTCTTTTCAATAAACTCCCCCAAAGCTGAAGTGATTTTTTGAACCACGGCAAATTTTGTATCTATGGTAAAGTTCATCAAGAAAGAATTCACCTTCTGTAGGAAACCCCATTTTGATCAGGAAATGCATTTGTGCCAATGTTAAGTCCAGCTAGACAGGCTCTTTTCAGGAAGTAGGATAGGGCCAGGCTGAAAATCCAAGACTTTTTCCCTTTCCTGTTAGGATGTCCTTGCATTGACAGGTTATAAAGCTGAAACACACTCTGAAAAAAACCCTCAAAAACCAACGGCAACTCACAGAGATGGCTCTTGGGTGACCCAATGGCCTGGCCCTGATTTTTTTCCATGGGATTTAGGAAGAATTGCAAAGGCTGCAAGCCTTTTCAAAAGCACTGCTGTAAGTTGCAGGCAACGCTGGCTGTGTTGGCTGCCAGGAGTTTCGAGAGGATCCCTGGAAACACATTTGGTTTTAATCAGGCCCCTGCACTGTGGAACATCCTGTTTGTCTACACTTATTATTACTGACAAATTATCCTCCTCCAAATCTCAGGGAGCATTCACTTTATCCTCACATTAAACCTGATTGGAAACAGTAGGTTTAATTGGACTCAGCATGAGGCCCAGTCGTAAACTGCACCAGTTCCTTGTTTTATTGTGGCATTCCCTGGATGTGTGAAAATACCATATTTCATATACAGGACCCAGCTTGCTACTGCCAGGGCTGTCACAGACAATGCACAGACACCCTGAGCTACAGGAGCACCCTCTGCCCACTCCCAGCTTGGAAAAGTTGGTTTATTCACAGCAATCTCTGAATAAAATGCGTCATTCCGGATCTGGCCCAAAAATTGGAGAGTTTTCTTCATCACCAACTGAGCTCCATGGTCTGCAGGACTCAGAGTCTGCTCTGCTTCAGCTGAGCTTTGGAGTTTGAGAGGGATGGAGGAGCCAGTGCAGGGTGTGGATCGTCCTCTCCCTGGTCTTGCTGAGAAATATGAGCATCTTCTTCTTCCCCTCATCAGCTGGAGACTCTTTCCTAGGAAAAGCCTGGGAAACCTGAGGGGCTAAAGGTGAATTCAGTTTGATATATCCAGAGCTTGTGCCAAGGGTTGATTATATGGGAAGGAGCTGAAACCCTTCAGCCATAAAGGAGCCCCCCATGGTCGGACTCATGGCGATTGTAGGGTTACGTATTCGGTTGGTGCTCTGAGGTCTTCCCAACATCTCTGATTTTCCCTTGCTGGGAGTGACCCTCTGGCAGCTGTGCCTCATCCAGATGTGCGCTGCAGGGAAGTCCAGGTGTTTCCAGATCAGGGAGAAAGTCCAGTGAGGTGTCAGGTGGTGGCAATATTGGGTGGAAGCCCTGGAAATGAGCTTGTGTCCGAGAGATTCTGCCAGGAGATGAACTATTAAACAACTTCTTCCCAAAGTCCTGGGTGTGGAAAAGCATGAGACAGCATAATGTGCCTGTGGTCCAGAGGAAGGGGAAAAAACAAATCAGTAGAAGACAAACAGACAACCCAGCCCCTTTGCTATTCACATTTACACAATTTGGGACTGTTCATTAGGACAATAAATTGTGTGATCTGCTGAAATTCAGCTTTTCATTACAGTGTGGTCTCTCCCAAAAGGGTAAAATATCATTTAAGGGATTATCTTGGCATAAATATTACTTTAAACTCAATTTAAAAGGGATTTACATTTGCCATGCCTGTAAATACCGTGTTCTGGAAGAAAAATCTAGGTAGCATTTCTCCAGTTTTAGAAGCTGTGTTTTGCAAAACCAGCCTTTTGGAAATGATAAAAACCTCACATGGGTTGTTGATTAAGGGTCCTTACCAGAAAAACAAACAAACAAACAAACAAACAAACAAACAGCAGACTACAGATAGAAAAGGAATTGCAAAAGTGATAAATATTTGCAGGATGGAGACTTGTTCCAAAGTCTAGTGCACAAACCTCAAACCTTTCTTCTGAATTGTCTTTGACAAAATCTGTGCCTCCTGTTGTCTGGCAAACAGCATCACTGTGATGCTCCTTCCAGGGACACAAAATCTTCCAGTGATGACAAAATATTTATCAACTGTGCCCTTTAGACTGCAGCTTAATCAGCTTCTCGTTGCTTTTTTTTGAGACCTGGATTGTTATTTTTTAAGGGAACTTTTAAAGCGGTCATAGCAGAAGGGTTTCTTGTAGATTTCTGTGAGGCTGGGCATGTTCAGCCCTTCCAAAATCAGTGTCCATCTACTCTGGTGTTAAATATCAGCCTGGTAAAGGTAGAAGCAGCTGTGTCTTCCTGGAGTAGTAAAACCTCAGTGCTTTTCTGGAAGCATCATGGAAGTGCCTCTGGAACTCCCTGCTATCCCTCAGATCTTCCTTTGGGGTAGGAAGATGCCCAGCCAGGGTCATGCTGCACTCATCTCACCAAACAGGATGAAGAAACCCAAAATGCAGCTTTTTAACTGCTCTGCTTCTCATGACCTGGAGCATTAATTTCTCCTGTGCCATTTTTGGGTGCTGCCTTCTTGGTGCACCTCATTTTCTTCACCTTAATTGCCGAGGCACTCACATGACTTGTGCTACTTTGGGGTACTTTTTAAACAAAAATCTGCAAATCTGCAGGAGAGCTACAACTAAATCTACCAAATCTACAAATCTATAAGAGCCTGAGATACCAATGCCTGACATGGAGTCCAGGCTCCCAGCTTTCGTTGAAAATTCCCTATATCTTTCCCAAAGCAAAGCGTTTCCTCTACGATATTTTGAAAGAAAACACACTGCCGTGGTTGGAAGAGACGTGGAGCTTCTTTACCAGATGGAGGTGGCCTGACAGCTTGTAAAAAACCCTTTGCAAACAGTCAGCAGGAACGACAACTGACCTCAATTACTGCAGCCTTTCATTTCTCCATCTGGGGAGGGCACTGGGATTGTGCAGCAGCGGGGTGAGAAACAGGCTGGAAAACACACGGAAACTGCCTGGGTAAAACCAGAGTGCTTCGGAAAACACAGCCCACAAAACAAGTCCTTTCTCATGCTGTGTTTTTCCTCCCCCCCCCAGTTCAGCTTTGGTACTGAACTTTCCATTTTCAACTGACCAACATAAATTAAAGGCAAACATTGGCATGGAGAGGAAAGATGGAGAAAGTTGACCATTTCCCTCAGGAGGTCAGCCACAAATTCCTTCTGTTGTCTGAGAAATGATGAGCTACTCTTTGGAGACATGACTTAGATCCTTTGGTGTCACAGGGAAACTTTTCAGGCGTTTCAGGAAGACTTGAAATATGTCATCTTTTTTTCCCCTTTTTTTTAATAAATATAGTTTTAGACTATGTTCTTTTTTTTTTTTTTTTTCTTTTAATATAGTCTTCCCTACAAAAAGCCAGTTGTGCACGGTGCTATTTCCTTTGGGCAATCTTACAAGAAATGTTCCCAGCTCGCTTCATGCCACTACAAATATCTCTTTACCTCGGAGAAAAGGGCACATCACTCACTTTTTGCAGGCCTAAACGAATTCGACTGCCTCGAGCTCGAACAGCTCTGGGTGACAAAGTACGCCAAGGAAAATGTGTCACTCCCCCTTCATCATTCACTTTCGCTATTCATAAATATAACATAAAAATCTATTTACTCTAAAAGGACTATCTGTCATGGAAGTTGGTGATCCCAGCCCACCCTGCTGAGTTTGGAGACAAATTTCCAATCAAAGGCAAACCCGAATTGAAAAGGATGGAGGATTTAGAAGATCTTGTAGGTGACATTTCCAGACAGAAGGAAAACAAGCTCTCAATTCCACCCAAAATGATAAATAAGGAGGACTGCTTTCAAACCTTCAGCAGAGGCTTTTCTGGTTTTCACATTTACGGCGGCTCCTCGCTGACAGACTTAACAGATGCAACCCCTATTTAACAGGGATGACTAAAATGGTTCAAGACACCATAAATGTTCATCAAAAACTCACACGAAGCCTGAAATGAGCTTTCTGCCGAGGTTCCTGAAGCTGACTTTTTAAATTCCTCCTCATCATGTAACGGCTCTGGCCCCACTTTCTTGCCTGGATTTCATCCAGGGAAAGAAGTCAAAGAAATTTCTTCTGCTGAGATATTTATTGCATTTGCTGTTCGAGGAAGTATTTGTAACTTGTTCAAAGTTCAAAACATCACCTCAAATCTTGCAGACTGACCTATGAACCTGTTGCAGATCCATTTCTGAGAGCGTAAAACCCAGGTTTGAAGCTTTTACAATTATTCTGTGGGAGGGAAGAAAGGTATAAATAAGTGCCATTACCACTAATTCCAGTTTTTTACAAATGCCTAAAACCAAACAATTCCCCCAGGATATCGATGCTGTGCTGGTCTTTTGCTAAATTAAATCAAATCTTTCTTTTCACTGTCTCCTGTAATTACAACAGGCTTCCATTTGACACGAGGGAGCTGGAGGCCAGTTGGGATCACCTTATTTTTTATCTGTTGGTGAATTGTAGGAAATCCCACTGGCCGGATGCTGGTGGATTAGCCAATAACAGCGGCATAGTTTTAATATCCTTGACTTAAGTAATAATCTCCAAAGCAGGTTCTGTAGAGCATTTTTAAAGATTTATGCTTCACTCCTCACATTTTTCAATTACCCACACCCAGGGATATTTAATGGTATGTAAATCCACCGGCAGTTTTGGAGCCTACAGGTTATTTAATTGAAAGAAGCCTCTGGGGATGAGGGAAAAAATCCTTCCATGAACTCCCAGGTCCTGCTTCCCACTCTATCACATCCTTTGAGACCCAAAAGAGAGGTGCTGAAATAGAGGAGAAAGTGTCAGGAGAAGGTCTCCGAGCGCTGCGGTGGCTGTCAGACCACCCCGTGTGCGTCCAGAGGTCAGGGATTCAGCCCCACCACTGAGAGCAGACCTGAGCACATTCCCAAGCAGAGAAAACCAGCAAGGACTGCATTTTGACTGATTAAAACCAGTTTTTTTTCCCATTTTTTGGGGGAGAGAAGTGTTTTGACAACGCTCTTGGGCACAGGGTGTGGCTCTTGGGGATTGTGCTGCGCAGGGCCAGGACTTGGATTTGATGATCCCTGTGGGTCCCTTCCATCCCAGAATATTCTGTCATTCTGTGATTGTATTTAAAAGATAGAAACAATATTAATGATGGAAACAGCACCTGCAACATTAATTGTGGTCACAAATTACTGGTGGTTCCCCAAATTCCTGTTTGGAGCATGAGACTGGGACCCACCTCTGACAGAAGGTTTCGAAACAAATATTGATCATCATCACTGCAAGGAGATGATAGTCCTGCATCCTTCCACATGGATATTTCTTGGAAAGGCTTTTTTCCCCCACCTATTAGTATTCCCAGTTCATTTATTTTAGTGAGGAAAGCAGCATTTTCTGCCAATAGTGTTTCTAGGAATGTTTTCCAATGGCTCAGCTGAGCATCCCTGAACAGACAGAAAAAGGGAGACAGATATTTTCTGTGCCATTTGTGAAAAATTTGTGCTTTCTGTGTCAGGATAAAGGTGGGAAAGCTTAATCATAATAAAAAGGCTTATTTTAATGGGCATATTAATGGATAACGGAGAGTGAGCCTGTGGTGGTCAACAGCAAAACCATCAGACGTGGAGCCCACTTTTTTTTGGTACAAGAACAGACACAAACCCTTCTGCAAGAAACCTTTATTCATTTCCAACACCACTCCTTGGCTGTGGCAATGTGGCTTCAATTTGTTTTAAAGGTGCATTATGAAGCTGGAGCTTGAAATTACGCATTTACAGTTTGAAAGCAAAGCCATCCTTGGGCGGGAAGGAACTTGTAATTTTGTCAAATTACACAGAAAATGAAATTGGAGGAGCAATAAAGTGCCTGAAATGAGGTAGTGAAAAGTTCCACAATGAAAAACTCCTATGTCCTGCACATGCAAAAACCACGTTTCCGTCGCCTTTACTTAATTTTGCACATTTCTCCACAAGCAATAATGACAGAGTCTTGTTTTCATTTTTAAATACATGGCTCTTTGTTTAACTGTTTTTATGTTAAAATGGGAGGGTAACCTTTCTCAGTGGCATTTTCATCCTTAAATGTTCAAATTCAAACAACATAATTTGGTTCAGACAGGTAAATAATTCTTATTCTTAAAAAAAAAGTATAAAAATCGGCTGTCATGAATTAAAATCCATTTTTCCCTAACCCCAAATAAACATTAGTCAGTCTGCATTTGATTGTAATAACACACTTGTCATTTCAGATATCATATGTTAGAGGGTTTTTTTTTTCCTAAAGGCTTTATTGGAATTCCTTGAGCTAAATTTGCTGCGGGTTTATGACGGGTTCATTAAAAATTAGAAACCAAAAGGATGTGGAGGACTCCGAAGAGTTTGTACTAACATGAAATAGAAAAAACTTGCAAGATTTTTCATTTTCAAGCTGCTCCTGTTTCACATGCCTCAAATTTTGTCAGACAGTAGTAATTTGGGGCCAAATGTGAAGTATTAAAGCACTTAGGGAATTTATTTTGAGCTGAGATTCATGTGCAGTGATGCTTCTCCCTTGCTTACAGTAAATCCAGAGTAAATGTGCTCAAATGCTGAAGTTTTCACCGATTTTACACTGCCACAGTTGAGACCTCAGGGCAGATCAGAGCAGAGATCCCTCTCATTAAACAGCAGGGACATATCTCCAGAAAAGGGGTTTATTTCAAGTAACCACACCTTGTATTTCAAGCTGGCCTGATGCAAAGTTATGGTCACCTTTATAATGTGTGACTTTTCACTTCTTCCTTATTTTAATCGCAGAGCAGAGCCCTGAGGGACAAACATGGGCAACAGAATCTGAAATTCCAGTTCCTGGTTGCCTGTTTCTGGTAACTGTGAAGTAAGAGCAAGTTTCAGGCTTTGGCTTCACCCTGAATCTAGTTAAATTCATAGGAGGTGTTCAGTAATTAAAATGGAACTATAATTAGGTTTCAGTTTTTCCATACTACCAGTGTTTAAAGTCTGAAAACCTAAAAACTGCTTCAGAGAATGAAGTGGTGTCTTCTCTGGATCCTGGGGCAAATGGGATGAGAAAAAGTGGGATTACATTGCAGCAAGAAAGGCTCAATTTAAAAATTGTGAAAGTTTCCAAATGGTGAGGGTGACACAGTGGCTACAAAACTCTAAGGAAATGCTGAATAATTCTTCTGGAAAAGGGAAGGAAAGGAACTTTTGACAAGGGCATGGAGTGATAGGAAACAGGGAAATGACTTAAAATTGAACAAAGGTAGATTTAGATGGGATATTGGGAAGAAATTCCTCTCTGTGAGGGTGGGCAGGCCCTGGTACAGGGTGTCCAGAGCAGCTGTGGCTGCCCCTGGATCCCTGGCAGTGTCCAAGGCCAGGCTGGACATTGGGGCTGGGAGCAGCCTGGGACAGTGGAAGGTGTCCCTGCCCATGGCAGGGGGTAGAACTAGATGATGTTTAATCTCTCTTCCAACCCAAACCATTCTATGATTTTGCAATTCTGACTGAACATTTCCATTTTGTCATTTAGGGTCACTATTTTTGCCTCTGATCATTTTTAGGTCAGTTTTTTACCTTGCTTTCCCACTTTGCAATGAAGTGGCAAAACAGTACCCAAATACATTCACTGTCCAAGGAGTAATAACATGAGTTGTAACTCACTGTGGGTATTTAGATGACAATTGGCCATGACACAAAGCTTGTAAGGCACAATCAGTAGAGGTGAAAGGGAGGAAAAAGTGGACAGAAGTTAAACACGTAACCTTCTTCCTCAATCACCTCCCAAATCCATCTGTCAGGTACTCCTAGCCCTCATTTACAGGAGAATAGATCCATTTTACTTTCCCTTTCATATTTTACCCTGCTGGAAGGTCGCCCGGTCTCTTAAGTCGGACCTGACAGGATGTGAATTATCTCCATCCAGCCTTGACATAACTTTGTGCATGGTGATGTAATGTCCCAAAAAGCCTGGTTTAGGAAAAAAAGAGACGGGACTTATTAGCAGGAAAGGAAACAAGCCTCTGTTTGACATCCAGTGGTTGGATATCAAGGAGAGCTTTCTTAGGGAAAAAAAAAAATCGTTTATGACCACACAAATTACAATTATTTATTCAGAGGGAAGAAATGGCCATTGAATTTTTAACTAGAATCAGCTGGGTGAGCAATCTACAAGAGCAGGTATTTGGGCATGGATTCCAGGTAGATTCAGACAGGAAAGGCTCAAGTCTGCTCCCTGAGGGATCAATAAAACTACCAGGACTTGAGTGTGAGCTGTTGCAAACTCAGCCAGCAACGTTTCCCTGCACTCCCCTTCCCCTCCATTGGGAGGATCTGCCAGGATATCACCACCCCTCTCCAGTAATCTCCTTTTTCTCATCTTTTCCACCATCTCCTGTGGGTGCAACGTGCTCCAGTGAAACCCCACTTCTGTCACCCCCTCATGCTTTCTGCTCCGGGTCTTTGTAGCCAGGGCTGCATTCCAGCAGTGTGATCTGAAACCGTATCCCTCTAAGTTCATGAAATATTTGGCATCTGTGCGTGTGGACTTGCGAACTTTTACCTTTTACCTATCAGCAAGGCAGCTCCCTTCACCCTTTCCTCCCCTGAGACTCGCGGGAAGCGGTGGAGTCCTGATCTCCACTGAATCATGGAAAGGCGTCCAGCGTAGCTCCATGGCAAAATACTCCCTCTCTACCCCATTTCCTCGCCGTGTTTCTCATCCTGGGCTGACACTGGAATTATTGGAGAGTATTGCAGGGAGCTCAGATGGATTTGCAGATTAAAGCACATTTTGATCACTTTTAACTGGCAGCCCCAGCAGCTGCCAACTGATGGAGCATCCCTGAGGGTGGTGATGAAGTTTTTACAATGAGGGCGGTGAAACATTGGTGTAGGTTGCCCTGAGAAGGGAGGGATGCTCCATCCCTTGAAAATTCCGAAGCTGGATGGGGCTTTGAGCAGCCTCATGTAGTAGAAGATGTTCCTGCTCATTGCAGAGGGTTGGACTCAAGGACCTATAAAAGTCTCTTGAACCCAAACTGTTCTGTGATTCTATGATGGTCCCGGGGATAAGAGGAGACAGGAGACTGCCCAAGAGTTGTTCAAAGGGTCAGGAGGGTTGGTGACAAGCTGTGGAAGTGGCAGATGATAAACACATTCTGGAAATGACACACATCTATGACACACCAAAGTGTCGCTGCATGTTAAAAAACCCATCTTGAGCTACATTGAAGGCATCAACTGCTGGAAAGTAATGCAGTAACGAATATTTGTGTCCCTGTCTTTAACAAAGATGCCAAAAGTGGTCTTCAGCTCAGTCCTTTCAGCTAAGTCTGTTGCTATTCTAGAAAGTGAGAGTAGAATCATGGACAGCTATCCCACTGTTTGTAGTCCCCTCATGTAATTCTCTTTTTTCCAACCGTATTGATGCTGGTAGATGTGGGGGTTTTTTGGAAGGAGCGGCATGTGTGCCCATAAATACTCGTATTTGATTACACATTGGGCTTTTTCTGAGCTGCAGAACAGATGCCAGTTTCCTTTTACTTTCCCCTGCTTAATTACAAGCTGGATTTGGTTCCTGGGGAGGTCAGTGGGACTGCAGTGGCCATGGCCAGACATCTCGCAATGTCAGGCTTTCCCACGCACAGCTCCGCCAACATCTCCCAGCCTCGACCTTGAAACACCCTCTGCCATTCCCAGCCCTCTGTGAAAAATGTGCTGACACTGAAATCCTCACTCAACACAGATATGCAATATCTGGGGACATTTCAGAACAATCCTGATCGTTCTGCCAATGTGTGCTCCAAGGCTCCAGGTGCTGTGATAACCCTGTCCTGTCACTGTGTTGTCATTTACACACTTAAATCCAATTGAATTCTTTTTATCTCCACTATAATCTGGTTAAATCTCAGACCCTTATTTCTGGTTCTTTTTGATCCATGGAGAAGTAGAAGAGCTGCAAGTGTGCCCTGGCTCCAGGGTGACTGCAGTGATTTGGGAGCCTGCGTTGTTATCTCTTGTCAAACGCGTCTGCAATCCCAGGGTCCAACTGGAAACATTTGTCAGTGCCCCTTACATAATACCAGGTTTTATGGAAAAATTGAACCCTCCAGTAACTGCAGAGGAAATTCCAGAGCGAGCCTACTGACAGACATGTCTTGGAAGTTAGTGAGTATTTTGGAAGAGATCCAGGATTTATTTTTCCTTTGCCTCACTACCACCCTTAAAATTTTTTTTGAAAAAAGAAGGATAAAATCTCTTTGGAGCAGAGGGTCTTGAAACCCAGGAAACCCCACTGGTGCTTCTCTTCCAACTCTCTTGAGGATATTTGGGAGTCAAAACGGTGCACGGAGGAAAAATTTGTGAGACAGAAAACTGACAATAGGAACAACCTCTAGGACAACAAGGTCTAGACCTCTTTTGGTCTTTAATGTGTGAAAATTATGTGGCTTCTTTGATTGAATTGAAGAGTCACTAAAACATTGCAATCTGGCTGGTGAGTCCTCAGCAGAAGTGGGTTATAACAGTTCTGAGTGTGCCTTAAGGAAGGCAGGGATCTGGTTTTGCTGTGCAAGAGAAGGAGCTGTAAAGCCTGTGAGCCAAAGGCTCTCGATTATTGTTTAACCCAGAAGATGAATCGCCACAGGAATGAAGAGACAAGAACAGTGGGAAATTGGGAAACTGGGAACTGAGTCAGCACCAGCTACAGACAAGATGTGCACTAAATGCCTCTGGATGGATGTCCAGGAGGGCTGCGAATAAAAACAGGGGAAAAGGTGTTTTCCAGTCCCACCCCCTGCCAGGGGCAGGGACACCTTCCACTGTCCCAGTTGCTCCAAGCCCCGTCCAGCCTGGCCTTGGGCACTTCTGGGGATCCAGGGACAGCCACAGCTTCTCTGGGAACCCTGTTCCAGGGCCTCCCCACCCTCCCAGGGAAGGATTTCTTCCCAGTATCCCATCTACCATTTAAATCCACCCTCCCTCTGTTTAAAGCCATTCCCCTGGTGTGACGGGTGTAGGTCAGGGTCAGGAGAGCTTGTGCCTGGAAGCAGAATGTGCTGTAGGTACCAATGACTTCCAGCTGACAGGGACATTTCCTCTTCTCACCAGCTCCTCACCTTACCCAGGAAGGGTGAAAGCAGCTTTGTGTCCCCAGCCAGCCCCTGAGGTGACACGGCTGTGGCTGTCACCTCTCTGCTCCTGGCACTAGGCATCCAACGGCACTGTGGGGCCCAAATATCAGCACAAGGCGTTTTTCCCAGATTCCTTGCTCCCCCACTCCAGCCCTGGTCTGTGGCTGCTCTGACTCATCTTGTAAACACCAGTCTCTGCAGCAAGCAGGACTGACAGAACAGGAAAAGGAAAGGAAAAAAACCGGGAGAGAAACGGAGAAAAACGGCCCCCTCCTCCCGCTTCCCACCACCACCCCTCACTTGTTATTGCAGAGGATCTTCCTGGCCAGACTTGACCTGCAAACAGTGGTCACCAGTGAACCATCAAAGGCCTTTCACATCTCCAGCAGCTGCAGGGAGGGTTCCTGTAAGCGCTCCTATCACTTTGACACCTCCAAAGCCAACAACGTCAGTTGTACACTGTCATGGGCCGCGTTTCAGGGACCACCTTCAATGCTTTGGCTCCAAAGAGCTGCTTTTTTCCAATTCATTGACACAGGGGGATATATATCTCAAAACTTGGCTGCAGCAGCCAGTGCATGCCTTGAGGATTACATAGCAAGTGAACTTTGTCAGAGTAAGCCCCAGTCAATAGGAGGAATTAAGTAGAAAGACCTCTATTGTTCCAGCCAGCCTTCTGAAGGCACTGATTGGCAGTAAAATGTCTTCAGTGACAGATGTAAAGTAAATATTGCCTGTGCCAAGTCTCTACATTACTTTGATTACCCACCATCAATCAATTTGTTCTTTCCCTTGCAACAATAGCGGCTGCTGTTACACTTTAGACCCCTCTGATGAAGCCCGAAGTGTAATTGATTAACAAACTGAAAAGAAAGGTTACACAAATGACAGCAAAATATATCTCAGGAGAAAAATGAGACTATTGTCTCTGTGCACATGGATGTGCTTTAAGTATCTTGCTCTGAGGAACAGAATGATATCCCTTCAATAAAATATATACATATATACATTCATGTATTCATACTCATATATCTCCTCAAACTCCCTCACTAAACATCAGGTCAGTATTTCCAATATCCCCATGGCTTTTACAATGGCAAAATGTCAGGAATTATAACAAAAACCAAAGTCCTGAGGTCACCTCATAAATGGAAGCAAAACTGGAGGTGAAGAGGCTGTTTGAGCAGCAGATTCCTGAGGCATGGGATGTACAGCACAGCTACAAGCATTAACATAATTTCTTGATTCCAGGGATTGAGGCCAATGCAACATCCCTTTTCCCCCTTAATTCACTCTAAAAATAGCAGGTGCTCACAACAGTAAAGGTTCTTTTGTTTTGCTTGCACCATTGGGGAGGGCAAAGAATTTTCAGCTGCCTCAAGGTGAAGGAAAACAATTTTTTTGGAAGGGAGGGTGAGTTCCTAAATGCCTCTAGCTCTAAATCCTCTTCCCACTAAGCAGGGCAGCACATTTAGGTCTCAAAGCATTTAGCCATGTGCAAAGAGGCAAGAATGGCCACACAGGATCATGTTTGCTTCCTCTGACAGACGGTAACAGGCACTGAGGGAAATGCCACAAGAAAAGACAAACTAGGAGCAGCATCTTGAATATTCTCCCAGCTTATGGCGAGTACCAGCACGGGGATTTCCTCGTCTGGAGGCTGCCTGTGTGTCCTTGCTATTCATGGCCACTGATGGATACATCCCATGGGGATCTCTCTAAATTCTTTTCCAAGCCGTGTCTACTCTGATATCCTGTGGCAATGAGGAGCTCAGGGGCTGAGCAAAACAACCCTTTCTGCATTTGTGCTTAAGCCCTGCTCTCTGCCGATGGCACTGTGTCCCCTAAGGTCCCCAGGAGCCCACGGGGTTCCCATCCTGCTGCTCTGGTGACCCTACAGAGGGACAGCTGCAGAGGGCTGCAGAGGGACCCTACAGAGGGCAGCCAGGGCTCTGCCCATCCTTTGAGCTGCCTATAAAAGTGTGGGACAAGGAGGTGTAACTTCACAATATAAGGGTAGGATTGTAGAAGCAGCTTTTGAAAGGCTGATCCATCTCAGAATCCTCTCTGCTCTGAGAGAAAGCCCACCACGCTCTGCTAAAGTCTGACACAGGCTAATTTTTGACCCCATATTTTTATTTCTGATTTGTTGCAAATTTTTGTCACCCTGTGAATCATGAACATCACATGCCATGCTTAATAATGCTGAAAATGAAGTGTATTTCAAGATTAACTTCACATTTCAAGTCCATCTCACGGGTTAGTTTGGGATGAGCCTTCACATTCAGAGGAATAAAGTGTACATGGCAGTGATTTTTTACCTCTTCTCAACCCTAGCAGCCCTGGTTCAGTGTGTGCCTGGGTAATGGAAATAAACCCTTCATATTTCATGGGGTTCTGACTCTTTTCTCAGCCACTGTGTTTGTGGGGTTCACACAAATGTCTTTGATTAGGTTTTCTAATTTTCCCTGATACCTGAGGGACAAGGCCAGCACCAGGCTGAGGAGAGAGCACGGCAAGAGAAAGAGAAATCTGGGAACACTAAAAGATCCAAGCCAGGTTGGAAGGGGTTCAGAGCAACCTGGCCTAGTGGAAAGTGTTCATCTCTCCATCACAATAGCAGCCCTGCAATGAGGGGGGCAATCATTTGCCATAGGGGAAAGGAGTCCAGGTAATTCCTGAGGGACCTACAGCATGATCTGTTCCCTTGGCTTTCCCTCTGAGAGGAGGGAATGCTGGGAATGGCACCAAAATCGAGCTTCCCCGTGATTTCAACCAAAGGCACCACACTGGCATTTGTGCCCAGGCAGTTTTAGCAGTTTTTAACCCTCCTGCTCCACCACTAATAACCGCCTGGTCGCTGGATATATTTGGGTTCATGCTTGTCAAATCAAGATGCAGAATTAGCTGGAGTGCCTGATATGTGTATTTTTGGAATTACTTTTATGGTAAAATCATTAAGGCCACCCACCAACCAACATATGATCTCCCTACTGTCTTGGCTTTGGTTAGAGGTATTACCAATAAGAATTCAAACATTTTCCTGAAATAGTTATTTTTCAGTGACCTTCAGCAGCAGATGGCCACTGCAGCAAGTACTTATTTATGGCTTCTGTGTGGTAGCAATACTTAATTAATCTGTTGAAAACTTATTTTCCAGTCAAACTGGAAGCCCAAATGGCTCTAAAAATGGTTGATTAGGTGGCCCCAGCCCTGCTTGCTGGTAAATGGCTTTACTGCTGCCGGGCTTGTGGGGCAACCCAGAGAGATGTGGAGTGTGAAAAAAGAAATTGCTGAATAGTTTTATTTTAGGTGGGTGAATTTCTTCTTGCCATTTTGGTGGGTGGCTGCATTTTTCTTCTGGCCCATGTACCCAAGGCGAATTCAGAGAGGGAGGTAACATGACAGTTTCCATCAAAGTTTGGACACATTTCCTCTGAAGGAGACTCTCCAGGGGATGGCCCCGTGCAGTGAAAAACGGCTGCAAGTTCATAGAAATAAAGGGGCACTTTGCCAGAGCAAACAGACTCACACAGCTCTGCCTGTGACAAGGAATTCTGCCCCAGTTCCTGTCGTTCTCCTGCCCAGGCACCAAAGTCTGGTTTTGTTCTGGCAAACGCCAGAACTGAGCGTGCTGAAGGTGTTTTGCCACAATCAAAGATCCCTCTGTGCATGGAAGAGAGAAAGGTGAACTCAGATTTGGTGTCTTTTTCTCCTTTTTTCCCCGCTGAAAAATGAATTGCTCCAGGGGGATTTTTCTGTCTATCACACAGAAAATTTTCCTTATTTGTTTCTATATGAAAACTCCTGGCGAAGTGGGACAAAGATTCCCAGCTGTAACTGCTCCGTGCTGTGTCCTTGGGGATTTTTGATGACATCTGAGGATTTTGGAGGTGACACAACAACAAATGCATCTGAATAACAAAACTGGAAGGTAAAGACTAATTTTTAAGCCTGTATTTTTACTCTACCTAACACAAGGGTGTCTGCAGTCCTGTCTGAGGCTCCTAGCATGCCTTGGGACAGTGAAAACATAGTTAAGATCAACATCCTGATTTGCTGACACGAAGCACTAAATCACTCACACGCACACCTCTGAACAGGAGTGTGGGGAAGAACATTATTGCCAAGATCAAAGGCCAGAGTCGGTGCTCCTTGGGAAGGTACTGCAGTCACAACTGCTCAGGGAAACTTTAGCACCTCCCCAAATCCAAGGAAAATAATGAATTCCTAGTAGAGCTCAGCCCTAGCAGATGTTGGGCATGAGCATGAAACAGATTTTTGAAATAATAATCAACCTTAGATTCAGAAGCCATCAGAAAGACCCTCAGAAATCAAAATCAGCCTCAGACCCAGGGAGCCTACGGAGGAGGTGCGGAGATTTTCAAAGGGTGTGTAGTGACAGGACAAGGGAGAATGAGTTTAAACTGAGAGAGAGCAGGGTTAGATGGGATATTAGGGACAACATCCCAATATGTGAGGCCCTGGCACAGGCTGTCCAGAGAAGCTGTGGCTGCCCCATCCCTGGAAGTGTCCAAGGCCAGGCTGGATGGATTTTGGAACACTCTGGTCTCAGCCCTGTGCCCCTGCCGGGCTTTGGGCTGTGCTATTTCAAATCTGTGCAGATCTACTGGGAAGTGAGGAAGGATTTGGAGAAAATGGTTCCAAAAATTGCAGATTTTGTAGTTGTGGGCAAGTGAGCAGCCAGGTTCTGACTGTAACTCCATTACACTGTGGCCTGCAGCAGTTCTCAGCCTTCATTTTGCCAGCCAGCAATCTGTTGATTTAATTTTATGTTACAACCCTTGGTTATACCTAAATATATCAGGAACGTGGACCTCAGCATTCCAGAGTCGTAAGTCATGCTGAGCTAACCAAAGGCAGCATATTTAACTTCTGATGGCCCACAACCCATCTCAAAGGTCACTGCAATCTCCAGGGTCTGAGGAAACCCACAGATGCTGCAATGCCTGTTTTCTTTGAAATACAGAAAATCTCTTCTCCTGAAAAAAAAGTCTTTTATTCTCATTATTTAACTTTTTCCCCTTCAGCCCAGGTGATCTGTAATCCCAAATTTTTGAGGGAAAGGAAGGAAAATCCAAAAGAATTAGTGTCAGGTAAGTCAAGCAGCCTGGTCTTCATTAAGCAAACACAGTCCACCAAGTTCCTCTGGTTGTACCTGCTCCACGAAGGGGCTGGAATTCTGAACAGGAGCCTGGAAATGAAACACAAGCTGTAACTTTACTCATGGTGCCAATCAGGGAAATTAACACAACTTGACTGGTCAATGAAAACATGAAAATAAAATTGTGAGTATGGACCAGACACTGCTTGTTTTCCTGAGGGAAAAAAAAAAGAAAAAGAAAAAGGAAAAACAACAAGGAGAAGAAATTAAAAAAAAAAAAAAATAGAAAAGAGACAGTCCTCAAAATCTGGTGCTGATTACCAGCTATCATGTGAGCTCCTTGAGAGGGTGCCTAAGCAGAAGGGTACAGGGTGTTTGTGCTTCACAAGGAAAATATTTATACCTTGCCCATAACCATGGCTGCAAAAACTTGCTCAAGGTCTAAATAGTGTGACTACATGAATTAAGCTGATGGCTCCTCTGGTGGGCAAAGGGGATGTTTGGTCAGGAGTGTGGTGGATGCAGAGCTGCATAAAACATGAAAAACAGACCTGCAGCAGGGCCAGGTGAGCATAAAATTGTGCCTTTGTAATAAACCCCTGCACCACTGGGAGTCATCAGTGGTTTTGACTAATTTTATAGCAAATCACCAAAAAAATGGTTTTTCTCCCTCTTGCTGAAGAGTCCTTCTCCTCTCACAGGCGGTGACCACATGCTCATACATTTTTTTCCTTCTAGAAGATCATCTTCTTCAAAAGTCTGTACCTAAAATGAAGATCTGTGGTAGAGGGAAAAACGTAAATTAAATATATGTGAATATAGAGGGGGAAATGTGGAAACATGGAAATGACTGGGCAGTTGCAGTGTCTTCCCAAAACACTGCCACTGTTCATTGGTTTTTCTGCACTGGCCCCCACGTTTTTTGGGGCAGATGAGAGACCCTCCACTGCTAAGGCAAAACCAGTGGGTGTCAGAGGGAAACCTGAAGTACAAACCCCCCTTTTTCTTAAGCAGATAAAGGTGGATATGAGCAAGAGAGGTTTCTGTGCAAATTAAATCAGTTTTCCTCCTGGCTCTTGCGGCAGGGGCTGCTCAGCCAGGACTGTTGCTGCCGTCATCATGATGGCAACAAATCTGTAGGAGATCTGGAAATGCGTGGAGGAGCCAGAGAGCCCCTAAACACCAGCACTACAAGCCAGGGAATGTCAGAAAGGGAGCTGAGATTCATGACAGCTCACACTTGACCCTCACAGATACAGCTGGAGAGGGTTAATCACAACCACTCTGCAGCAAGGACTAACCCAGAGGCATTGCCCTGGAGTCAACAGCTTCCAGTGCTAAAATGCCTGTTGCACTTGCTGCTGGGAGAGCAAGCCCTGGCAGAAAGACAAGGGATGTTGGAAAGGTCACTGGGATCTCAGACAGCACAAACTAAACTTGCCAGAGCTCCTCCAAAAAGCTTTTTCAAGCGGTGCTCCCACAAGTCCTTGGTAGGGCTGTGGCATGGATCAACCACTGCCTTGGTTGGGGCAGCTCAGTCTCCTTCAGCCCTGCATCACTTGGTCCCCTCTCTGCTCCACCAGAACAGGTTCTTCCCTTCCAGAGTCCATTTTCCTTGTGATTTCCTACCACAAACCAGTCAAACCTCGTTCTGTGTTAGGTTAAGCAAAGCAGCTGCACTAAAAAGACACAAAAATGAGTGACATATCACACAAATAGGAATGTAAGGTTTTCATTAAGTAAGGAAGTTACAAGATTTGACAGCCTGGCGGCCTCCACCTGCTGCCTTGCTTTGCAAGCTGTCCTTCTGAGGTTTAGTCATGGACAAAAGTATTATCCAACAGGAGTGAGGGAGAGAGAATGCAGCCCCTGGTATTTTCGGGAAAAATTCTGAGTGCAGTGCAATCCCCACACATTTATGCTGTCGTTTCAAAGCCCTTGAATCTCACACTTCTCCTCCCCATTTGCATCCTGCAGGACACGCTGTTGGCAGAGGTCCCTTTTGCTAAGTAGTGACGTCAGGCTTTAATCTTTTCAAGTCATGGTTGAAATGAAAAAAAGAAGGGGAAAAAAAATAACCAAACCCAACCCAGTTACAAGAATTGAGATTAGGAACAAGAGAGAAAGAGAGACAGATGCCAAGACATGATGAAAAAAATCTGCTTCTTCTGCCCGCTGCTTGTTCTGAGACTCAGGTTGCTGTGAGAGGGGAACTGAAGATAATTAAAACAGGTTTGGAACATGGACTTCAGAGCTAAGTCTCGTGTGCCAGCACATGCAGACAGCAAGAGGCAGAGCCTCCATGCCAATCATCACATCTACCTTGGAGCTGAGTTTCAGCAAAACCATGCTGAGTCTTTGCACTGATGGCTGAGAGCATCAGATCCAGCCCAGTCTCATCCCAGGAAACTTAATGCAGAGGAGTGAGTGAGTGAGTGAGTGAGCACTCTTTGGGATCTTCACACCACAGTGGATGCAGGAATGATGCCAAAAAGGATCTTTCCGAGGCAGAAACTTGGGCATTTGTACAAAGGACTGACTGATTTGAAACTGCATGTTAATGTTCTGATTTGACTGAAAGAACTCAGTGAAACACCCTCCCCTTCCTCTTCAAGTCTGCTTTCCATGTGGCCCAATTCTCGTCAGCTTGTCATCTTTCTCAGGAAAAGCTTTCTCATCATTCCAAGGACGCTCAAGTGAAGAGGTTAACAGGAATCCAGGATTACAGAGACATCTGGCTTTAGAAAACCCCGAACACTTCAACCTCAGCCTTGGCAGAGAGCTGGGGTTCACTGGGGAGCAGAGCGTGGAGATTGACTGCAGATCCCAGCGCCACAGCGCCAAGAATGGATGCAATGGCTTGGATGCATCAAGCATACTGGACAAATGCTGGAGTGATCGGGCGGTCAGCGCCTGTGTCCTCACCAAACTTCTTCTTCTTCATCAGAAAACTGCTATTTAATTACATACATGTGATATGAAATGAACTTTGCCAAAATGTTTTCTAGTCTTCAATGAGCTCCGAGGAAGAAGGTATCTGGGAGACGTGTTTTACTACCTGTGCCTTTGCCTCTCTGATGGGAGATGAAGCGCTAAGGATAAAAGGAATTTCCATTTCTTTCCGTGTGTGTGAGTTGTTTTTTACGTTTCTGTGCTCACCGAAGCAGCTCCCATAGGAGCTATGCAAATGTAATGGCTAATTTGACAAGCTTGAATGAGTCATCTTTCAAAACCATTATTGTACAAAATGTAACATGGGTTGGAACCGTCTCCCATCTCTGTAAAGTGATATTGCTTCTTTTTGCCCTTTCCTTGAATCAAAGGCAGATGCAAACCTCAAGGTTTCTGTACAGCACACCCCCCTCCTCCTCTTCCCACCCTGGGACTAGCAGTGGGAGCTGCAGGCTCTTTACAGTGATTCATACGTAAAGATCCACTCAGAGTTCTCTTCCAGGGCCATCTCTTCAAGGAAATAACTGTAGATGAAGAGCACACCATTTATTTTTCAGTGTATTTTGCCGTTAGTACAAAAATAAATCGTGGTGTCTAAGTGGAGTGGGTTGGAGAACAGGTGGTGCTGAAGCAGCCACTGAAACCCAAGGAATACTGAGAGGCATTTCACTGCTGCCAACCCATGACGAGTTCAACGCTACATTAGTGTTGTGTAGCTTTTGGACCTCCAAAAGGAAGTGTGTAGCAAATTCCTTGAGAGCTGAATGGAGTAAGAGGGAAAAGGAGGAAGTGCTGAGTGTTTGGTTGAGGAATACCACTTGTCCCGAGCATAAAGGAGAAGTCATCAAGAGAGAGGAAAGGAGGACTTGTGTTTTTTCAAAGGAAAAATTCCTAAGGCAGTGAGGGGGTGGATTTCTGGATATCTCAGTGTGAAATAAAACCCTGGCTTGCACATTGTCCCCGCCAGATATTTAGTGCAGAAGGTCTAAATAGGTAGCACAAGAACTCTGAAATCAGAGCTGCTTAAAGACAACTTCAAGGTGGCAGGTGCTGACAGGAGCTGCAAAGAGAGGTAGAAATGGGACCCTGAGGGAGAGGAGGTAGAAGGAGGTGAGTTTTATTGCGTGGCAGGTGAGCAAGGCCTCAGAAGGGCTGTGTTGAAAGCAGAAGGTTGGGCTTGGGGAACAACTCTTAAATGGGCAGATTGGGATATTGATCCAGAACCAGAGGAGACTGTCTGACCACAACCTTTAGGTAGGAAGCCCATGGAGGAAGAGGAAGGCACAAGCTCCAAGGCCTTGGCAAACATATGATGAAGGATGTTAAATATCTGATCTTAAAATTCCTGGGAGAACCAGGAGAGATTGAAGACTTGGATGAGTAATTCCAAGAGAAGCAAGCCAAAGAGGAGGTCAAGAATATGGGGGAAAGACCGTGCCAGTGGTAGAAATGGCATAACAGGGAAACACTTCCATATCCAGCATTATTTCCAAGAAGCCCAGAGCGAGAGCAGAACCAAACCAGCGGAAAAATTACCTCCAAAATATTATCTGTATGGACAGTTAACCCCAAACTTATCAACCAGGGCATCTGAGATAAAAAGCAGTGCAGCCACTGCTCTTATCCCTCAGGGAAAAGCAGCTTTCCACTGCCAGTCAGACCTGGCTGTTTTCCTTGGACATCTGGAAATCCCAATGAGTGGCACTGCAGGGGTTAATCCACGCTTCTGGTTTGCAACTGGATAAACCAGCTCAGTTCATTCCTGTCCCTGTACCTCCTCAGTGGCACTGCAGTGTGTTTATAAAAATAGCAAACAAATCATTTGACAGCAAGGGTTGGAAGTAAAATTTTTTAAAAATGCCATACTTTCCCTATTAAATTTTGATAGTCTCCCAAAGGCTTTCAATATATTGCACACGTCCAAGCTCTACCGCAGAATAATTGAATCATAAAGACTAATTCCATGTGTCTTCTGAGCTCGTGCACGAGTCAGGGAATGCTGTGGGCAGGCACAGGGGCCAGGAGGACATGGCACAGATATCCTTGAATTTCCCCAAGTGGATGGGAAAGCAGCACACATCCTCTGGCAGCCCAAGGGGCATCTCCTCTCCGAGAAGGAAACTCTGCTATTTGTTTAATAATTTTTTAAAACAAGTGTTTTCTTTGCATGGCTTGGATATTTTAACCCTTCCTAACAGCCAGAAAAGCAATTTGATCAGCTTTTTGAAGGCTGTTTTTGGAGGTACTCACAGGTTAGGGGAGCCAGTGTAGTGTAGTTTCACTACATCCATGGGAGAGTGGTGATGGATCTCTAAATTGCCCAGGGCCATCCTCCAACATTTCCTTTGTTTGAGACACTGGCCTGAGCTGAGTTTCAGACTCTGGAAATCAGTTTCTGGCTGAGCTCAGACAACAAATACAAGTTCCCAGATCTGTTAGGGAAAAATTGGCTGGATTAAAGTATTTTTAGCCCTGGGCTTATGTATGGGTCCTGTATAGAAGCAAGAAGTTGAAAATAACCATGGCAAGGTTATATATATATATATATGTATATGTATAACCTGCTCTAGCTGGATATAGCCGGTGCAGTGACACCAGTGGGAAACCCATGAGGGAGAGACTTCCACAGAGACCCTCCACTGCTGGTCAGCAAAGCTCACTCACACTCTTAGATGAACTTGTTGGATCTGTAAAAGACAAAAAATGAGACAAAATAAGAAACCACCAGCAGTTAAGTTACAAGAGGATAATGTTCCAAAAGTCCACATTTTGTAGGTTCAAAGCCAGTGCAAGGAGAGGGACTTCCCTTCCCTTCCCTTCCCTTCCCTTCCCTTCCCTTCCCTTCCCTTCCCTTCCTTCCCTTCCTTCCCTTCCCCTTCCCTTCCCTTCCCTTCCCTTCCCTTCCCTTCCTTTCCCTTATCCTCAAACATCTCCGGCTGATCCTGCTTTGGAGTGGCCTTGGACTTTCCCTAAAGAAGGAGGGGAGTGTCATTTTTACAGGCAATAAAAAGGTTCTTCACATTAGAAATTCTGAGGGAAGCTTTGGCTTCGCTCTAAAGCTCCAGTGCTTTATTCCAGGGATGACAACACTCCAAGACAATGTGTTTGCAATAGCAACAGCGCTGGTTCACGGGACAACCCAACTCCCTCCTGGCTGCTGAGCCCTTTTCATTGATTTCACTGAGCTCAGAACATGGAAGAACAAACAAGTCTTTCTGAATATCTCTTTTTACCCCTCTGTATTTCTGTACTTGATCCAAAACCTTGTGGAATTTTTTTTATGCTCTTTATGATAATTTCAAATGAATTTCACCTGTAACCACACACTCCCCGAGGCTCTAAGTGTTGGATACTCCACTGTAGACAGGGTTAAGCTTTCCCTACTAAAACATTCAAGCCTCTTGAATGCTGAAACGTAACCTAAACACCACCAGTTTTCCCCAAAACACGAGGGCACTTTGCTGATTTAATTTCTGCATTTGTTATCATGAAATGCAAGTAATTACAGCTTTGACCTCCCGGGTAGGGGCCAAGCTCTAAGTGTAAGAGGCAAACACAATAAATAAATACATTTAAAATACGATGCCCTGCTCTGAAAACAGGGAGCATTTTCTGCATTTCCAACATAGCTGGGAGGGAATTCGCTGAACACTCCTGCACTTCATAGAGTCCCTGGTTTTAGTTACTAGAATAATAATGCAGGGACTGTAAATAGGGTTTATGACTTTTTATGAGAAAGCCATGTGATGCTTTTACAACTCTCACAAGTAATAAATGTCTACATCAATTTGATTGTTTTATGTGGGTTTTCTTCTTGCTTTACGCCATGGAATGGGTTGTACTTCACTGGAAGGCCACTCGAAATTCTGACATTTCAAAATTTGGTTTAGTGCCAAATCAGGAGAAAAAACTTTTGAAAGCCACATCTTCTCTTCAACCACATTTAAAAAATGATTTGGAATGAAATAAAATGGCCTGTTCTGATAAAACCAAATCAGAACAAAATACCTTCCTTTTTAACTTACATTATTCAAAGCATAAAATTAAATCACTTTTGTTATGAAAAGACACTTAGGACAGAAAATCAAGCAATTTCGCTCCAACAAGCTCCAAACACAATACTTCAAACTAGTCAAAACAAATCTTTTTTAAAAAAAACTGAAGCAAAACTTCATTGACAACAACATACTCTGATCGGAAGTCTGGATTTCAACTGGCTGGCATTTTCCATTGAAAAATTGCCAGGGAAAAGTTTTTTTCCTGCTAGCTCTAATCTGATGTTATCATGGACAGCAGCACTTGGAGTTAAAAATTGCTGCATGTTCTGAGGTCTCCCAGAATTTATTTTCCCTGACTCCAGCAGCAATTCTGGGCTTTGCCAGCTGTGAGTTAGAGCAGCAAGCAATGGAAAAAATACCCATAAGCAGCCAAGGTGTTCCTACAGATGTTAATTAGTTGGTAAACATCACTTTCTGGGTGCTGGCACAAGGTAAATCCCATCAGAAAGCTTTCCAGGAGGGTCCATGGTTGGTTCCATGGAACACTGTCTGTGGATTGTCTCTCCAAACACTCCTACCACGTCTTTTCCATAAAGACATGGGAAATGACAGCAGAGGCTCTGGAACACGGACACAACCTCTCTTCTTCCTCTCAATTGATGAAACCCATTAGATCTGCTACCAGCAGGACGTGATGGGCATGGGTGATGACTGATCCTGGAGAAACTTTACTGTTCATTGCTAAAATCCATCGCAATCTGTGGCTTCCACCACTGCTCTCCAGCTCTGAATGCACTGAGCACAAAGGGACTTAAAATTACAACTCATGAAAATCAGTGGGGAGCCTAAAAACATGCAGAGACAGGGACAGGAAAATTATTAGGATCTACACAAAGAGATTTTTTAATGTTTTTATCAGGAAAAGTGGTGTCAAGTAGGGTTTATGCTTTGGGACAGGATCAGTAGGGTATTTGGAGGGCCTCAGTTCCAGCAGAACTATAACATCATATCACTTGTCACTAATACATCTGTCTTGGAAGGGAACACAGCTCCTCACATGAGCAAACTTGTCTTGATGCAGAAAATTCCGGGAGTTTCCACTTCCGCTCACCTTGGAGCTTTCCCAGCATGTGCAGCACAGCTCTGGCTTCACACATCAGTCTGAGGCCACGTAATGCCAGGTCTGAGAGGAGTTTACGGTGACCTGAAACTTCTCCCTGCAGAAATTAAATATTTGCCTTGTGAGATCACAGTTTTCTGCTCAAAGTTTGCTGCATGAGGTGACCCTTGGTACCAGCCCATCTCCCTCGGCCTCGTGGTGACCGTGCTGCTCCACACCTTCCTTCACTCTGCTCAAAGGGACAAAGATGCTCAGAGAGGCCACAACTGCCCTGGGTTGCTTGATGGAGCAGCTATCCAGAAAATATCCTTGGAAGAGAATGCCAGCCCCAGGTGACCTGTAGGATCCCCCACTTTCATAGAAGCCTCAGCTATTGCTCAAGCCAGAGCTCTCAAGATGCCATGAAAGGCAGCAAAGGATGACAGGGAAAGATGAGCATTGTGGGTGGGACAGAAATAGCCCAAAACAAGCAGAAAAAACTTTCAAAACATTTATAGACTCCCTGATAATTTAACAAGGGTGGGGAGGATCATTTTACAGATACTGTCTCCTTCTTTCCTCACTTCTCCCTGCAAGAAAATAAATGATGAACTGAAAAGGGGAGCGAGCGAGAGAGTTTGGGAGAGAGTAGCCAAGAGTTTTATTACAAGCCTGTTCCTCATTAAGGCCTTAGCAGCCTCACACACAAAAGCTAATTACTGTTTTTATGTCATGTTATTTTGATTCATATTTCCTGTCTGGAAAACAGACGGGAGTTTTGGGCAGACAGCCAAAGCAAGGGCCATGGAATCGCGCAAGTGGGAACCTGCCCTGGCTGTGGAACAGAGGAGACAAGACCCTCATTTTGGGGGACTTTTTTATTTCAATTTTTTTTTTTTTTTTGTTATTTTGAGGAGGAAATGGGAACTTTCCATGTAGGCGTAGTTTGCTCCCAAAAAATTGTTGTTCTCCAGAGGTAGTGGAAAGAAAGAGATGTCCCAGTGCTCATTTCTGGTCAGGAAGTGCCCCTGCAGACAGGGACATGTGGCTTTCCAGGCCTGGTCACCTCTGGCGTTCCCCAGGCTGGGACAGAAGGGAAAGTGAGAGCTTCACCACCAGGGCAGATTTTAGGAAACAAATTAATTCTCCAAGGACCAAAGCGCTATTCTTGTCCTCTTATCAACACAGGGAGAGCATGTGGTGATCTCCACAGGGCTCATGTCAAAGTGCTGTGGCAGGGAAAACAAAAACAAGTCACCAATGCTGATGCTCCAGGTTTCCATGAGGTGGCAGCAAGGGGAAAAAAAGAAGGTCCCATGAACTACCCCTCTCCTCCACAAGAATTTAATCCAAGAATATTTTCTGCCTACATAAATATTTCATCCTTATTTACATCCCCATTTCAAAAGCATTCACAAGCAGACCTGAAACCCATCGCTGTTCTCACCTTCAGGGAGAGGGGAATTAATTTATATTTTGGGAGGGAAGGGACAGACTAAATGAGTGGTCTGAGGCCACATCATTTTACTTTTCCTCTGATCAATAAAAAAACCATCCCAGTCTCAGCAGCAGTGGAGCTCTTCTGCACAACAGCATTCCAGACCCTCTGTAAATGGAACATCATGTTGGCAATTAGAGCTCCAAATTTTGGCTGAGAAATGGTGATGGACAGGAAACTACTGGTCCGAGCTATTACAAATATCTGTTATAAATGGGAAACAATAAAAAAGTGTTCTATAAAAATGAAAAGATGTTATATAACCGCAATGAATCATTCCATTCCTCAATGTCACCTCCATTTCTATGTGCTTATTTTCTGCATACTCCTAGCTTAAAGTAAATAATTGATTACTCCTACTAAGTTAAAAACAAAGAGTTTAAATATGACATTTAAAATTCATGGAATTCTAATGGGACAAATAGATCATAAGAAAGCTTCATTTTTTTATGACCTGAGAAGCAGAATTCTACTCCAACACCTCAAAGATTAAACTTTCCATGTGCACATTCATCATTACCTGCTGCTTTGCAGGATGTATGGCCTGGAAGCTCATCCCTGATGCTGGTGATGAAGAGAAGGGATATGAACAATTACTAAAAGTTTTCTTTTTTAAAAATGTATTTATTATGGAAACTTTCCACTTCTTTCTTTTCTTCTTGCCAGTGCTGCTCACAACACTATGTGTAATAAACTCATTCAGGCTGCAGAAAGTGCATTACAGTGCCTGAGGCAGAAATAAGCTTTGCTCAGGAGACTAAAAATAGATGGAGGACCAGGATGAGGCAAAATCCCAGAAAAACTCATGGCAAAATAACTTTCATATTCCTAGAGTTTTCTATCAGTGCTTCCTAGCCCATCCCAGCCATGGTGGGGAATGGCACCCTGGACTTTTGGATCAGTCAATTGGATTTCCCTCCTAATCCCATTGCATGGCTTGGTGCTGCTGCCAAATTTCCAGCCTCTTCTGACCATCACATGCCAAAAGGTGGCATTTTGAGGACCTTTTTCTGTAATCTGCCAGTTTCCAGGTCAAAATTAACCTCTAGAAGAATTTAACTTTCTTTTTTTTTTTCTTTGCATCCTCTACTCAAATGCTCCAGCTCTGGGGAGGAGCCCACCAGGTTTTTGAGCAAGTCCTGGGACAAGTGTCCAGCACAAACCACGAGGCAAATATTTGATGGGCAAAATATCCAATTACCCACGTGGGCACCAAGCCAAACATCAGGTGCCATGTTCTCACCTTTTTCCTAAGACACCAGAGAATACCAAATCTTTTGTAAGGACCCAGGATACAAGATTTGTTTCAGACTCAAAATGTGGATCTGCAATCAGAGTTTCACCTCCCCGTGCTCAGGAATTGAAGGTACAGGACCACAGCTCTTGTAGGCAGAGTTCATCCTTCCTTTTGGAGCCCTCAGTCCCTGCCAGGCTCCTGCCAGCAGAGAGGGAACTGCCTCATGCAGAGCAGCCATCCCACAGAGCTGACACGGGGATAAACAGGTAGAAACAGTGAGAAGCCACAAAAGAAATATTACAGAGATTATCTGCAGAGATGACATTGCAGAGATTAATGTTTGACCCCTGGAGCTGTTTTCTGGAGTTGGAGCCTTCACCCCCCTTGGAGACACCACACTGTGTTCCAGACCCCATCCCAGGAAAGCTGTGGGGATGCAATCAAGCTTAGGATGAAAATTGAGATATTTTACACCAGAGGAAGAAAACAGTCTTTTGGTTCTGTTGTTTCTTTATTTCCCCAGCTATTCCTGCTGCTCATTCCTCCCTTCTCTCCTCATCATCTCCCACCCCGGCAGTTCCATCACCCTTTCCAGCCTGAGCACTGCTCTGCTCTGAGCAAACAAGTGCTTTACGAGCAAACTCCAGCACAGAGAAACACGGGGCTGCACAGAGAGAAAACTCTGGTTAACTTTAATTAAGTTTGCATTACTTTTCCCAGTAGGACCTCAAATTTAATGGTATTACGTTTTAAACTGTTTGGCAAGTCTTGAGAAAACAGTTTAGTGCATTTCACTAATAAAAACAAAAGCTGTGTAATAAACCAAGCCTCTGTTGAACCAAAATAAGAAGACATTGATCCTTCTGAGCATGCAGAACTTTCTTTTGAAAGATGACACTGTTGACTGTGTGCCGGGACTGAGGGCTTCTTTTACAGTTTGTCCTTATTTTCTCCTGACTCAAGCAAAATTGCCACCCTCTTCATTGTGAACCTGACTTGAGAAAGAGGGCAGGAATTTCACCAGCACCTTAGAAAGACAGTTTTAAAAAAATCTAATTTTTTTTTTTGCATTTCCAGACCCATAAAAATTATCTTCTTCTTGGGATCATGACAAGAAGGAGTGGAGTAAGGAAAGCTGCACTCCCTCAGCCTGCTCGCTTCCCTCCTGCTTCCCAAGTCACGAAGCACAGAGCCCTGGATACGCAGGAATGGGATAGAGAAGCTCATTTAGAGGTCAGAAACACCAAATGTAACCACTGGATGACACCCCAGCTATCGCCACTTACCCTACACTGGGAACAGGAAATTGCTGGATATCACTTCTGGTAAATGCTGACTTGTTAGTGGTGAGTAAGAACCTGGTCCGAAGCCCACTGAAGTCAATAGAAAAGGTGTCCCCTGACTTCAGTGACCTTTGGATGAGTCTCTAACATGCTGGAGCTGTAAGTCCTGCAGCTCTGCTGCAGGGAAAAGAAGGGAGACAGAGGCTGGCAGGAACGCGCTGCACCTCTGGCAACGGGTAAGGGCAGCGATTCAGCGACCTTATTAATGGGTCAGAATGGTCTCAGCTCTTGGAAAGGACAGAGAGAGACCTCAGAGCTTTATGTAATCACCTGAAACGACTGCAGAGTGATGGCAAGGCACAAAGGTGGCTCCTCCCTGCCCTGTCCGTGCTGTGCAGCTGCTCTGCCATCCCTGGGATGTGCGACCTCAGATAACGTCGGGTTAAGGGAGAACATTTTCTCCCGCAGTGACCTTGGGTCCATCCTGTGAAATGAGATACCCAAAGCTGTGCGGGGCCTGATCCAAAGCTCACTGAAACGAGCAGGAATGTTTCCATTGGCTTGCCTGGGCACTGGATCTCTAAATATTTGGTAACTCAAATCTAAAATGAAAGCTTTTTTTGAAGCTTTAATTAAATTCCTGTGCTAATTCAGTAAAAGGATCATTTCAAGGTCAAGGACACTGCAATTATTTCTTTAAAATCTTCTTATGACTCACTGTTTATGGGGTTGACTCTTATTTTTTTCCCTTTTCTTAAAGTTACTGCAAAGTTCCTTATTTAAACTATAAATTGAATTAAAACCTCACATTTAATATTTAGTTATGATGTGGTTAAAAATGTTATGTGCCAGGCAGTTGCTCTTTTATTTGCTTACAATGTTGTCTTTAATGAATGCCAAACCCATGCAGCTCAAATGAGCAAGCAGATGCCAAGTTATTAACAATTATTACCTTTTACAGTAATTTTTGGCAGCCTTTCACTTTTTTGGTGGTCTAATAATTTCAAAACAGGGAACTTTGAAATATTACACCAATCCCAAACATCACCATGGATTGGTTGACTTCCTCTTTTCTGACTTATTCCAACTTGTTTCCTATTGTGAAATATTTTTCCACCCAACATTTGCCCAGCATGGAGTGAGGTTTACCCCTGCAGCTAAAAGCCATCTTCCTGATGAAAAATAACAACTCCAGAGGTCTCCAGACCATGTCCAACTACTGTGTGCAGCACACAGAAAGGACACTCAAGAGCCCAGGGCGGGACTCAAAGGGAGCCCTGAGCTCACTCTCAAGGTAAACAAAGATTTATGAAATTAATGGATCCTCCCAAATCGGGATAAATGCTGCCATGTCAAGGGCCACATTAACAGCTCCAGGTGAGGCCTGTTTGCTGAAGCAAAGCAAAAAGTCCCCCAGGGTCGCTGCTAAAAGCCTGAGAGCTCTTCAGAACACAGAGCTGGTTTAAGATGGGTCTACCTCAACACCGCTCACAGTTTTGGTGTGTGAGCAGTGAACTGTGCCATCCACGGAGGTTCTGGGGATCTCTTTTCCATCCCAGCTCTTCTGCTGTCCTTTGTAGGGTCTTCAGAGCCGGTTTGGATGGTCCCTCTGTGTGCTGGCTGGGAGCAGGCAGGGCTCAGCCATGCTGCAGCCACATGGGAGACGTGGCTCATTTCCAATGTCGCCCTCATTTTCCTGCTTCTCCATTCCCCACTAAGGGCAAATTCTCCAGTTTTCCTGACTTTTCAAGGGTTTCTCTTGATTTGTTTGTGGTTCTCAGATTTTATTATGGAAGGAAGCTTGACATATCCTCTGCTGACACTCAGGTGTTGCATCTTCCTGAAGCAAACCTTTCACTCTTCATTTCTTGTTGGCAAACAAAAAATTGTTGAACTGTGTTCATTAAACAACAGGAAAACCCTTTGGCAATGACATCATTTTATAAATAATATTGTTGATAATGGTCAAAACCTACGGAAAACATGGAAAAACCCTGGAAGGCTGTGGTGGTGCCATGATCACAGTGGGAAGGAACTCACACATGTGGATTTGTGTGGGCAGTGGTGTTTAACAACCAGCTTTTCCTTCCTCCTTCCAATCCTAAATAGGAATTGGCATCCCCTTGTCTTGGGACACATGCCCAGAAACCTTGACTGTGAAGCTGCAGCAGGATGGAAAACAGGACTGGGCTGGAAGTCACAGAAATAATGGTGTTCACACCTGAACGGCTGAAGAGCTTGTGCTTCTCTCTCCAAAGCTCAAGAAGCGTGGCCAAATTCAGGGTTGATCTTCATGGGGCACCTCCTGCTTTTCTCAGGTTCAAATTTGACCTCCACTGTTTTTAAACCCTGGTGTTGATGCTGCTCTGGATCTGGCAATCATTTTTACTGTGATGATTATTCCTCTCAGTGCAGTGCCTTGCTTTCCATGGGTTTCAAGAGGTTGATGAGTTTTCCAGCTGCCTCTGGAGTCAGCACAAATGCCTCTTTCTCCATGGTGGAGACCAAGGCTTTCCAGTACCACTGTGGGCACTTGAACAAGGCAGAATGGGCTTATCCAGAGCCCCCAAATTTTATCACCATATTGGCAGAAGAAGCTGCTCAATTTTTGGTCGACAGTCACCGACCATGTCACTAAAAGGAGGGCAGAAAAAGACCTTCAGTGGTGGTCATTTGGGTCTGAAGGTTTTCATTTCTCCAAGTCTTGGGCACTGACATTTACTGGAAGTTTCTGGGTGGGAGTTTTGTATCTCTATTGAAACAACCTGATCCTTTTTCCTTCTTAGTTATTGGACAAAAAGATTTCAGGGCAAAACAAATTTTCCAACATTTCATGTATTTTAAGTTAATTTGTCAGTGTCATAGATGTTAGATTTTTAGGACAAAAACCAGATGCTGAACAAAATGAGAATGAAATACTGACCCTTATCATCAGCTATCAAAGCTGCTTGTCTCCCTTTTGTGCGTGTCATATTTCATCCTGAAGAGAGGCTACGTTTTATTTATTTGTTATGCTCTACAATAACTCGAGTGGATTGGATTCTGCTTCTCTAACCTAAACACTTGAAGGATGTTTCCTATTGCAAGATGATGTTGCATAACCAAAGCAAGAATTAAAAAGTCACTGGGGTAAAGTCTGTAAAATTTATGGTGTAATTTATTAAAGGGACACAGTCTGCTACTTTTTATAGCGCTGTGTGTGCCGTGTACAAGGGTAGCAGCACCCCAGTGAGCAGCTCCGGGTGGGATTGAGAGTCAGCAAAACGTTTCCATTTACATATGGTAGCACTTTATTAGGAAGGCACTTTATTAGGGAAAGAGATTCAAATATTTAAAGTTCCACCGGGAGAAGCCTTGAACACCCCTTCCCCAGATTTAGAAGAGAATTACAGAGGCGAGCTCAGCTCCTCAGCTCTCCCATCCTGTCTGGGCCAGGCATTTTCCATGCAAATTTGTCCTTCCAACAAAAATCTCGTTGACACCAGGACAAGCAGCCACTGCAGATTTGTTTTCTCCAGAATGTGCTGGGAGCAAGGAAAACCTATAAGTAAAATCCCAGGAGAGAATTTTGCCTAGAGAAGCTGTGGCTGCCTCATCCCTGGAAGTGTCCAAGGCTGGGATGAACAGGGCTTGGAGCCACCTGGGATCGTGGAAGATGTCCCTGCCCACGGCAGGGTGTGGAACTGGGTGACCTTTAAGGTTTCTTCCAACCCAAACAGTTCTGTGACTCTGATTTTAAGAGAAGCAGGAACGGCAGCCGCTGCATTCATGAAACCTCTGGACATTTATTCTTCTTTTTTGGAGCCTGCAACAGCTCAGAAGCCACCACAGCCCGATTTCCTGAGCAACTCCTTCCAAGGTGAAGCTCTCCTACTTAATAATCCTTAACTAATATTGTTATTCCTGCTGTCGTTCTGCTCATCAATAATAATGCTCCCCCACGTGATGCAATTAATTCCTGTGCTGCAGCAGCACCTACTTAATCCAGGATTAAGGCCGCGTTGTGTGAAGCGTTTCACGGACAAATAACAAAGAGTTCCCTTGTAACCATTCCTTTGAAAACAACATTTCCTGTTTCGAGGCTGAGCAGAAATGAGACCACACAAGATTTACAATGAGGGAAGAATTGATTACAGAGCTTAGCAGCCATTTTCATTTTTAGGTTTATTTTTATTGTTATTGTTATTATTAGTTTGAGGCTAAATAATTCACGAAGAGTCGACTTCTCACTTGGACTTTGGAGCTCACAAAGAGCTTTTCATAGCACTGATAATTTTCAGAAGTTTAAGAACAAGCTGCATGCACTAAAATACCTCCATTTCTTTCACATGTGGTGTTTGCACCCTACCCTGTACCCACTGGAGACTTACAAGAGGTCAGCTTTGGTTGGGTAAATTCCTTCGATTTTGTAACCACTTACAGCTCTGGAGGACACCAAGATTATAGCCTTGACAAGGCCAGAAAATGTATTTTAAATGTTTTATTGAAATTGCTCTTTCTGTAATTCCGAGCCCTGTGTAGTTATGGAGTCATGAACTCCACTGCAAGTGAGAGAAAAATTACCACTGACTTCAACAAGGGCAGTGTAAAATCAGAGGTTCCTGAGGGTGTTGGCTCTCTTGGCAGGGTTCAATAAGAAGTAGTTTCAAGAGTTCTGCAGAAACCTTTCAAAACCTCCCTGAAAATGTCCTGCTGTGCACACTGAGGACATGTGTTGGTTTATTGTGCTGCTCCAACCCCCCAGATGGCTCCAGCATCTTAAAGCACATTTCCATCCTCATCCCAAAAAACCCTCATTGCCAAACCCACACGCTGCTGTTGCTGTCTTTCCCAATACCTGCTGTCCATTCTCAGCTGTGCCTCTATGGATACATTTGAGATCCACACTGGGTGAAAAAAAATTTATGCTGAATGCAAGGTTTTATTTTAAAAAATTACAATAAATTATTATATTTTAAAGTTGTGTTTTCCTGAAAATAATTGTGTCTCCCCCCCTCATCTTTGAGATTATTGCAGTCAGAGGAGTCCACCAGGCAGCCTGAGTGCTTCAAATTTTCTTGAAGAATTAAAATTTGGGTTGTGCTTAGAGAGGGACAGATTAAATTCCCTGCAAGAATGCAGGAAGGGAGCAGGAGGATTTCTAGTGTTACCCATGGGAGGAGAGTAGCACAAGAAAATCACTCTGCTTGTTTGTGTCCCTGGCATTTTTCAAAACCCTTCAGAAATGGAACTGTTTGAGAAAGCCACTGGAGACATTGGGATCTTTGCAAAAGAGGATTAAAGTCAGTGGAAATTCCCCTTCTCTGTATTATTCCCAGAACTGGACAGGAACTTTCTGTCACTTTTGCATTCTGAGATTCAGCCACACTCCTCTCCCTTTTTCTTGCCATGTTCTTTTATTTTTGTCCTATTTTCTTGCCAATTTTTCCCCTCTTCTCCATGGGGAGGGAATAGAAGGGAGAAAAGGCTTTTCTGGTCATCAAAACGTGTCCCATCACTCTACTTAGAGGCAGAAAGGGTGGCAAAGAGGCTGAGCCAGTGCTTTTATACAGCTGCTGGCAAGAGGCAGAGTTAACCTTCCAGGTCCTTCCCACCATCTCCCTCCTCCACTGGGGGATGCTCCCTGTAAGGTCCATCTCCGCAGCCAGGGAGAGGGAAGAGAAGCAAAAGGCAGCCCTTTGGGAGACTGTTATAACAGATTCCCTGGAACTGTGTGGTTAAATATCCTAAAATGATACACGAGGGTGGAAAATTGCTTGGAGGAGCCAGACGGAAACATCCTACTGGCTGCACTCAAAGCACGAGCTGCCAGATGGGAAAGGCTGGCCAGGACACCAGTGCAGCTAAAATGGGATGAGGATTCCATGGAGGCAGTGATATCTGCAGGGATTATCCATGGAAATGGAGAGGAACAAGCTGCTCTGGTGTCAGGCAGCACAGACACAGCAAAAGCAGCTCTGGGCTAGCAGAGGATGGGGAGGAGATGCTGCGCTGGTGTGAGGTGAACTGGAGCTTGAACTGGTGCTAACTGGGGGGATTAAAGGAATTCCTGTTTCCCTGTGCACTGGTCAAAGCACATTAAGGGCTACTTTGATAGGGGTAAAAACTTGTACATCCATAACCAATGATATTGGCACAAAACCACACAATGCAGACCTCAAATGTTGCATTCATTTTTTTGCACTCTGTCCCTAAAAGAAAAAAGTGATAAATAGAAAGGAATAAAGGAAAAAATAGTGTCAGTTCATGTAGAAATGAGTACTGAGAGCAAATAAATTATTCAGGTATCCTAAATGTGTATGTAACAGCCCTACTTTAGAGTAATGCTTCCCCTTCTAAATGACTTCTAAATGGAAAATAAATATTTAGGAGATTTTTATAAGAAAATTGCAAACATGACTAGAATGTGTCAAACACATCAATCTGAGGGTTTATAGCTGGTTATAAACCTGGGCTGTGAGCAACTTCTGGTCTCCATAAAAATGATTTGCCATTTATTAAAATGGCTGTTTCATGCATGTAAATAAACTTAGCCTTTATTAAGTGTTTATAAGTCCATCATTAATGGACAGTGTTATTATCCTGGAGCAGGAATGTTGAATTTTGGATTTGCTCCCTGCCAACAGCCATAACCAGTGAAGGATGGCAAAGTGTGTCCCCTTCCCTAAGAAGAGCCTGACACGTTTCCATAAGCATCCAAATTCTCCAGCCCCACAGGCTGCAGGCTGGGAATTGAGGGATCAACATCTTTGGCCTGGATAAAATTAAAATTAAGGAATAAAAAGAATAAAAAGTTAAAAACATGGAATCATTTAGGCTGGAAAGGGGTCACAGAGTCCAACCATGTCCCCAAGTGCCACATCCACATGGCTTTTGAATCCCTCCAGGGGTGAGGACTCTGTCAGGGCTGGACAACCCTTTCTATGAGGATATTTTCCCTAATATCCTTTACACTTTGTCCCACAGTGATCTGCTGAGCCACCTGGAAATTTGTGGGTGAAGTTTTAAAACTCCAAAATTTTACAGTGCAGGGGAATATAAATGTGAAGTATCTGAGTTAGATCAGAACACAGCTAATTCCTGTGGGTAAGGATTTATTCCCCGTGGGAACAATGGCCAAATACCAGCAGCTACTGTGGTTTTGAGCAGATCTCTGTGTTTTGAGCAGATCTCTGTGTTTTGGAGCAGATCTCCTGTGTTTTTGAGCAGATCTCTGTGTTTTTGAGAACTGTGTTTTGGAGCAGATCTCCTGTGTTTTTGAGCAGATCTCTGTGTTTTTGAGATCTCTGTTTTGAGCAGATCTCTGTGTTTTGGAGCAGATCTCTGTGGTTTTGAGCAGATCTCTGTGTTTTGGAGCAGATCTTTGTGTTTTTGAGCAGATCTCTGTGTTTTTGAGAACTGTGTTTTTGAGCAGATCTCCTGTGTTTTGGAGCAGATCTCCTGTGTTTTGAGCAGATCTCCTGCGGTTTTGAGCAGATCTCTGTGCTTTTGAGATCTCTGTTTTGAGCAGATCTCTGTGTTTTGGAGCAGATCTCTGTGTTTTGGAGCAGATCTTTGTGTTTTTGAGCAGATCTCTGTGTTTTTGAGAACTGTGTTTTTGAGCAGATCTCCTGTGTTTTGGAGCAGATCTCCTGTGTTTTGAGCAGATCTCCTGTGGTTTTGAGCAGATCTTTGTGTTTTGGAGCAGATCTCTGTGTTTTGGAGCAGATCTCTGTGTTTAGGAGCAGATCTCTGTGTTTAGGAGCAGACCTCTCTGTGTTTTGGGGCAGATCTCTGTGTTTTGGAGCAGATCTCCAGCGTTTTTGCCAGACCTGCCTGGCAGTGTTGTGGAGGAAGGGCTGTGGAAGGAGCTCACCCGTGCACTCAGGGCACATCTTTTGCCTCTCCCAAACCCCCTCGTGATCTGGGAAGCGGCCCCGAGGGCACATACCATTGTCCTGAAGTCAAACTTTATTATTTTTGTAAAGAACAGGCTACTTGAGACCTCGTTTTCTTTTGAACTAGAGAGAGCCCATCTGTGAAGTAAAAAGATCCTATATATCACCCTGCTAATAAGTTTCCCTCAGCAGTTGCTAAAGTCAAGTGTTAGTCTTCAGCTGGAGTCTCATTAAAAAAAAATAAAATAAATAAATAGATACCACTGGCTAGGAGATGAAAAGTATCCTTTCAGCCACTTTATAAACTTACCTCCCACCCCAAAAAGAATTAATATTTCAATCCACAGAGCAAAAGGGCTGAGATTTCAGCAGAGGACAGAGGGTTTGTAGGGGGGAATTTAGATCTTTTTAGTCCCTGAATAAAGATTTCTTCAATGGGCAATTCAGTGCAGAAAATCAATTAACGCTGTATTAATGTAATGGCTTTTCCTACAAATCAATCGTGAAAAACCAAGAGAAAATATTTTTATGATGAGCAGCAGCCTCCAGTTGAAGGGGAATGGGAAGGTCATGGGGACAATATTTTCTTGGAGTTGTTGACACATTAATTTTTACAGGTTGGGCACTGGCAAGAGGAAAAATTTTAGCCTTTTTTTCTTTAGAGGCCCTGGCCACCATCTGATCTCTGACGTTAAGGCAAACACAGTTTTGATCTCTTTGATATCTTTTTTCTCCCCTCCATTTTCTTTGAGGGAAGTCCAAGTTTTTAGTGCTGGGCTGTGAATTAGGGCTCCGCTGTTCTGTGAACTGCAGGGAAACCTATGGAAAGGCTCGTGAAGTCTCCAGGGCCATAAATCCCCCCCAAGTTCATCTTAAAGAGTTCTCATCTGAACATCTTGTGTTCCATGGGTTCCTCAGGAAGAGTCTGAAGCCCTCAGAAGGGGAGAACATTTCCCCACACTCTCCAGCTCTCTCTGGGATGATGTGCCTGAGCTGGCCACCCTTCCCCGCTCACTTTCATTGATGTTTGGAACTGAGAAGTGAGATTTTTCCCTTTTTTGTCCCCTATATTTCCACTGTAGAGGAAAATTAGTTTGGAAACTGGGATTAATATATGATATATTAATTTGCATACACATCCTCATGAGAAAAGGTGTCATCAGGAGCTGAAGGCAGTCAGAAATTCAGGTTTTATTAGTGATTATTCCAGCATCCTTCAGCAGCTGGATTTCACATGTTTTTGCGCATCATACACCCTGACACAGATCCTGCTTCAAGGATCCCCAGTCTGTTTAGGCAGAGATTTTTCCAGGCTGGGATTTATCTTCTAAGTGGGCATTTAGAGCTTTTCATTCCTCCTCAAAGGGCAGCCCCATGGTGGTGCAGACCCACTTAAGCACTGCTGTAAATCCCTGAAGACAGTCCCAGGAGCATGCACGGGAGCTCTTTGAAAAAGTCTCCAAAACAGAATTGATTTTGCAGTGCAGATAATACTCCCCTGTTATCTGTGAGAAGAAACACAGAACATAAACCTTCCTGTGCCCTACATCTGCCATGTCCTCCCCAACTGCTTTGTCCTCTCCTGACCCTCACTGCTGCCTCAGGATGAACCATCTGCTTGGAAATTTAGGCTGGAAATTTCTAACCATTTCCAGCAGGAGCTGCCTTTCAGCAGGATGTTTGTTCTTGCATCCCAGATGGCCTTGACGTTAAGGATGGTGCTGTACAAAAGGCGCTGTGTGATACAGTCAGGTCTTCTGAAAGTTTGGACTTGTTGACTCCAAAAAGCACCAGATCCAAAGTGCTTGCCCACAGCTGAATTAGGGCTGTAATTAAAACACCACCTAAGCAATGAAAGCACATAATTACTGCTCATGGCCACGGGGGTGATGTCCAGTATAACACGCACAGAGCCCTGCAGTGACAGGAGGCATTTACAGAGGCTCCTTTGGCTTAGAAAGTGGAAGATGTTGGGTAAAACCATCTCCTCCAGGGCACACGGAACAAAGCAATAAATAACGGGATGAAAGCAGTGGAAAGATTCTGGTGGGATGTGCCGTGAGCTGGGCACTGGAACAGGATGGGCTTTTCCCTGGTGGGGGGCACTGAGTTTCCTGGGCAGGTTTTGCATGAAAAGGGATTTGTTTGTGTGGGGAATCCTCTGCTGGGCTTGACATAGGGATTGCTGTCTGCTGCTCCAAGGGTTCCAACCCTGACTCCATCTAGCACAGGAGCTGCTCCAGTGGCTGGATCTGCTTCCAAAACTCCCTTTTGGCTGAGGTGGAGGACTGAGCACCAGGTAAGGCAGGAAACAGGGCAGGGAGTACACAAAGCACCTCCCAGCCCCAAAAGCATGGGAATCACAGCCAAACCAGTTACCCCTCACAGGTATTGCCTCTGTCTGGCCTCTGAAATGTGGCAGCACTCACAGCAAACCATTGGTGTGGAGGTGAGGAGTTTCCTCATCCCAGGTGGACCATAGCTCAGCAGAAATGCATCCTTTTTATTATTTTATAATTTGGAAGAGACTTTGTGTGGAGATGGGCTCTGGCCCCTACAGTTGTGATGGGGCAGAGCTAATCCTCAGCTTCCTCAATGCCAAACCCTCCCAGATTTAGGATGGGGAAGGTGAAGGACTCTGCTTCCTCCCCGTTGGACGTCTCCAGGAGAGGAGAGATTTCTCAGGGAAATAAGACAATTTTTCTCATTAAAATCCAAGTTTTCTTGCTTTACCCTTCTGGAGCTGCCTGCTGGGAAAAGGTTCGTGGTGCCATTCCCCTTTGGGAGTGCCCCACATGCTCCCAGGGTTGCACACACATCACTGAATTTCTCTTCACACCTTTAAGGCGTGTTTATTTGAACAGGAACACAGCAATATAGGGACATAAACCCCAGCATCAGCCGTGCTCTGGGCTGCACAGAAGGCCACCTAGCTCTTTTGGCAGGCTCCTCTTGCTGCTGGCTGAACCCTGAGGTCCCTGTTAATAGGATAGCACTGTTTATTATCTTGTGGAGATCATTATAAATAGATGCTGTTAAAGATAATGCCCCGTTGTAAATAAAGGCGCCAGATGAAATCACAATATTTAATTAGCTGCTGTGGAGGTATTTCTTGTCAGGAGGAAAGAATTCAGCAGCCAACACTTCGCTGAGGCAAAACCATCCAAACCATCCTGGAGACAGATCCTCCATAAAAATACTTCCATTTACATAAAAATCATTCCTTGCATGTCCTTTTTTATCTAGTTCCATGCATGCATGGACTTGGATCCCCTAAAAGATCCAAAACTTGTCATTTTTAAAACCTGCAAAACCTTATAACAGAGAGTTTGTTCCTCAAACAGGAAAACTGAGACATGGGAGACATAAACAGGTCGTGCTGGCACCAGCATTTTCAGTAGGCTGCACATTCAGATTCAGATTTATTAGTCTGGAGACAAATGTCTCTTCGGGGGAATGGAAACCAAATGTTGCTGGCATTTCATGTATCATAATCACTGCAGAAAACACAAACTTAGCAAAAAATGGGAAATGCACCCCCCAGAAAGCTTGCCGTTCCATTTCCCTCAAAAGTGCTAGACTTCATCAGAGACCCAGCACCCAAACCCCCTCCTTCCCCTCTGCTTCCTAAATGAGTGGAAACCAAAAATTACTTGCAAGTTGCCCCTTGCCCATGATTTCATGGCAGTCCCCTTGGAACAGTCACTGGCCTGGCTCAGCAGGCAGCCTGGTCCCTTCTCTTGCCAAGGACAGGAACGGGAGGGTTCAGCATGCCAGGGAGGCCCCAGGGCTGAGATGAGGTGAGGATTTATCCCGAGCTTTGTGATTCCCTCTGAAGGGGTCACACAGATGTGGCAGTCACTCCAGGAAGAACAGAGAGCCTGGGACAGGGACAGGAGACAGAGCAGTGGGAAGGTTAACTCTTGCATCACCTGAATGATTCTACCAACCCCTTTTGGGGTCAAAATAAGATGAAAGCCCATCTGCATTCAGAGTGGGGACGTTTGACTTGGACAGTGCTGGTGGCACAGCCCCTGGTTTGCACTGGGACGTGTCCAACAGTCCAACTCCTAGGAAAATGCTGGAGTCTGCACTCTGTAGCTCTGTGTCCACTGCATGGAGAAGGGGATGGATCAATACCTTTCTCCCGTATCAAGAAAATTTCTGTGATAAAGGGATAGAGCAAAGCCACCACCAGACAGCTCTGCTCATGAGGAGCTGAGCATACTGAGACACATCTCACACTTTTATCCTTTCCAAGTGACCCCATATCAACACCTGCAGAGACCCAAATCCCCAGCTCCCGTCCTTTGAGCTGTCAGAGCCGCCCTCAGCATCAGGATGAAGCTCTAATTACGCAGGATGAAGGATTTCAGGGAGCAGACCCCAGAGGAAGCCTGGCTCGGGCAGAGGCAGCAGGAAGAGAAGTCATGCAGGGCAAAAGGTCTGATTGCTATTTCCCTTCCAGAGAACGGGAAGAGTCATCTGGGCAGGGAGAAGCTCTCATTGTCCTGAGTCAGCCTACAGCTTTCCCTGTTAAATACCTGCCCCTACGAGAAGCAGCAGATGTTTCATGTAAATCTGCCACAGGACAGAAACATCCAGAAGGTCGGATGACCAGACGTACAGATAGGGATGGGGAGACAGAGGAAATTGCCTTTTCCCCTGGAGGGTTAGCAGGAAGGGGTTTTCATTAGCATTTTGGATGCAGGAAATGCAAGGCCTGAGAGCTATTAATAGAAATGGCCTCTTCCATGGATGCTGGAGGTGAGTGGGCCTCCAGGAATGAGGAAAAGACAAATCATTTTAGATCCACAGAGGCAGTTTCATCCATGAGTGAAGCCAGAAGAAATTCCTACCCATGCCCTTCCACCAGGCTGCTGGCATTCAGTTAATTTTACAAACTCTCCCGTAGGTTGATGTGCAGGAAAGAAGGAGAAGCTGCAATTTGGCAGTGGAAATGCTGATGAGGGGATGTATCCAGAGCCTCTGAGGCTGATTAAGGTTAATGCAGACAGGATTTTCGAGGAGGGTGGCTGCGTTTGGGGAGTGCAGGGAGTGATTCTGGAGAAGGGATGTGAATCTGTGAAGAGTAAGGATGACTTTTCAGGAGTCTCCTCACAGGTGCCAAGGTCTTGCCGACCCGCAGGCTTTGTAAAGTGCTGGACAAATGGGTGCTGACCATGAAAGGAAAAAAAACACCAAAACCAGGTTCTTGAAAGCTGAATAAACCACTCTGCTTTGTCATGAACAACCTTGTAACTGTGGGGTTGTGGAAGAGGAGGGACACAAGCACTGTGGTCCCTAGAACCAATTATCCCAATTATCTCAGGGACTCCGTAAACTACAAATCTCTCATTTCACAGAGAGATGAAAGAATAAATGCATTAAACTCAGGTAGGTGATCAATTGCCCAGTCCTGCAGAGTGTAGAGTACTCACCATGAAGGGCAGTACCAGCCCTGTAAAATCCTGAAGCAGGTTGTTTTATCTGTGACAAGACAAAAAATGAAAAGTCAAGTGAATATTTCACCTTAACAATTGCCTAAGGCAGCAGAGCATCCCTAGGGCCTGTCTTTTATTCCTACAGGGAGAACTCTTTGCCTCCTCCCAGCTGCAATAATCTCCTTTATGATCCCAGAGACTTACTCTTCTCCTTACTCCCCGAGTCTGTGAAGAGGATATAATATTTAGCAACTGCACAGATTAATGTCAGGCTGCTGCAGAGATGTAAAACACTCTGCTAGTGCTGTGTAATTACATTATTATGGTCCTATAATAACACAGGCAAACCCATTTCGTGTAAGTGTTGGCAAGGGTAACATCCCACTGCACGCAAAAGTTCATTCCCTTTCTTTTCCAGTCTGCTAAAATGGCCAAACACTTCTACCTATTCCCTGTGGCAGTAGCATTTACAGTAGTTAAAAATAGCAAAGCAGAATTAGCTCAAAATAATGAAAACAGAGCATTATATTGTCATGTTCCCCACACTGCTGTTGCTGAGTAGCTGGCCCTGAGGAAGAGGGAAAAGGGAAAAAAAATCCTGCAGGATAAACCAGATTTCTCCAACCTGCAGGAACACACAGGAGCAGATGCTCTTATTGCATGGGAATAATTCCTCCAAATTTTAGCAACTCCTTTGCTTTGTACAGTTTGCAAACTGATCATTAACTACCCCTGTTGGACATTGGATCAACTGGCTTTTGGGGATACTACTCCATAAAATTATTTCTTCCTGATAATTTTCCCGGTTGTGAAGATGTTATTTGACATTATCCAGTTTGGATAACCTGAAGAAGCCAAAAGTTTATCTATTTGTGCCTAAATAACACCTAGAGGTCTGAGTATTACTCATTTTATTCTCCTTGAAAAAGCCACCTCTCCAGACAACAGGGAGACAGAGGTCTCCTTCCTGCTCTTTCCTTTTTGTTGTTATTTGAGTTTCTTCTTGAATTGCAAATATGCAAAAAAAGTTTGAAATTTTGGAAAAAAAAACCTTTTCTTTTAAAATTTCTCCTCATTTGAGGCTGTGGATTTACTCTGATTTGAGCCATTGACTTCTCCAGCTTCTCTACCTGTTTGTCCTGTCGGTCTGTGCCATCCTGTCATGGACCAACTTCTAAATATTTTCAAGGGTTCTCTGGGGATTTGGTCAATTCTGTAAATTAAGGACTGAAATCTATCTGCTTGAGTAGAAGCTCCTGTGTAAGGTCTAATCAAAACCTTGCTGGAACCAAGGATCTTTGAGGCAAAAATTTATTTCAGAAAGCCAGGGACTGTGATACCCATGGGGACCATCTGTGGAAATCCTTCCCAGGCCTCTGAGGGTTTGGAAATCCTTTCTCTGGAGGTGTTTGTTATTAATGTTTGACATTCCTCCAGCCAAAACAAGATCCATTGGACTTCACAGAAGTCAGTCCACTGAAGACCACTGTGCTTTCACCTGGAGGGGTTGGAACACACCTGCAAAATCCGAGCATTTTGCTGACACATTCATGCCAGGGAGATGAAAGAAGAGAGAAAAAAAAAAAAAAAAGGAAAAGGAGAGTGAAGAAATATGGCAGATTTTAGGAAAAATAGACTGAGTATTTTTCCATCTCGACCTGGCCCTGTTCAGAACGTGTGATTTTACTGGTCTATGCCAAAGGCTCATTTTTTGGGGGTTATTTTTGTTTATATAAAGGAATACATTTCACTGTCAATATTGTAGCAGAGAAGCAAATCTTTTTGGAAGAGACACATGTGCTCAGTCACTGGGCATTACACCCTCTTCTTTTTCTTGCTTTCTATTCCTCGGCAAGCTCTGAGGAAAGCCACAGCAGCCCTCACGCCAACAACCATCTTTCTTTTTCTCTTTCCTGAGGAACTTTGAACTGTTCTCAATGTCCTCGACGGCTCAGCCCTGTCAGAGGGGAAAAAGGCCTTTAACAGCTTCCTCTGTGGTGTGATTGAAGGATTCTCCATTGGAAGAGGCATCGCCAATTATCCCTTGGCTAATTGATTGACAGCGGCATTGTGAGCTCCCAGCAGGATGGATGAGCACCTGGATTCACCTGTGAGGGAGGAACAGGAATCAGCCTGACAGCCTGAGCCCCATTAGCAGAGGAAGGGTCACTAAAGGAGCAAACTCCTGCCTTGTTCTTGCCATGGCTGTGCCTCGCATGGTCCAACTCAAACAAATGTCCAAACTGACATTCCAAGCATAATAAAGAGGTTTCCATATCCGTTGCACTCTCGTTGCACAACACCCTTCAATAGAAGTGTTCAGCTAATGGAAAACCGAAATTGCTCAGGGAAAAGAAAAAAAGAAAAAAGGAAGAAAGAGAAGAAAAAAATCGTCCGTTTTTTCAACATCCTCTCTGCTTTCAGATGGGAAGGGAAAGGGGGATGTAGACAAGAATGCAAAGAGCAAACATCTTAAAATGCCAACGAGAGCCTTTTGGAAGCTGATTAGAACCATTTGTGTGTGGTCAACAAAAAAAGAAAAAAGAAAAAAGAAAAAAGGGGGAGTTTGCAGAAAATGGAAGGGAGACAACCTCTGCTCTGTTCTGAGTCACAGAACCGATGCCAGCGTTCCTTCTGACTTTACAACTTTTTCTTGGCCTATCTGGGTGGAAGCCTGATTAAAAATGGGGGCTGAGAGTGCTTGTTGAAAAACCTCCCAGATTGTAATCCCAGCACGAGGGCAAAGGGAGGCTTGCAGGAAATCATTCCTGGCCGTCTGGATCACTTATCAAACACAGCGAGCAAAGACACCCAATCAGAGCTGAAGGAAATTGCATGCCTAGGGACCTGCTCCTCACAAGGGGCTTTTCCCTTGTATTCAGTGGGAAACAGGGAAGAGAAAACAGCCTCTGAATTACAGCTGAAGGGGGGGGAAAATATAAAACCTCAAGATTTTCTGTTGAAAAAAGTATAGACATGGATGGAAAGAGATTTATCTACTCCAAACCCATTTTTCCTTCAGTGGTGTCTTAGGTAAAATGAAATAAACCAAGAGGATTGAATTTCACTGGCAGAATGACTGTGAGGTCTGCTGTGCAAGCCAGATTTTCCAACCATACATTTAAAAGCGGTTACTCAAGTTTGGGTAAGAGAAAAAAAAAATTTAAAAAATTAAAAAGAAAAAAAATACACTTACCCAATTTCCGAGCAGTCTGTGAATCGTGAGCTTGGGAGATGCAGAGAAACAGAGCCTGTATTTACAACTCACACGGGGATCTTTCCAAAGGATGATGGTGTCAGGACTTTTTTTTGCTGCCCCCTTGACCTCTCGTGGGGGTTGTGTTTTATTTTTTGCCATCAGGGGCTTTAGCGAACATAAAATTCCTTTCCCCATGAATGCTCCCAAGAAAAATGGGCAGCCAGCACGAGCTGCCAGAGGTCTGTGAGGTGCAAGAGCCATGAGCATTTTGAATTTTGGAGTGCCAGTGATTCACAGGCAGCTCAAACTGGAAATTTCATGCTCATGGTAAAATTAGCCTCCATTATACCCACTAAAAAACCAGCAGCTGCTGAAAACACTGGAGAGGGAAACCTGAGCTCCAGAAATCAAGGAATCTCACTGAAGAAGAGTGTTAGAAATGCAAGAGGGTTAAAAGATGGGAAGGGTAAAGCTGGGATCTTGTGGAGCATCCATTTATGAGCTCCACATCAAACACGGGTAAAGGAAGAGATTTTTTTGTGCAGTTGATTTTTCCAGGATTAAAGGAGATAATTAATTTGCTAAAACTTCAACCAAACGATGAAGAATGAGAGGCTTGGCCTCCAGAGCTGGTGATAACAGAGTGGCTGGGAACTGATACTGATCCAAGAGTCAGACCTTACAAATTATCCATGAGATTCACTACGTTTTTCATCAACAGTAATTCAGCGACATCGGCTCAATATTGAACCAAAATGCAATTATTAAATCCTTGATGGGTGTTCCAACCTACGAAACCTCATTAACCTCCAAGAACTGGATTTTGTTTTGATCTGCTGGAACAATTTCCCTTGTGGCACCTGTGCCTCTGCATGGACCAGGCAAACATTGCACTCATTTTTCTGGCTGGGTGCTTTTTTCCCACCAAACCTGGTTTCTATATTTAACCCGACTTTCAGCAGCAGCAGCATGGATTTTGTTTTTGTACTGAATGTTTGCAGCTTTTTGGCATATCATAATCTCTTGGCACACCTAATGCTCCTAAATGGTGCTGAAATAAATCACTCCTGTGCCTTCATAATCCAAAATGTTTTGTGACTGGAGCTGAAATAGTGCAGTTGCTCAAAATATTCAGTGGTGCTCTCATGGTAGAAAACAGAGACAAAAACCCCAAAACCTGAGGAGGAGACAGCATTTTTCACCTCTTTTCCATAGCTCTGATGGTAATAGATAAGAATTCAGCAATGGGGAGAAACAAATATACTAAAAATCAGAATTGCCTTATTAAAGAGAGCAAGATGGGACAAGGTTTTGCTAAAAATGGGATTTCTGAGCCTGTAGGTAGTTCTGGTGTAGCCATAGGTTGGGAGAGTCTTTCTTAAATTACATGGGAGTCTCGGCTCGTCAGATCCATTGTCTAACCAAGCTCCTCTAATGTCTTGCACTTGATTCCTGAAAAGCTTTAAAAATACTCATAATGTTTGAAATTTGTCTGCTACCAGCAGAAATCCAGCAAGGAGAGATCATCCATTTAGCAAAATAGATCGTTAACGCCTTCCTAATTCTAACACCACACTGGCAAGGCGGTGGATTTGCTCATCAGGAATCCTTATTTAACTAATTAATATTACTTTAGAATTTATCTGCTTTTTTCCCTTTCTGTTTTTACTGTGCATTCCTCTATTTTCTTATCTTATATTTTATTTATAACTTATTTATTGCCTTGGTGGAGCAGCCATTCCTCAGCACAAGAACTTTAGTTTTAACCAGAGGTGTGGGCAGAGCTGTTGATTTATGGAAAGGCTTCCCTATCTCTTTGTGGGGTAGGTTTGCAAATTATTATTAATATTATTATTATTATTATTCATAATCTGATTTAAAATCCTAATCCTTACACATTGCTGCATGAAGGGAGACAGGAAAAGAGCAAACAGGGCTTTAGTTTCCTGAGTTTTCTCCATAATTTCCAGTCCCTGGATTTTAACAAGGTCTTTGTAAGATCTCCGGCCTTTGTCCAAGAGAGCTGTGGTGAATTTGTGTTGTGGCAGGGGTACCCTAATTAATTCTGGGAGCTTTTGCCTGAGATTACCCTTAAATTAGTGTCAGGTCCCTTCTTCAGCTGATAAGCAGCTCTCAGGAAGCAGGTACCAGGTCTCCTTTTCCTCCTTTCTGACAAAGGAATTTCCTTCTCTTCACTGTCTCCAAGGAAGTAACTCAATTTTTACAATCCTAATGTGGAAAACTAAAACCTCAGAAACTTTGTTTTTCTGATTTGATTTTGATGGAGATATTTTCTGTGCCTTTGCAGCTTCATCAAAGCTGCAGCAATCCTCTAACAACCAACAACCTCTTCAAAAGGGATTTATCTTTTTTCCAAGATTTTCTTGGTTTTGCTGCTATGGGAGTGAGGAAAGAATTCAGCTGTATCTCTTTATCTCCACTGGAAGGAAAGAAATTAGACAGATATATTACAAGTCTTATCTTATCCCCTGTGTCTCACACATGTGTTATTGGAGGAAATTTCAGTTCAGGGAACATGTGAAAAGTTAAAGGAGGATAAGGGTGCTCAGGGGACAAGGATGAGGTGGTGGGGAGAGTTTGGCTGCAGAGAGGGAGCAGCAGCAGGAAAATGCAAGTAATTGCTGGGAAAAGGAAAGATGGAGCTGCCACTTCCACTCTTTTGCCTTTTCCCATCAAAAATAAATGCGCTCTTTCTTTTCCCTGACTTGCCAAGGGTGAAAAGTGATGCCTCTCAGCAGATAAAATTAGGGAAGACATTTACTGCCTCAGAAATTCTGCTTCTAGGCTCACCTTTTGTCATGAGCCCTCACAACTGCAACATGCTGCTCTCTTATTTTTCAGTCCTTGGCTACAAAATTTGGCCTCTATTAAATGGAGCTATTATTAAATACTAGAAAACAAGTTTTGTCCATCGTCATAATCTGTACCATAAAACCCTCCCCACTTGTATATAGAAAATAAACCCACTATTAAAAATATTGTCAGGATTAAGATTATGGATTTATTCTGCCTGCCAGAAATACCCTAATCCATATCAACACCCTTCAAGAGTGTATCCCATACTCCAAGTTTGCTCTCCTAAGGACAGATTTCTTTGTTGCTGTTCTCTTTAAAGAGAAAAAAATATTTTGCTAAGAGATATTGAAGTCAAGCCTCTGATGTTTTTTTGCTCGCTTGCTGAGAATTCAAGAAACTTTATTACTGCTGAGGGGGGAGTGTCAGATTGAAACTGCAGAACTGTGTAAGTCTTAGAATAATTACAGATAGGGGCTTCCAAATTCACCTCCTTTTTAATCCTCTGTTGAGTGTTTCCTGTACTTCATTTGGAATATTTCAGATAAATTATTCTGGTGATGAGAGAAAATAGGGCGAGGAAGTGGTAGAGTCTATTTTAGAAGGTAAGACATGACCTTCACGCCCAAAGAACTTTAATGGTTTTATTTATGGGGGGAAATTGCATTTCACATGAGTTCTCCTTCTATGCCATGATGTAGAAATACAACAGAAAATCTGGGAATTCTGTAGTGAAGACAAAGAGTTTTTATGGACAAATTTTGATGCTGAAGGCTGAAGGAACTCGTTTGCTCCCAGCCAGGGCAGCAAGGGCTGAGAAAGGTTCCAGAAGCACCAAGGGCAGGGTCGCCTTCCCCTGACCTTGTTGTCTCATTAAAAGGGGGATATTCAGAATTCCATATTCAGCCCCCTGTGGATCCCTCCAGCTCTCAGCTTTCCGTCTCTGGCAGGAACCGGTACCGATGCCAACTTTTGCATTGACACAGATTGGAGTTGACACTGGCAGCGATACTTTTCCAATAAATTTGACACCAGACACCAGAAATGTTTGCCACGAGGGCCAGGCTGTTCTCCAACCGCTCTCCATCCCACCAGAGCAGATCTCTTCTAAAAAATCTGTCAGCTTAACTCTCTGCAGCTCCTTTTGCAGTAGGAACACCTCCCTGCAAGGGGAAATGCAGTGAGTGGGATGTGATTGGGGGGCGGTGTCAGCCTGCAGGGGCACTCACGAGAAGGTGTTGGCATCTGCGTGTTTATAGCCCACCTGAGGCCACGGCAATGGGATTCCACCACGAGAGTCCACCTCTGGAACCTGCCAGCTGCTGGCTGCTCTGTCCCTTCTGGCTTCAGGAGCTTTAACAAGATGTTTCTGGTCTGTAATCAGCGTAAACTTCCCCTACAAAATCTGGTGGAATGTCCTGATTCCTGAATAAAACGCTCGGTGCTTCGTTTTCTCTCTAAGCATGGCGCTCGCCGCTTTAGCTACAGCTCTGGAAATGAGAGCAGTCTCTAATCTTTTTCTGTCATCTAGCATGTTTTAAAGCAGGATGGAGCTGGCAGGTGAGATATCAAATAGAGAGCAGCCAGCACAGCTGGAGTACCTTGGAAGCAAAATGCATCCCACAGCCTTATCGCCTTCGGCAGCGTCTCAGACCAACTCCTATCGATACATATCCATAAGCTTTGGATTAGGTTTCTCCAGTGCCAGGAAGCTGTCAGTCTCAGCAGGACTGAGGCACAGGAGAAAAGTTATTCCCATGCATAAATCCTTAAAAATGAGCCCCTCGGTGTGTTCTCAGATGATATTTTTAGGATTATTGTCACTGTTAATAAGTGAACTAGTAATTAAGCAGCATGAAAAATATCTATTGGTTCTGCACTATATTTAGGCACAATTTTATTGGGTTGTTTTATTGGGAGGCACAGTAGCTGTTTGATGGAGTTTTTATTTAATGTTAAATAAATATATTTATTTAAAGTTTAATGGCATAGCCCAGCCTGACACCGTGGTGTTCACAGGTGTGAGATGTGAGCAAGACACCCCTGAAAATAAAGATCACAAATTCAGCAGTGATTCAGAAAGGAAATTCAGGAATACCAGGCTCTGTTTGCATTTGACTCTTGCAGGCTTTTGAGATGAGGATGGATATTCAACAGTGTGTGCCCAAAAGCCTCAGCTGCCCACAGTGTGGAACCTGTGGCTTCCCGTGGGGATCTGAGCTGCTCCCTGTGCCAGTGAAACAGGAATGATCCAGTTGATGCTGTGCTCCACTTCAGCCTCATTGCACATGACAAAGTCACGGCCTTTCAGGCAGGTTTCTGGAAACAGATTTGTGTTTGTGCCTCCTCCCAGGGCTCAGAGGAGTGACTGCTCTCCCAGCTCAGAGGACAGGCATGGAAGCACCTGGAGGGCCACCAAGGTCCCCAGCAGTGGTGCTGTGCCAGTATGAGCTCTTTAACACAAAATTGACTTCTTTCTCCTGGGTCTTGAGCAAAGCAACTCAACATTGTGACACTGTCCCCTGTCTTGACTCGAACCCAGGCGTCCCAGCTGCAAATTCAATAGAAAATACCTGCTTTCTATTGAAAGCTGCCTAATTGGCTGCTGTTCCTGCTCCTCCAGCTGAATTTGCATTAAAGAAAGACCTGCGATCCTTGGCATTCCCTATCCCACTCCAGATTTAGCCTATGGAGCTGGCAGTTCTCTTAACGCCCACATCTGTCTGTGCTGGCCACAGCTGATTTATGGTTAATATCTCAAAGGCATGTGGTGCCAGTCCCACGTTGAGCTCTGGATTGTGGTGGTCCGTCTGTATTTGTTGAAATTGGGCCCAAAGAAGCTGGCTTGGAGCAGAGACTGCGAGGAATGTGAGCCAGTGGCCGTCCAGACAGCTCTGTCAGCAAGCTCAGGAAACTGGCTGAAAAATACTGGGAAGAGGCCCAGATTTCAAACAACCTGTGGAGCTCTCATGAGAACATACTGTTTTAAAACAGAAAGTTGAGTGATATTCTTAATTACAGATTTTTTTTTTTTTTAAAGAAAGCTTAATGATGGCCTTTGCCCTTGCAGAGCACAAGGCACGTTCCCCAAATTCATGGAACAAGCACCCGTCATCCTCTTGTGTGGAGATTTCATCTCCATGCCCTACACTAAACAATTTTAATTCCCAGGCAGAGATAAAGATCTGGACACCTTTGGGGTCTCACAGCTGTGGGACCTGTGGATCTTTACAGCAGCACTGGCCATATAAAGAAATATTTGTCTCAGGGGTTCCGTTTGTGTCCACCACCATTCCCCATTGGATAACTCAGAGCTAACGGTGGGTTTGGCTTTTTCAAGCTGTCATCCCATAAACCACAAAGCCACCAGCCCAAGAGTTCAAGTCCAAAGGGCTTTGTGTCCTGAACTAATGAGCTCCATGGTCTTATAGCAGGGGCAGGATGACGTGAGCACAGATGGGATTTAACCGAGCTCCGGCTTTAGGGCTCAGCATCAGAGTAATGGGGTGAAATGCAAGAGTCTGGGGTGTCTGCTGGATGATCTAATGGTCCCTCTTGGTCTCAAATTTTATGAATTCAGGCTCTGGGTGGAATCTGGCTCATTGTGTTGGTCAGAGCTTAGCCTGGGAGAGTGAAACTCAGCTTTTAATCACGAAGAGGCACCTTGTGTCCTGCCTGCAGTTAAATTGCACTTAGATGCTTTCTCTTGAGAAATCCTCCTTGGGTTTTTTCCTCTTTATTTATTGGTCATGTGACTGGGTCAGCATATCTGGAGCTTGGGAAATTGCACGGATTTCATGTTGGACTGCAATTCATTATATCTATATATGTTGGGACAGTGTTTCATTGCTTTTTCAGGGCAGGAAGTGACTGTCCCATATCCTGATTTGCACAGAGCTTGCAAAAACAGGTCAGTGAAACCTCGGGTTTAATTCATAGCTCACTTGATTTTATAGGATTTTTCTCTCAATTAAAAAGTACTCAGAGGATGAGTTTTACAACATTGAAAGGCGCTGCTCATAAAATGTAAACTGGGAAAAATGCAAACCAAACTTGGTAAGAGTAAAGTGTTTTATTTGATTTGAAAATATTTCATATGAATGAAAAGACTTTTTTCCCTGTGTTTATAAACCGATCTTTTTAATTATTCCACATGTCAGTGCTCTACAGACTTCTTTGAAAGTCAGTGGTGACATTAGAAAGGGGAGTAAACAGAGGAAAACACAGTAAAAATTAGCACTTGATAGTGACTCAGCATTTAATAGCACAAAGCCTTCCTTGTGGTATTTGGTGGAGGCTAAAATTATGTGCCTCTGTCAAATTGCAACTATCACTGAGTTACACAAAAATTATCTGTTAAATACCTGCTTCTTTTGGTCAGCAGCTTGGTGGCCATGGTTTGTGCCAGCTGGCCTAGAAACTGTGAACATTGAGTTTATGGCTCAGTCCTGATTCTCTGGTAAAAGTGTGTTTGAAAAGCAGGGTTGGGAGGGAAGGAGAGGATTTGGAAAGTTTCAGGTGGAATGGAAACCCAGTGAAACAGAGCCCTTGACTATTTAATATTTATATTTAGTACCTCTTGATCCCCAAGGGCTGCTCTATGGACGCTATTAAATGCTGGCCTTGGTGGAGAGTCCTGCACAGTTTAATAAGCTCTGGATAAAACCTGAAATTACCCCTCCAGAAATAAGGAATTGCAAAGAACTTCTGGGGTCTGCTTCCCCTTTTTAATTACTTTACTCCTTACTCTGCTGCTTCTGCAGGAAGTTTGTTCCAGAGCCTTTTGCTGCCAATGGAAATGCCTTGGTCTAAAGAGACCACCAAATCCAGCAAACTGGACACTTTCAGGTCATTTATTTCCCCTCTAAACCCACAAATGCCTTTCTGGCCAGCATGTGCTGTGTAAGTCAATATTGCCCTTTATCCAGTGAGTTTTCCCTCCTCCCAGAATGTTTCCCTGGATGCATCCCCAGGGGACAGTGGTGTCCCTGCTCCATCTCTGCTTGGCTGAGCTGAAGAGAGCAAGGTTCCTATTCCAGGGAACATCCTCATGTCTTCCCATATAGGTCTGCCTTTTCTTCCCTTTTCCCACAAATAAGAGGGAATGGAATGGAATGGAATGGAATGGAATGGAATGGAGTGGAATAGCATAGGACACTGACTTGCAGAAATCCTCACTCTCATTCCCTCAGTTTGATATCTCCCAGTCTTAAATATAAATCTCTTATATTACTTCAGCCTTCAGGGTCCTCTGGTTCTTTCCACGTGCTGCACTGAGCCTCTTTTTTAGTGGATTAGGTCTCCAGAATTAATTTGGATTCATTGTCTAATATTGTCTGAACTTTGGTGCTATGGTTCTTGAGAGCACCACTTAAAATTGGTCTCAAAATGGGTCTTTGGGAATTGATATAAACTCCAAACATTCCAGACAATGGGATCGGCTCCCCTTTAGCATGTTTTGCTCTGGGTTTCCTACTGGGTTACAATTTGGTCCCTTCTTCTTCATTTTAAAACCAAAGTCTTCCTCTGGAGCACAAGGTGCTTTTTAGACAATGTAAAAAGTTCAGGGAAAAAATTTATGTTAAAATTGCCTCAGGTAAGCTCACGTCACATTTTGTTTCTTTCTTTACTTCAATGTCTTTAATCACCCTCATTCCCTCCTCTAATTCCTGAAGTTTTCAGATGACCAGGAACAACTGCAGCTGCTCAGGTAACCCCAGCTGGAAACATTTCTTTCTATCGTGCCAGTTTTTTCCACTCTTTTGGGTGATGTTGTTTCCCTTTTGTGCCTGATTTCAGCGCAGTGAATCCTCGGAATTTTCTTTCCCCCTCCCACCTGGGAGCTTCCAGTCCCACATGAGCCATCCAGCTTTTACCCCATGTTCTGTACACTCTCCCTTGCTGAAAACACATTCAGTGAGCTCATTTAATTTTGGGAATTGCACTCAGTTGCTCTCAACCCCAACACCATCCTCACTGCACAGCAAACCCGCGTCATCTTTTCTGGTTCTCTTTTTATTCTTCTGGTTGAGGAACTTCTGTTGTTTATTTTAATATCCTTTGCAAGGTCTAACTCAGCTTGACTTTTGGCAGTTCTCACTTTACCCCTGTGCTTGCTGACCTCTAAAATGCAGCTTCCTTTGCAGATTCATCTCTTTTTCCACTCTTATCCCTAACGGACCCTATGGAGAGAGCCAGGGAGTTCCAAACCCTTCAGGCTTTTCCTCCCTTGTTTGCAACGTGAGTCCCACATCAGTTTTCCACTTGTGGAGCAAAGAATTTTCAAACATCCTGCAAGTACAGGTCAGCAAAAGCTTAGCTGGAGCTGCTTGCCCTAATCAGAGCCTTTCATAATCAGAGATCACTCTTTGAAATGAAATTGATCAAACAATAAACCCTCACAGCTACAAACTTTGGGGTTTTTATTCCCTCTCTATTTGGGTCAGCTCATAGTGGCTGAGGTTTTACTCTGATCCACAATCTCCTTTTTCAGAATATCACCTCTGAGTACCAAAAAAAAAAAAAAAAAAGAGTAAAAAGACTTTAAATGCATTTACTTTTTGTGATTTTATGGTCAAGATATCTACTGGTGATCTTATCCCAGGCAAAAATAGTTTGCTATTACTGATAGTGTTCATCCTCCATGTGTCTCACATGTTCAAACAATTTCTCCTGGTGTTACATTACCTAAAACCATTTCAGGTCTTTTTTCAAACCCTGAAACTTGAACAATTCTCTGAGATTTAAAGGTATGGCACTAATTTGAGCTTGACATTGCTGCCATGATGATAGATAACAAGGTATCCCTAAAAAACAGGCCAAGGTACTACAAGGGGATGAGCTGGAGTATCATAAAATGAATAAATTAAAACAATACCAGCACTGAACCTGGAAAGATCCTGCATCTATATATTTGTATTTATATGGCTGTTTACAGCCACAGGAACATGAATATGGTTTAGAGAATAAATAAAATTACTTTCTAAATCTCTCTTACACATGGGTATGGCAAGAAAGGACATATAATTGCTGACTTCAGAGAAGTGAAGAAAAGGCTGTTTCTACTGAAAGCAGGAACAACTTCCTTCCTTCCTTCAAAGAATCTTCCATGATATTGCCTGAAAGAAACTTCTATAATATTGTCTAAGGTCTTGATCCCTACAAGGAGGTAAAGAAATGAAAATTACTCATTTCTTGGGTTGCCTGAAGGCATTTTTCCAAACCATTATTTAACCAAAAATGAAAGGCTTTATTTAGTTCAGTGAATTTTTCCGAAAGGTGTCTGCTTTGGTTGCCTTCATTTTTGATTAGGAGCTTGCAAGGTTTCTGCAAGATTTCCAATGAAAACTGGAAGATGTGGGCTCTCTTACTCATTTTGCAATTTTTTGCATAATTTTACTTTTGTGGCAGGATTTTGTAAATGCATGAGTAATTTTCAGGAAAAACAAACATATTTTCCTTTTCCTTTTTTTTTTTTTTTTACCAGACATGTCCCTGGGATAATAATGTGCCCTTTTCGAAATTTTGTGCTGAAACGAGCTCCATTTTGCTCTCCCAGTGCCACCAGTTTCTCATGCAGCATGGAACAAAAATTAGAGGAACACACAGCTCCTCTCCCACAGAAATGCCAAACTGCAAATGGAATGGAACAACTGAAACTCCCAGCGAGAGACTCGAGGGCTGAGGTTGCACAATCAGGATTTCATCCTCTGACACATTTTGTTTTAGGCTTGCAAAATCTGCACAAATATCCAGAGATCATATTTATTCAGCACCTCCACCACGGAACGTCGTGGGGGCCTAAAGAATGTGGTCAGGAAGGGATTAGACCAATTAATGGTGAATAAATTCACCAAAAATGGGAGTCTGGATGTAATATCTGGTTTATTTAGTTCCTGGGCCGCTCAGAGGGAAAGGAGCACTCTGTTCTTGTCATTGTTTTTAACTTTTTTCCCCTAATCAATAACTGTCTGCTATTAATAGAGCACCATGATGGTGATGATTGTTGTGATTACTACAAGTGATCCATGATTAATTTAAAATTAAAAAGTAACTGCATTCTGCTGTAACTTCAAATCTATTTTCTCACATCTCTTGTAACTCCGAAGTCTTCCAATCCAGACTGGCTTTTCCAATCAAACATAATTTCATCAGGAAAAATAAATTATTTCAATAGCAGACTGGATTGCCTCACAATCCCATTTGACTTCAAAATATCCTGTACTGTTCATGAGAAATAAATCACTTTGATCATTACTCAACCATGGAAGAATTTGATGGAGACCCTTCCTGATTTTGATGGGATCTAATCATTCTTGGAAGTTACCAATAAAGGACTTGATCCCACAGCTGTTAATTAACTCATTCCTTCTCTCTCATGACTCCTTTACTAATTTTACTTCCACCAATAGGTGCTCTGGGGGGGATTTTCTCATTGTCCAACTGGGACAGTCATGCTGTCATCACACTTGATTTTCAACCTTAATTGGTTTGAGCTAAACATTAGTGTTGGTGGAATTTGTTAGGATTGTGACAAGCCTCTTATTTTTTAAACAGTTCTCCTTAAGTTGGCTTTGAGATACAGGTAAAGTTGGTGGCACACATGGCATTGGTGTCTTGTTTCTCTTTGTAAATCAGAAGCGAGCATTCAACAAGAATTAAATTCACCGAGACACAACTAGAATGTTTCCACCAATATTTTTTCAGTTACTTCAATACTTGCAGTCCTTTATAAAGCAAAGTTCTTCAGGATTTATTTAGATGCTGAAATGTGTTGGTGAACAGGAGATGGACTTAAGAACATGCTTAAAGTTAAGTGCATGAGTAAACACTTTGCTGAATAAGCCAAAAAGATTGCAAATTATGATTTGCCTTCTTAAATCCCAATGAATGCTCACAATGCATTTATTTCCCTTACTGTGTTTGGACAAGCAAGCCGGGCGGCAGCACAATCTACTGCAGCCACAAATAAATACTGCAAAGAAGGTTTCATGCTCTGGACCCACCTTTCCCAGGGGCAGAACATTTGGGGAATGAGGATTCTGGCAGGTTTTGGCATCAGGAAGGAGCAGCAGTCCCATGGGAGCTGCCTAATTACTAATTACCTGGCAATAACCTACTAAGGAACATCAGCTTGATTTAAGATTCATGCAAAGATTTCTATCTATATCAAAGCACAAATATTTAAGAAGACCCATTTAAAATAATGATGATCATGAGCATGAGCAAAATTTTACATTATTTTGATAATTTTCTTCTCTTGGTAGTAATTTTTTAGTTAATTAGGATATTTTTAATGCAGTTACGATGAAGTTTCCCAGACCGTTGCACAGGAGACATTAAACTGTGGCCTTGCTGAAAAAAGCAAATTGTTTTTCAACAAACTTGATGGCAGTGGGCTCACAAATGTCATCCTTCCTCAGGTGAGCTTTCTGCCAGCTCCAGAGAGCGTTTTGTCTTTGGAAAAGAAGAATTAAGAACTTCAGGATCAGGCCCAGGGTTGGTCCCAGACAACACAAAGAGTCTTTTTGGATCACTGTTTGCTGTACTTTCTTGACACCATCAGTATTTTGCAGCCACTCTACGAAAAGAGAGCAGGAGGAAGGATTTCTTTCCAGAAAATTAGGGATTTCTTTAATCTTTTGGGGTCTGCTATGCCCAGAGATGGCACACCAGTAGCTCTTGTGCTCTGCGACTGGGCAGTGGGCATTCACTGCTTTCCTTCATTAAATTGGAGACCTTGGTGGGCTGCTGGAAAAAAAGAAAAAAAAAAAAATTTAGGAAAGGGGTACTGGAGAGGGGAGGGCAAGCGCGTGAGAGAACCACATGTTCACGGTGCCTGTGTATGAACAGCAAGCTTTCTGGCCTGACATTTATTGAAAAAATAGATCTTACACTGTATCCACCCAACACCTGTTGAGAAACACTGACCCCATTACAGAGGTTGGATTTACACTGGCTCTGTATAACACCCTATAAAGGAGGCCACTGGTGCAAAAGATTAAAGAATGCTGTTAAGTAAGTTGTTTTATTTCTTTTGAGACTGAAAGAAAGCTGCAAAGTGAGAGAAAGCTTTCCTCGGTTATTTACTCTTCATTACCGGGGATCTTGAAGGGCCTTGTATAAACTGCTCCAGTCGGGTCATGACAACACTTTATAAGGTGCAAATGTTGAGGTGGAGCCAGTGCTGCACTGCCGGGGAAGCGAATGGAAAGGTCCCTCCCGACTCGATGGAAAGTTAGTGCTAATAAAAGCTCGTGGCTTTGGCACGGCCTCCCAGGCACCAGGGGCCCATGAACACCAGGTTGCACCAGGGCTGCCGGGCCCCGAGCAAGTGCTCCGGCCCCGCATGCAGCTGACGGCGGCACACGCTGCCCTCGGTGGAGTTTCTCCAGGTGAACTTCGTAAAGTCCTGGTTGGAGCTAAAAATCTTATGTTTAAGGGCTGGGGGAAAAACAAAACCCCTTGTTTTTTACAAGCTGCTGTATAATGAATAGCCCATTTCAAGGAATGTGTGAGTTCCTATTAGGGCACGGTGAATGCTGCAAAATGTTCTCCGTCAACGCGTGTCCCAGTTTTCAGACAAATGGCTTTCTGTGTATTTGCTGCCTTCTACTCTCTGCCTTCCCAAACCATCTGTGGGATCTGGTTCTACCTGGCAAAAAGCTGGTGGAGACAGCTCACCTGCCTTCCCCAACAGTGGGATAACACCGTGCCTGCCTCTCACTTCCTTTTCTGTGAATTTGGTTCAGTGAACTGGGAACGTTCAGTTTTTGGGACCAAACAAGCTGGAGGGTGAAGCAAGGGTTCCAAGGGGTCATGAACATTGAGTAGTTACATCCAAGCTGGGAGATGGAAGACTGACCAAGTGACACAGCCATAGACTTTCGGAGTTGAATATATTGCCTCGAGACATCCTCAAATATCTGAGGCATCTCCAAGGGGCTGACAGATTCCATACAGGATCTATGGGAGACCCTTATCCCATAGATAAGGGTAGATATTGGGGCCAGGGAGACTCCTGAGATCCCGAACAACACTAAACAGCCACATGTGGGTTGATAACTTGAGCCCTTTAATCACCCTTTGACCAAAGCCTGGCTGCAGATGTGGGGGCTCAGGAAACCCTGGCTGAAGGAGACAAACAGAAATGTTTCCACAGAGATGTGTCCACTGCTCAAAAGAGGAAAATACAAAGGAGGCACAGAGGCAGGAGGTTTGCTTTCACCAACAGTGATGAAGACTCCTCAGAGCACTGAGGAACCCGATAAGAGACTGTTTTGCTCAGTCCTCATCGAGCAGAAACCTGCAGCTCTTCTGCACTGCCTCAGAACGAGCCCTTTGCTTTGGAGTAGATACAACACAGCACCTGAATTCCTTCTTCTACTTTCACATCTGTCTGAAAAAAAATTGAACCAAATTTTTGCTACAAAAACTCTCTGGAGAAGTGGGCAAAGCAGCTCAGGAGCCTCTGTAGGTTGTCTGCTGGCTTTGGGATGTCTCATGTCTGAGCTATGACACGTTGCATCAGAAGGGTCACTTTAGGCAATGAGTTCCTGTCCTCCTCCCCCGTTGGTCCTGTCCCCAGCCACTCCCTGGCCATGGGCAGGGATGAGTGGATTCTGGGCAGCAGATGTCAGGGTGTGAGAAAGTCTCCATTTATTCAGCCGGCCTTTGAGGAAGCTTCTTTCTCATCCCACCCTTTCCACAGCTCTGGACACAAACACAATTTTTGTGTAGGAATAATTTCTCCATAGCCAGGAAACAGACTGTGAATGAAACCTTCTTTTTTAAAAAAAAAATATTTTTTTTCTTTCTAGATCCTGCAGGCTGGGAATAGTCCCTTATTTCCCACGCAGGGATGTAAGGCTGGCATGTGCTCTGCATTTGCAACAGACAGAGCAGCTGCACAGAGCTTGAGGAGTTGGGCTCCTTCTGTGTGAGCAGGACTAAACCCTGCAGGTTCAATTAACAGACTTTGGAAATGCACCAAGGCCTGACGATCCCCAGGCTTGTTTTAAGGGAAGGAAGGTGGCTGATGAAGAAGAACTGGACCTTCCAGAGTCTGAACACAGCTGGGACACACAGTGAGAGCCTGAAAAGTCTGGAACCTGTGCTCTGATGGCTGCCGAGCCAAGAAGTCCCATGGCTGGGACAACAAACAAACAGGAACGGGCTGTGCAGATGAATGCCTCGTCTTTGGGTTGTAAAATCCATCTGCTTCCCAAGTCACAATCCCCAGTATTTAGCTCTGAGGTCTTTAATGAAAGGGATGAACAGAAAGCAGCTTCACAAAATAATAAGAAATGGGATTTATATTTTTAAAAATACATCCAACGGCACTTTTCAAAATCTTAAGGGCTCATTAAGTTAAAAAATCTTTCCATTACTAATTTCAGCTAATTGCCATCTTAAACTAATAAAGACTTTGGCTTCTGGGATCAAAGGCTGGTGCTTCAAACTAAGGCAAATTCCCTTGAAGTCACAGATTTGGAAAAGCTCCCAAACACACAGTGGCGCAGAAGGCCAGGAAAGGTGAGCACCAGGAGAGCTGATGGGGAAGACAGACCCATCCCCACCCCCTTCACTTTCACCTGGAACGTGGGCATGCTCCCCTCTCGTTTCCACCATCCAGATCCAGACGAAATCACGGGCTCTTTGCCGGCTGCTGTCGGCTGGGGGTTATTGTTCCCATCCTCCTCATTAAGCCTCTGCGTTTTGGCTCCCAAGGCCAGAGTAAAACATCCTTGGTTGCTGATGATTGACGACTAATTTGAGGTGAAAAGTCCTGAATAAGGAGTTTTCCACCCAAGAACCTAAATTCCCCACTCTGGAACTGCTTCTTTTATGAGAAGTCCGTTCAAAAACTGGATTTCGGGATGAATCAACCGAGCAAGAGGAAACTGGCCTGCCAGCTGAATATTTAATTGTTGTATCTGTGAAAGCAGTAAAAGACTAGGAGGGGGCAGGCAATGAGGGAGGAACAGAAATATTCCGGGATGGCTGGGAAATGCACCATTTTTTATTTATCGACTCTGTTTACTTTAAAACGCATCCAACTGGAACGCTAGGTGCAGACATAAAAATTAAAATAGAAAACATCCTGGGCCAGCCGCTTGGAGGATGCAAATTGGCATGGGAGTTCCCATGGCTTCCAGCACAGCCTGCTGCACTCACACCAGCTGCACTCTCAGTGAAGGCAAATAAAGTCAACTCCACCACTGATTTTGTGAGGAGAGGGAAGGAGGGAGAGAGAGATGAGGTCTCTAAGTGCTAAATTATGAGGGGCATGGTGGCTCTGAAGGAGACCAGAAAGGAAGGGGAAGCCAAGGCAGGTCAAGGAGCACAGGTGGGCTCCAGATCCGAGTCGTGCCACGGCTCGCTGCCGTTCCTGGGTGGTCCAAAGGTGTAGCCCCACTGAGGGCTCGTTGCTGTAAACCAAGCCCTCGCCTCCTGGACGTGCCATGGACTCAGGGGAAGCGAGTTCAAGTGGGGTCAGCAGAAAGAATAGAGTTGTTGAGTGGTAACAATGCACACAAATTACCAACAGATCGTGAAAGGCGGCTTCAGTCTGGGAAAACGCTGGAAATGTGGGGGGAGAAGTACAGCTAAAGTTCATCTGCACCAAAGGGGATGTTGAGGACTTTCTTAAAGTCTGTGTGATACTCGTTGTGTGTTATTTATATGACACTGATAGGAATAATCCCATGTTGCCTTGCTGCAGGGATTAATCCCTTGTGGAAGAGTCAGAACGGCTGGACCAGGCTGTGATGGAGCTCTGAGGGACACCAAAAACTCCTTCAAATCCATGGCAGATGGGAGTGACTGCAAATGGTCTGATCTGCAACTGAAATTATGTTTTCCCTCTTCTCAACGGGCAGGAATCTCTGAGGAGACTGGACGTGCAGAAAGACTTTTTTTTCTGCAGGAGCCTGGACTGTAAATCATGGTTTAGTCCCATCTGGGCATTTCCCTCTATTTATAAATACTTTCCTTTCTCCTAGCAAGTACTTCATGCTTGCTGTGGGGTGCCGGAGATCTTTTTCACTGTGAATGTATGGACTTTTCTGAGTTATACACAATTCCATAGGTGCAAGACCGTGAAGAACAGACACCCAAATTTTCCTTTCCTGACTGGAGCCCCTCTAGTTTGGAGGTAGGAAAAGCAGTGTGTAACCATTTAAAACTAAACAAAAGATGTGAGAAATAGGATATTTACTTAAAAAAAATCTCAAATGAAATTAGGGTCAGCTCACATTTGATCCATTTTTCCTTTTTAACACACCTTTATTAGCTGAAGATAAGAGCCAGGCGACTGCCCTTGCAATAATGCTGTCACAGAAACATGGCCCAGTGAACTCTCTCTGAGATAACATCTTCAATAATCTTTCCACTGTTAAACAAACAGCCAGAAAGGAAAACAAGAGTGGATCCAAATATTCATTTCTCCCCAGCAGTTGTGTTTTTGGAGTGAAATGGTTCTGGAAGGAGGATCCTACATATGGCTTAGTTAATGGGTCGTGATAGCAGTGAAAACCTTCCTAAAGAGGAATTTAAAGATGAGGGCCCAAGGATGAGCCTTTCTTGTTGTAATTATTGGGCTGAGTGCTTGCTTAAGCAATGCAAATAATCCCTAACAGACATGGCTGCCACTGACATCCATGGGAGCTGTCTTTGGCCTGCCCAGAGGGATGAGAGAAATGTGGGAGCATCTGGTAGTGCCTTTAAGGAAACCATTAGCTGAGAGAGCGACTCATGTTTCTCTGATTTTATTGGTATTGGCCAAATCTGGGAGTTCTCACCTAGACTTTAATTGGCCAAAATGTCTCTTGAAGGCCGTTGGAATTTGCCTGGGTTAGAGGTTCCATACTAGCTGAAAAAAGGTCTTCAGGACTAAGCCCCACTGCCCTTTCTTGTACCAGATGCTCTGATTAAGTGTCAAGAAGCCCCCACAAAGAAGTTCATAGCCAAATGAAAGGGCTCAAAGCTGAACAAGCACTGTGGCTGACAGAGAACAATATTTTCCCTCACATCTGACCACGATCAGACAGAGAAAAGAAGAGAGAACCATACCTAAAAATGTGAACCACAAGCAAAAATTTAGATGGAGACACCGCTGGGCCTGCCAACACCATTAAGAGCACATATTTTGCTGCTTCATCTCCATTTCTACCACTTTATAGGATCATGGAATGGTTTGGGTTTGAAGAGACTTAAAGCTCATCTCATTCCAACCCCCTGCCATGGGCAGGGACACCTTCTACTATCCCAGGTTGCTCCAAGACCCGTCCAATCTTGGACACTTCCAAGGATGGAGCAGCCACAGCTTCTCTGGGCACCCTGTGCCAGGACCTCCCCACCCTCACAGTGAAGAATTTCTTCCTAATTTTCCATAAAACAACACTTTGACTTATTCTGGTCCTGGAAGTGGCTGTAGTTTGGTGTCCTCCTGGAAGCCACTCTCATCCGAGATTTGGGGGCTATGGAAAATGGTCAATAATGACTCCAAATTGATAAAATTTGGAAAGAAAAGGCTATGGATACTTTCAGGACTTGCAATGGATTGTTTCTAAGATCTTTAAAATAACGATGGGTGCAGTCTCAGCTCCACTGTGCTTATCCTACTTCTAAGCTTGAGCTAATCATCTCTTTGTTGGCTTAGACTTCAGAATCATTTATCCACCCTCTATTTTTTTCCTTTCCCTATAGATTTTTGTCACAAAAACATCAATGCATGTGTTTTCATTTAAACAGCTAAAATGCTGGTTAACATTGGTTGTTTTAAATGGTTGAGGCTTGTTTAACTGCATGGAACTTTCCCTTTGTATGCAAAACTGTAGGAAATTAATAAAATGTTCTTAGTTTGGGCTGTCTAAGCTTATATATATTGAGATTTGGGTGGTGGTCATGTTTGAGTGTGTAGGCACATACATGTATATGCATGGATGCATGGATGCTTATATGTGTGTGGGAATGGAGAAGAACCTCGGACACACTGGGAATTTCCTAGCAGCACAACTGATAGGCCATTTTTCTTAAGAGTTTTATCGGGATTTTTTTTTCTTTTTTTTGGCTAAGGTGTGAAAATTGGCAGCTCTCTGCATTTTCTGACAGACTGCTGAAGATTGGCTAATTAGAAATCATGTCTAATTCCAAGTCAAACAAGCTGAGGCCACTAAATCTTCATGGGATGTTTGTCTGAAACGTTTCAGTGAGCACTAAAGTTTGCAGAAAGAACAATATTGTCGATCCATGTTCACAAGTCCAATCCACCACTTGCTATAAAGCAAAAATAGTATAAAATTTGCTTTCTGTGAGTGATCAGTCTTCACACTCCTTCCAGGCAGGAAATAGAGCCCAAACCATACGATTTGTTTGTTATTTGTGTAAGTGATAACACTGATTTAAGTGCAGAGCTGGCTTTCTAGTGAGGGTTTGATGGTTTATTCAGTTTCCCAGCTGGGGTGATTAACGTTAAAGGATTTCCCAGAGGCCCCAAAATTCGGTGATGTACCAGCCCCTGTAGAAGCCCCCCGTCCTCCTCCCCTTGTCATTCAACGGGCTCCTCTGTGTTCTAACAAGCACCACACCGGTGAGGCTGAGGACAGAATTTTGGCCTCATTTCCTCAAGCTTATTAATTTCAAAGTGCTCTTTTACTAAATACACACCACGGGCTTCACGAATCCACATTCCGGCCCCAGAGACCTGGTAGACAGTGAAATAATTTTCCCCAAAGATGTGATGGAAGCTCCATAACTCAAATCAGGCAGAATTGGGTCTGACAAAGCTTGGGCAAGCATGTTGGTGTGAACAGAGTTCCTTTGGCAGAGGCAGTCAGAGCAGAGGACTCAATGTGCTCTCGTGCACCATTACTCACCCTGTGGTCTGTGAACCACTGGTGGTCCGTGAGGCATCAGAACATGGCCCCAGAGATGATAGAAACGTCTTTGTTGTGTTTTTGTTTTTAATAAAAAGGCACATTCTGAAACAAAAATAAATGAAAGGGGAGAAAACGTAAGCCCAGAGCACTTAAAACTTACCCTCATTTTTATTTGGTTATAAAGGAAAGGCCTCACAGCAGCACCATGCAGGAGGGCCCTTGGAGCCCATGGACTTTACATCTTGCAGTAGTGAGCTTGTCTGTGGATTTAAGGATCATAGAATCATGGAATGGTTTGGGTTGGAAGGGACCTTAAAGACCATCTCATTTCAACTCCCTGCAAGGACACCTTCCACTGCACCAGGCTGCTGAAAAACACTGAAGCACCAGGTGAAGATGAACACTGGAATGAGAGAAGCCTTCTCCTTCTGGGAGTGATGTCAAGCTCTCCAAATGAATGGGACATATCATTCCTGATTTCTGTGTCATATTAAATGTTGATTATAACTCCATCTTCACTTTGGGAGTCAAGAACTCTGCTTTCTTCCCACCACAGCTGCTCTTCCTTGGTTTGTGACTCCACATGACTTCTTTTTCCTCTGCTTGTAGGAAAACCAGGACTGTTTTATTGAGAGTCACATCCTTCTACTGTTTTGGGAACTGTCTAAACCATCCAAACCATCTGTAAGTACCTGAGATGCTGCTGGGAAGTCTCTTCCAATCCTGCTGCCTGAATCTCCCATCCAACACAGCCCTTGATATAATGAATGCTGCTGATGGAAAGGTTTGTGGTGAAATTCTGGATTTGGTACGCTAGGGATGGGGACTGTGAAAGGTGAGATTATTGTGAAAACCAGCTTTGGCAGTTTGCATTTTCCTACAAGGAGACAAAACAATAATTCCATTGACTGTGACACTACCTGGATTCACAATGGCATCACAGAGGGGGTTATCCTAAAATGTTTTAAGGATGAAAGAAGGCTTTGGGTGAAAGCAAAGAGGGCAATTCTTTGTCTCTGAAATCAGCTATTTTTATTCCGTGTGGAGACTGAACCCACAGAGAAAGAAACAGCCTTATTTTCCCCCTGTGAACAGTCTGCCAGAATATCAGGAATATCGCCCATTGTCTCACATCAGAACTGTTGGATTCCTTAGGCTTTGAACATCAGCATGGTTTGAAAATGAGAGTAAAACGTCTGGGATTTCATGGCCACCATGGGGCCAATGCTGAGGTGGCCTCGAAGGTGATCCACATTCCCGAGATGTGTGGTCTGTACCATGCAGGCTTGGGAATGCTCCTTGTGGTCCAAAATTTACCCTTGAGCCTGTTTTATTTATCCTGACCATTTAAACCACTATCTCTTTTTGAGCATGGCCCTTTTTTTATAGATTGTGGAGATCATTATTTGCACAGTTAACTGCTCTCCCTTTTGTCTTTAGGTGTTTTTCTTATATACATATGAAGTGCTTTGGATCCTGCAGAGTTCATCGAGTACAAAGACTTGTGCTGGAAAAAAATATTTGCATTTCGCTCGTATTCAAGAGAAAGGTCAATAAAATAAAGCAAGATGAGAAATCATGGGGTGAAATGTTGGCCCCACCATAGTCAATGGGAGTCTTGCCACTGCCTTTAGTGGTGGCCAGAATTTCATTCGCGTTGCCTCAGACGTGGTGAATGACTCCTTTTTGTCCACATTTTTCAAGCCTTAGGAGGCAAATGGAACAGAAATAAATCAATATCCCACCAGAAATGCAGATTTCACCTTGTCCTCTCTGTTTCTGAATCCATACAACATAAATTCTGGGCAAACTTTGATCTGTGTGTTTGACTTCGATTTTTGTTATTCCTTCGTTTTTCAGGAAGGCTGACTTTGCAGAGGTTGCCTGGATGGGCTCTATAGGTGGAACAACCTGAAATGCACAGCATTCTTAGAAGATGAAAGCATCCCTCATATAGATCCAGGACTGGACAGGCTGTCTGCTCCACACAGTAACAAAGCCTGAAACCAGATTGGCCTGATGCCTGATACAACACTCAGAGCTTCCCTGTGGCTTTTTACTCCCAGGGAGAGAGAGCAAAGGAATCAGCGGGGAGACCAGTGGAAGTCATGGTTTGACAACATCAAAGAGCAGCTTGGACTTTACCCTTATAGAGAGAAAAAGGTTGCCAGGATCCCATGAGTTGGCTGATTAATAAGAGAAGTGCTGCCAACACTCCGATTCAGGATGACTTGGGGTGACCCACTGAGTGATGGCCATTGCCAGTGGAAGAAGTTAACAGAGAAAAAGCAGGGAGATAAAGAAAAATAACCAAGCAAATACAGGGATTGGGAATGCATAGGAGCACAGGGGCAGTCGTCTCTTGAATCAGAGCTGTCTGTCTAAGTAGTGAGGTCAACAGTGACTCCCTGAGAAGGCATTTGCAGCCTTCGTTCCGGCTTCTGTCCCCTGACAGAGACACACTGGGGTGTGGTGCTGTTTGTCTTGTCCACACTGGTCAGGGTAATGGACAGCACTGGGGGAAGGAGGAAAACACATCATTTATAAAAACCAGGATGGCCAGAGGTACATTTGCTAGTTATTATAAATGACCTGGGGTTCCTTTATGGAGACCAAGCTGCCGGTGAGGGCTGAGTGACTTGACTTGCAGGGCTGCGAGAGAGAGCAATGACAGCATGGGGCAGCCCAGGGCACCCTGCTATGGACAAGGAGAAGGGACAGGCAGTTGTTTTTGGGAAACAAAGGATTTGGTGACTGCTTTTTGGGTGAAGAATTGCTCACAGTGGATAGAAAATGTTTTCTAGTTCTCCAAAGTTTGAATAATCCATAAAATGGTTGAAAAGTGTTGTAATCTTGAAGTTCCTTTTCCAAAATGAGATATTCAGAGGGATGTGATGAGCAGGGTGGCTCCTGGTCTGCTGTAAATAATTTTTCCTTCTGCTAGAGGTCAATGTAGAGCCATGGAATCATCACGGATGGGAAAGACCTCCAAGATCCAGTCTTAGAGCCATCACCACCCTGCCAACTCAGCCACAACACTCTGTGTTGTTCCTACTCATTTTTTGAACACTCCCAGGGATGGTGACTCCACCACTTCCGTGGGGACCCTTTTCCATACGCTCTGTGGCTCCTGAATTTCCACTCTCTCTGAACAACATTGCCAGGCCTTGTTTTCCCCAAGTGCAGCATTAAAGTCAACACCTAAAAAAGAGGAATTATTTTGGCCACAGCCACACCTGTGGCAGCTGAGTCTTGTCTTTAGCTGGACCATTGGGTGACCAAAGCAATGGTGAAGGGGAGCTGCTTCCAGCTTCCCTGGATTTTTGGCAAATCACCTCCCTGTATTTCCATACCTCACATTTTTGCCTTGGCTGTTTACATTGTCAGCTCTTCAGAGGGTTTTGTATGGCACCTTCTGCAACAGGACCCCGATCTCTGCTAAAGCCTCTGAACACCACAGGAACACAAATAGTACGAGAGCATTTATCAAAACTTACAAAGGCAACTCTCTGTGCTTTGATTTAAAGTGTGTAAAATGAGTCTTGGAAAACATTCCTCCAAAGGAGCTGAGGATTCATTAACACTTGCCCGGCCCACTGTGACCATGGGTGGTGCTGGGAGCCCTCAGCACCCACTGACTTTCCAGCAGGATTGGCTTTCACAAAGTGGGGTGCAGACAGGCACTGGACGTCACAGGACATCATAGATAAAATGACCTTTGCTTTCACTGGGCTTGCTGTTCTGCACAAAAAAACCCCCAAAAATAAAGGGCCACAAAATGGTGACATATTTAAGATGAGGATGGAATAGTTTAGCATCCTTGAGGCTTGAAGTGCTTATGGCTAAACTTAGATCCCTTGCTGCATATTTGATTAAAAACCACCTTCAAAACTGAAATCAATGCATCCCCTCCTGGAGTGAGAGGCTGCCCACAGAGGATCAGCTCCGTCCCACGACTGATCCACCACAGGTCCACAGGGAGCCACATTGATCCGTGGGGAGATCAGGTGTCCTACCAGCTGCTGAGAGCTGAGTTCCCAAACCCCATTTGGCCTGAGTTCCTCCGTCAAAGTTACAGAATCGTGGAATCACAGAACGGTTTGAGTTGAAAGGGACCATAAAGGGCAGGGACACCTTCCACTGTCCCAGGTTGCTCCAAGCCCTGTCCAACCTGGCCTTGGACACTTCTAGGGATGGGGCATCACAGCCTCACCTGTGCCAGGGCCTCAGCACCTTCACAAGGAAGAATTTGTCCCCAATTTCCCATCAAAATCTACCCTCTTTCATCTCAAAGCCAAGCTGGAGTTCACTGTCTCAGCTGGTTCAAGTTGCAGAGCACAAGAAGGCAGAATGGTTTTCCAACTTTTAAGCCAGGATAATTTGCTTGCTTTATTTTTATTTTATTTTACTGTAAAAATGGTTTAAATCAATCAAGTCACTCTTCGGAGTTATAGAGCTGCAATAAATCCTGGTCTGTTTGGACTCCATTTCCGATTAATTTTTTTGCCAAGCGCCCTAATAAAAATGGATTAATTTAAAGCTATGTGGAGAAAATATATATAGAATTTTACAGCAGCTATTTCTTTAGCTGGACTATGCTTTTCTTGTAAGCATGTTTGAATCATTAGAATGGCAATAAAAAGAACTGGTAATTGCACTGCCTGTAAAAAGTCATTAGACAGGAATGGAAATTTACAAAACCCCACAATTAACAGTAGATGAGTCCATACACACACACATACACAGATGTGCTTGAAAAAGCATTAATAGAGAGGATAATGTGGGATATCGGCAAGGAAGGAGACTGCTCTGGGGTTTAAATGAGTTATCTTCTCGGTTTGTGGGCTCTTGTAGTCTTGGGCTGCCCTCACACATTCCTCAGAAAGGAAATTTATGTTGTATCACCAACAAGAGCATCCCCGCAGCAGATTCCTGGGCAAGGAGGAATGTGGGGTGCATGGGGGTGGATGAAGGGTGTGAGGAATATCCCACCCTGCAAAGCTTGCCTGATGGGAACGCCCATCCACAGCAGATCCTAAAAGTGGGATAGAGTCGTCGCAATTAGGAGGGGCTGTGCCATTTCTGTAGCCAGACATAAAAACAACCTGCCCTAATCTCTCAAATGAACTTTGTAATAATGATGAATGCCAGGGCTGGACATTTATTGTCCACAGTCCTGACCACTGGCTTGAAGCAGGGACAGCAAATAAACACTCCTGGCTTGGGACAATCCGTTGTCTGCAGAGACCTGGGAGCATTTCTCCCTGGGAGTATTTATGAACCTCAGTGTGACAGCTGCTGCCCAGACAGGCAAAAATCATCCTCTGGATAATCTGGGAGCAAACACCCCCTGATCCAGGCTTTTGTAGCATCAGGGAAATGATTTTTGTGTGGGATGCTGCAGCAGGACCTTGCCGAGCCTCTGTTCCTGCCCTGCTATGGGGAGCTGCTGGAATCCTGCACGTGCAGGTGATGGGAAACCTGGAGCAGCCACCCCTGGCCTGGGACAGGAAGGTGGGAGTTGAGCTTTGGGTCTTGGGAAAGGAGAATCAGTGTCATCCCTGTTTAAACACTCAGCTTCCACCTCTCCAGAGAAACACGCTCAGGAAAGACAGGGATATATATTTCAGGGAAGTAGAGATGGGATCCTGTCACCTCCAGGTTACACCACACAGAGGTGGTCTGGGCTGGGCTTAATGAATATGTGGGAAATGAAAAGAAAAGGCCAGGGGAGAAAATCATCCCTCTTTCACTCAACCATCACAGCACAAAAGGGTTATTCTTAAATTTATGCTTCAAAAGCATTGTCAATCCTTGAGGTCAGTTATTGAATTTTAAAAGGAGCAGCAGCAGCTGCTCAAAAGCTGAGCAGGGGGATCATTTAAGTGCTCAATTCAAAGAAAATTTAACCAAAAAAAACCCCCAAAAAAACAAACTTCAAGAAAAATAATCTCAAACCAGTGAGATTTTCTTGCCAAATTCATTCAAAGGATATTTTTTCCTCTCCTATGAGCTGCTCTTGTATCCAAGGACAACGTTCTCTTCCCCTTTTCAGAAGAGCTTTGGACTGACATTTGTTTATAATATGTTATTAGAATTTACTAAAATATTTTCAGCATAAGACCCAAGGCGTCAACTCATCTTTCCTCACTGAAGCAATAAGCAGCCACTAAGGCTCAACGTTTTGGGCTTCCTGTTTACATCCCCAGATGGCAAATTAATGTGTGCTCATTCGTCCCGTGGATTAATCTCTCCTTTTCCCGCATAATCTGCAAATGAAGCCCAGATGGAAAAAATTAGCTCAAAATCTTCCCCTCCTCCTGCCCCCCCTCCCCAAAAACATTGTTGGGAGAGGGGTTTTGGTAGCACTGATTACACTGCAAAATTGTTCAGTGATTCCTTAAGTTCCTAAGTCTATTGGAATCTCCCAACAGAAAGATAGGATTATTCTGCTGGTGTCATATAGCACACAAGATATTATGGTTCCTATGTTATTGCTCTGCTTACAAGACCAGGGATATTAAAAAAAAGCCATTGGAAATGTGTAAAGCCAGTAGCTGGAGACTAAGAGACACTAATCCCAGCTCAGTGAAGCCAGCAAAGAAACTTCCAAGCAGCAGACATGGGATTAAACCTCTCCGAGCCTTACAAAGCTCAGCTTGGTGCAGGTAGTAAGCTCTTATAATGCTTATATATTTTTGAGAGTGGCTGGATATGAGATAATGGCCTATATTCCTTCTTTTTTGAGGGAACGGCTTGCCATGAAATGCCTGTGATGCCTTTTGTAGGCAGTGGCTCTGAAAGTTTGGGATGGATGTTGCTTATGGTGCCTTGGCCAGGTGACAGACGTCATCAGCTGTGTCTCAATCCCACTGGAATTTAGGGAATTTATAGCACTAAAAGCACTGACGGATGCCTTCCTTGCACAATTGGCAAGCAGAAGAATTGCAACATGAGCTGAGCCTTAAGAAAATGGAGCAGGAAGGGTCATGTCCAGCCTAAACCAAAGTTCTTGTGGCTCTTAGGACTCACCTGCTTTATTAACAATATCCGCACTGGCCTTATTACCAATATTCACCAATTTCCAGGCTTCCAACACATGCCTGGATCTCTGAAGATAATGGAAAATTATCTTATTAAATACTAAAATGTGCCAATGGAGTTTCAGGTTGGATAATAGGAAAAATATTGAATCACTGAAAGAGTGGTTAAGCATTGGAACAGGCTCCCCCAGGAAGCGTTGGAGTCACAGTCCCTGAAAGTGTTCCAAAAATGAGTAGAAGTGGCACTTGGTGACACAGTTTAGTGGCAATGGTGGTATTTGTTCAAAGGTTGGACTGGATGATCCTGGAGCTCTTTTCCAACCTGAATGATTCCAGGATTTTATGATTCTTGGTGCCTTTTTCCATCATCCCCAGCTCCGGACATGTTGCGTTGGTCACACCTTTAAGGCTGGGGATATCCCATAGGATGCATTTTCTGCAATCCCAATTTTTCATGACCAATTCCTGATCATCCCTCTAGGAAAAGCTGAACCTCGAGCAGGGCTCTGCTTCCATGAAGGCTTTCCCACCTGACAATTGATTCCTTCCTGGCTTGTGCAAACCATGGGAAAAACTCATCAAAGGGAATTAATGAACTGGTCCAGCCTCACCTTCATCCCATTCCAGTGAAAGCCAAACCACAGATACATTTTTTTTAATCCTCAATTATGAAATTGCTCAAAGGAGTTGCTGGCACTGGGAACTCTGAAACATTTCAGACACGATGCCAACAATTTATTTGAAGCCCTGCGTGCTGCCACGTGCCCTGAACTGCTCGTGACCCTCCCCAAACCCCAGGTCATGCAGCAGCAGCACCGAGTTTGGATCCCAAGTGGAAGAAATCCATGTGCCAGGGGTTGAGCTGACAGGAATTAAGCCAAGAAACCACCCAAAAAGGTGTGGTTTGGGTTTATCCCACCATACTCTCCCTGCAGAAGTTGGTAGATTCCATGGGCTCTTTAATCAAGACGAAAAGCTGGAAGATCAGCATTAATTGTCATGAAAAATTTCACAATTTTTAAAAGCTTTTATATATGGGTGATTTTGGAGTTATTTGGATTTTTTGTTTTATTTTATGAGCATTGTAATAATTAAAAATATTATTGCTCTGTTTGAGTGCAAGTGGTTTATGTCAAAACAATTTTATACCTTAAGAAACACCCCACTCCGTGAGGAAACAGAGAAATCCCTGTAGGCAATGAGGAAAACAGATCTGAGCAGAAAGACAAATGAAAAATGAGAAGAGAAATGAGAAAATGAAAATTATCCCAAATATAGACATAAAACCAATTTAATAATGAAAAAAGTGGCCTTTCATGTTAAAAAAGGGAGAAAATCGCTAGAAAATCAAAATGCTTCCAAGAACATTTGTAATGAAAATACTCATCTTTACCCTGCTAAATATCAAGGTAGCACCCAGTGGAGAGTTTGTTATTTCCCATCCACAAATGCTCTGAAAAAAAAAAAGAATAATAATCAAGAAAAAGGAGTTACACAACTTTAGTCTGAGCTAATTGTTCAAGGAAACAGAGTTTCCTCCAAGACTGATAAATCCCACAGGCTATTTCAAACAACTGAGCAGTAAATCAGAGAGAAGTGCTGGTACTTTATACAATGAAATCAAAGTGATTTGCAGAACCCTAAATGTTTCTTCATTACCCTTAATCCTACACCATTAAAGTAACGAGGAACTCTGATAAGGTTTTCAGACAGTGACAAGGCAACAGGAAAATTATGGGCATTTTTATTTCAGGCATTTTCTCTTAGTGCTTTTGGTTTAAAATATAATGAAATATTATAAATGCTTTTATGAGGTTGTAATAAAAAACCCTAATGAACCTAAAACTGTGAGCTTTGTTACAAGTTAAGAGCAGGACCGAGTCATGCTGCTATTCTGGATTTAAAAAAAACCAAAACAAAAAAACCCAGAATATTTTATATTTAGTATGATTTTTACATTTAGAACATGTAAAATATAATAAGCCATTGTTGTTCAGTGGCACAGAGAACTTATTTAGAATATAGAGAATAAAAACTAAGGGTTTGTGATTAGTATAGAGAAGTGAATAAAGAGTTATTTCCTTAAATCCCAGATGTCACTAGGACTTTCTGACACAATATATAACACAAATATAGGTTACACTAAACCTCTATTGTGTATAGACATGTACAGAATGATTTATGATGTAGGGGACATGCTGGCAGAGAGATCATCCCTGTTTTTATATGAGCTGTGTGTATGGATGTAGTGGGAATAAATACAGGTTATGTTCAATTTATGCTACAGAATTAATGACATCTGAGCCAACATTTGCATCTGTGTGGAAGCACAGAGTCCCAGAATGGTTTGGGTTGGAAGGGACATTAAAGATCATCCCATTCCACAGGCAGGGACACCTCCCATATCCCAGGTTGCTCCAAGCCCTGTCCAACCTGGCCTCAAATGCTTCCAGGGATTGGGCAGCCACAGCTGCTCTGGGCACCCTGTACCACTGTCTCACCATCCCACAGGGAAGAATTTCTTCCCAATATCCCTTCTATCCCTGCCCTCTGGCAGTTTGAAGCCATTTCCCCTTGTCACTCCATGCTCTTGTCCCAAGTCTCTCTCCAGCCTGTTTTTTCTCCTGACACATAGAGGGGCATGGAGAGAAATTCCGAGCATCAGGGCATGACTCTCTTTTTTTCATGAATGGTTCACTGTCTGGTTTATTTTGGGATTTAACAACTCCTTGGAGATTTTCTCGAGAGTGGATGATTTTCTGCATCAAATCTGCATTGGCAGGGGCTGCCCAGAGAGGTTTGGAGTCCCCAGCCCTGGAGGTGTCTGAGGAAGGCCTGGACATGGCTCTCAGTGCTCTGGGCTGGGGACAAGGTGGGGATCGGTCACAGGTTGGACTTGATGGATGATCTTGGAGGGCTTTTCCATCCTCAGTGATCCTGGGATTCTGTGTAGTGAGGTCTGAGCATCTCCTCCACACGCAGGGGACCTCTGACCAACCCCTGTCACTTCTTACCAGCAGCAAAAGCTGCCTGAGCACAACTTTACCTGGACAGTTTATACAAGACCCCATTTTCCAATGTTGGGAACACTGCTGGAATTCTTCAGGGCCGGATTAAAAGGCCCCTGTGCTGGTGGAGGGGTGGCTGCGAGTGCAGCTGCTGGACACAGCCATAACTCACTGCTACTACTGAGCTCGCTGCTATTTATTTACTGAGTTCAGCCAGCAGACTCCTAAGTGATTTAGATGTTCCTCCAGATAAAAACAGCAGAGTAGTCAGGGGTTTTTTTGCAAATAGTTTTTTACAAATCTAGCATTGCATCAGGGAGGGAAAGGGAGCAGGCAGGAGGGCAGGGAGGGGGAAATGGCTTGGTTGTAAATGGGCACAGTTTGGTCTCTCTGCTGAGCAGCGTTATCAAAGACCAGGAGGTTTTACTGCTCCTCAGGCACGTCTTTGGTTTGGTTTTAGCACAGAAAACCAGACAATATAGACGTGAAGGGACAGAGGTGGAACGGTGACAGTTCTCCGACATGCCAAGTAAAAAGAAAAGTAATAAATGAGAACAATCAAAACAAGGGAGGCTCTGGGGAGAGGGCAGAAAAAATCAGTTACTAGAGGGAATAAAAAGATCACTGTCAGTGGATGACAGGAATTCCTGATATGAGGGATTTAGCAGTAAAGGACAGATTCCTTTTAGTTGTTCTTTTACTTAAAGGCAAAATACACATTCACTCTGTTGAGCATTTTTGAACTTTGAACTCTCTGACCTTTAAAGCTTCCAGAAGAAATCCTGACCAACTTGGAAGAAATGGCAACAAACAGCAGAGCTGGTCCCTTGGGTGCCTTTGGTCACACACCCGTGGCATCGTTTGGCTGCATCCAGCACCACGGTGGTGGCAGCAGTTCCTGGGGACAGAAAGACAGACAGACAGCGGCCAAACTGCTCCTGTGTCCCCAGAGTCTGGAGGTGCAAAAAACCTGGTGGATTTTTACAGGATTATCCTGGCATTCTGGCAGGGGTGACGGAATCAGGCTGGGGAGGCAGAGTGTGCTTTACAGCAGATACCAGAAAAGTCCCATTTTGCCCCAAGCTGCAATTTGGGTTCCTCCTCCAGTTTGCCCAATCGAGGTTACAACACTGCATTAACAACAGAGTAATTATGCCAAGATCAAAAACACCCAGAGCCGTTTGACATTAGAGAAACCTTTAAACCCTGCCCAGCTGGAGGTAAAGCTGCTCTCAGTCACTCCATAAGCAACTCTGGGCTCAGAGGAATAAGAGCGTCACCCCAGCTGAGCAATTTTCTGGCAGCAAGTGAGACCGCAGGCAGTGGTTTGGAGTGATTATTTTCTGAGCAGGGTTAGCTCCAGGTGTTTAATAAACACATGCAGGCATCTCTGCCTTAGCATCCCCAGAACCATAAAGGACAGAGATCATCCTTAAACCTTCACCTTTGCCGAAGGCTCAGCACAAGGAAAGGGAAGAGAGGAAATCACACAGAGCAAAGCCCTCAGCTCTTCTGTACTGGTCCTGGTGGAGCATTTTTGCATGGAGGGAGGAAATCTGTGTTCACAACCCCTCCTGAGCTTTACTGCTCCTCCCTACCTGTCCTGGGCCCTCATACAGTATAAAATAGTGCCATCTATTGATGTATTTTAGCAGCTCCTGGCTACTCAGAAAAGCTGATTTTACTGCTCAAAAAGTACTGATTTTACCTTGAAAGGTGATTTTTCTATCCCTTCATCACTGTATTAACTCTCTAACCAGGATGTGCTACTCCAAAGGTACTAAAGCAGCTGCGAACTCATCCCGGAAGAAATTATCCCAATGTTAGCAGGGGATTAAACCCTAATGGAAAGTCCTTAATGAAAAGGCGAGGATATCGTGCAGGTCCAGATTTTCCTCTGTGGAACGCAGGAAGGTGTCCTGGGGAAGGCAAAGAGGGCGAGATGTCTTCAGGAGTGCTCAAAGTCACGTGGTTGTTGTGTGAGATGCAGTGAAATCCCTCGGTCTGGGATTTAAGACAGGAGGAAACACCTGAAAGGAAGGACCAGAGACAAAGAGATGCAGCTTGAGGCAGTCACGTGTATTAGATAGAGGGGGGGGGGAAAAAATCCTTCTTGGGAGCTGCACACTTGCAGAGGGGAGGATGCGACATCTCCTGTCAATTCAGGCATTTTAGAGAAAGTCACTTCGTGGAGGAAACAGTTCCCTGCTAGCTTAAAAACAGGGAAAGGGAGAGTGATTTCCCTGGTTTGGAGGTCTGTGGTTGGAGTCTGTCAGGGTTGATATCAATGCTATTTTCAGATAACACCAAAATCACAGGGGAAAAATGAGATTGGCCCCAAAGGTAGAAATACTCGGAATATTTTCACATTGCTCACAACTGCTCTACACCCAGAAGCCAAACACAGGAGCAAAACAATGTGCAGTGGCACGCTGGGAGAGCTGGGGGTGTTCAGACTGAAGAAGGCTCTGGAGGGACCTTAGAACCTATGCCAGGGCCTAAAGGGTCTCCAAGAGAGCTGGAGTGGGGCTTGGGACTAGGGATGAAGGGACAGGACACAGGGAATGGCTTTAAACTGCCAGAAGGCCAAGTTAGGTGGGATATTGGGAATGAATTGTTCCCTGGGAGGGTGGGCAGGCCCTGGCACAGGGTGCCCAGAGCAGCTGTGGCTGCCCCATCCCTGGAAGTGCCCCAGGCCAGGCTGGACAGAGCTTGGAGCAACCTGGGACAGTGGAAGATGGGGAACTGGATGGGCTTTAAGGTCCATTCCAACCCAAACCACTCTGTGATTGTACACGTCTCAGGACACCTTTGAGCCAGGCTGGAGCCAGGCTCCAGACCCCTGCTCCTCCACCCTCCCACCCCTCGAACCGCAGCGGGCTCTGGCTCCTTGTCCAGAAGTCCCTGAGTGACCAGTGAATCCGGGTAACTTTCCACTTGCCAGCCTCCTCCAGGAGAATACACCAGAGCTTGATTACAGCCCGTTATCAGATCCCAGCACTGGGATTTTCCCCTCTCCCGTTGTTTTTATGACGAGGAGAAGTTGTTACAACCTTTATTTTACAAGCCATCGCTCGCTGCCCGGCCCAGCTGAGCAGGGTCGCTGATTGCCCTGACTTTCCTGCAGGTATAAAGGCTGCTGATTTATGGCAGGGGAAATTCATATTAACCATAAATATCTTAATAAGTGGCCATCTGGGAGAGAGGGCGGGCTTTGGATCCAGCAAGGACTAATTGCTGTTTAATGGGCAGCATCTCCAGCGCTCTGTAAAACAAAGCTTGCGGCAGGGGCTGTTGCTGAGGTTACAGAAAGGGCTTTTCATCTGCGAGGGGAAGTGTGGCACAGCGCTGCTGGCTGCTGCTCCCAGCTCAGTCCTGCTGGCCCCTGTCCCACAGGAGACCATTATCCTGTATTAAACACAAAGATTCAGGCCCCACCCTCAGCCAACAACCAGACCTACGTTCAGCCATCACCTGGTTTTCCATCAGCGCTGCTGAGCCCCCCCGTCCAGCTCCCACATGCCCAAAAGGGACCTCACATCTCCCAACCTCAGCATGGGAATGTAAGCTCCAGTAAAGGCTGGCTGATTTTGTAGCATTTTGGGTCTCCTCCCTCCAGGAAGGCTCACAGGTAGTGTGATGCCAATTTGGCAGAGGCGGCAGGTGGGCACTGGGATGCTGTGGGTTTTTCCCTGACCTTCCTGCATCAAATGAGGGTTCTGGAGACTTCTTGGATCTGTGTGATCCCTCTGTGTGTCCCCTGCCCAGAAAGAGCTGCTTCTCACCAGCTCACCCATTGCTTTTTGGTTCCCAGCCCAGGAGAAACCACTCTTTGGTCAATGTTTTATCCCAGATATCAGCCTCCCCCAGCTCTCTTGAATCAGACTTCAAAGTCACCAAATCTCAGCAGCACTTGCACTGCAGGGGGAGATAAATTACTCTGAGGATAGTTCTCATTTTTTCACTCAAACCCCACGGTTTTTGGTTCACAGGGGCTCTTCTGAGGCACAGGGAGGTTCCATCTGTATCACAGCCTCTGCAGAGGCCTGAACCAAGGGAGCCCCTCAGGGTTTGCACCCAACTAAGGAATCAATGAAAATAAACCCCGAGGTTCTGCCTAGATGTGGGAGCATTCACAGGGTTTCTGGGATCAGCTGAGGTCTGGCAGGCAGCACTGCTCAGGTGTGAGCTGTGTCTCCTGCCTTCGTGTTCGGGATTGCTGTTAGGAGAGAGTCCTGGGCAGAAGTGATGAGGAGACACAAAAATAGTTCAAAGGTCTGGCCATTTCCCTGTTTAGCCACGATATTTGATGGAGTGTAGCTGAAAACATTATTAAAGAACTCGACTGGTTTAGCACAACTCTTCAAAGTTCCCTGAACCAAGGTGAAAACAGCTTTCCACTGATCTTCCCTTTCCTCACTTCTGATTAACTTAAAAGCAAGAGCAATGAAACACTCATTATGAATTGGTTTTAACCTCAAACTTAGTCTAAAGTTCTGGGAATAAACTACAAAAATATGGTTTGGGTTACCTATGGTACACGAGCAGTAGACACTGACAGAATTAAATCCCAGGGAGAATGGAAAACTCCCTATTAGAGGAAAAAAAAAGAGAAAAAGAACCTGGAGACCAGAACCTGCCCATTGACATGGCAACAGGTTTCTTTAAGCTAATGGTCAAAACTTGATGTCACCAAGGAGCAGGGCAGCTGGTGAAGCTCTTGTGGAAGGCGACAAACACTCGTCGTGCTGTATTTATCTTCCAGCCCTGCTCCTGGAGAGCCTCAAACATCCTCCAACACACCAGGGCAATAAATGTGGGCTGCAGATGCTGCTTGATGGGCCACATGCCCAACAAAGCCCTTGGGATGAGCACACGAGGTGTGGGGGGTTGCTCCTCCTGTTCCATGTTTCCTTTTTTACTGCTTGTCACTCAACCCTCACTCAGCACTTTTGCTTTGAGTATCAGTACTGACAGATCAGTGTGGCACCTGCAGATAACCATAAGTGTTTGGGTGTTTAAATCCTCTCAGCACCACCCAGAAGAGTTTAACCTGTCAGAACCTGATGGGGAAATTGCTGTGTTCATCACCACGAGGTGCAGAACCAGCCTCTTCCGCAGCCACCTGGAAAAATAAATCCCAGACCCACTCTGCCCAGCACAAATCAGCAATTCCTGCAGGGATAGCAGTGCCTGCACTCTGCAGCTCTGGCACACGGCAGAGCAGAGGCTTCCACACCTCAGTGCTGGTTGTTGTGGACTAAAAAGCAGCTTTTACAACTCTTCTGGATTCAGGATGCGATGAAGAGCATCAGCAAGCTCTGACTTCTCCAAGTAAGGTGACCTGTCTGTGTTGAAGAACATTTACCTGCGTGAACAACCCTCCCTTGGATGTCATATTTTGGAACTGGAAGTGAACACATCACTTCTCTGTTTAGATGACCAGGCTGGAATTACTCCAGTGCACTTGAATATTTGCCTTTTGCAAGCAGAACCACAGCAAGAGCACCAAGAAGAGAAATAAATCACCCAACATGTGCAGGCTCCTGCTCCATGGTGCACACACTTGGAAAAGCTGTGCAAAAACAATCTCTGAGTTGTCTCCAGCCACACATTCCCAGTGGTTACCATGGGGGCCTGGGGGCAGAGGGTCCCCCAGAGGAGACACACACAGAGCCCATCGTGTGCTGGCACAGGGATTGTGTGAAATGAGGAGGAGGAGGAGCTGGGCTTTGTGCAGGAGAGAAATGGGATTTCACGAAACCGGGTGAGGAGAGGCGAAGCTCCAGGTGTGCTGCCTGGGTGCTCTATCTGTGAGATGGACCAGGCTCCACCACAGCTGAGTTTGCTCCCCAGAAACATGGAATTTTCTCATCTCTGGTATGGCTTTGCAGTGGGACAGACACTCTTTAACCCAGGGGATCAGAAAACCAACCATGCCACCTTCCCCAGCCGAGACAGAGACTGAGAGGTGGTGGTTTACCAAGCTGTTCTTAGATATATCCCCAAATCCACCTCTCAGCAGACCTGGAGGAAGCTTTTCCACACATTGCATGGATTTACAGCTCTCTCCACCAGCTTTTCCTCCATCCTGAACCCAGAAATGCCCGAGACAATGCTGTGCCCGCCCAGCTGTGCCTTAACCTCCTCTGCAAACCTCACCACCGTGTGCAGCCCACACCTTGTTCTCCTCTTGGAAATAAATCTGACCTGAGGAATTGCAGTGATAAATGAACAAGCAGATTCATGGCAGGGAGGGTAATCCCTAGGAGGAGTGGGAAGAATCCAGCTTGGCAGTAAAACACCAAGCTGGCACATAAATTTCTCCTAAGCGTGGAGACAAGTGGCAGGCAGTGTCAGAGGCATTAACACCTCCCATCAGGTGTAATTATTCCAGGCTGTTCCCAGTCTGGGGGTCGATAGGCTCTTCAAAAACTCTGAGAGAAATCAAAGCCTGGGAGGTCCGTGGGAGCCATTTCAGGAGGCTGTAAATTTTATTTTAAAAGGAAGAATTTGGAATTGCATAAACAGCCAACCTTTTCCTAACAAAGAGTGGAGGGTTTCACCTCAGCTTTAGCCAGTAATCAAATCACTTTTTGTATTAAAATAATTGTGAAATTTAACATTATATGCACATTCCAGGGAAAATTACCCTTGGTAAAATTAAAACACCAACAGAGAAAGCCCCGACGAATGTCTCTTCCCACATAAAAGCTTCTCCCTTGAAACGCAGTGTGTGGATTTTGATAAAGCCCATTTGTCGATCCTTTATTCAGACAAATCACTCCTGTTCCAAAGAAATGTTATCCACACTACAGACATTTCACTACTCGTGGCCACCGGGGGATTCAGAAGCAGCCAGCTCACGGAAAAGCCTTCTTCCAAATAACAGCGAGGAGAACAATTCAGCAGCAGGAAAAGCTCAGTTGATGGCTGGGGGGGATTGTCTGCGCTGGTTATTCACTGTGCAGGGAAGAGCTGCTCTGCTGCCAGGGCTCTGCGCTCCTGTTTCACACCTGCACGCAGCTGGCCCAGTGCAGAGCCCAGGACAGGCTCTCCAGCCCCTCCGAGGTGTGGGGTGGGTGTTTTGGGGTTTAGCTAAGGGCCAGCTCAAAGCTGGCGTGACACTTTATTGTGCCATAAATTGAGTCTCTCCTGATGGGAGAGAATTTGCTGAAAGTCCTTGCAAGGAGGAGAGATAAAAGATAAAGATTTAAAAGATAAAGCGAGACGTCTTCTGTAGTTTCAATGCCTCTAGATAGTTGTTTATTAAGTCTTATCAGAGGAACTGAGCCACCAGCGTGACGCAGGTACAGCAAGGAAGGAGGAAAAGTAGGAGTGAGAGCGAAAAAGACTCATTATCAAGATTTACACAGCCTTTTAAAGGTATTTTAACCAATAGTTACTAAAAATGTACATTATTTTTACTTTCTTACCAATTATTCAGTAACACGACAAGGAACTGCGGAATTTTCTATCCAGTCAATCCAAACTACTTTTACTGCAAAATATGGAGTGGTAGAAGAAGGAGAAGAAGGTCTAGAGAACAACAATCCTCCATTTTGATCTTTTTTACTCTTATCTATTTACTATAAAGAGAAGCCTAAAAGCTCTAAATTTTTCACCCTGTGACAATCTTACATAGCAGTCTATCACCTAATTCACACCACTGTATTTTCTAGGTGTTGTCTGACTGTTGGTAATTTTTTCCAAGGTTTGAAGCTATACCCGTGTTGTCCAGGGGGGTAAAAACCCTTAAAAACAGGCAAATATTCTCGGCACTCTGGGTTCCTACACTGGCACAATTCCAGCTAAATACTCCAAGGTCCCACCCCAAGGACTTCCGTGACTGTGATCTTGGAGGATTTGAGGGTCCATCTCTTGGAAAACAGAGAAATGCCCTGGGGAAATCCCATTTTCAAACCCATTTTCCTTCTCCTTTCGTTGGTTTTTCTGACATTTAAAATGTGTAAGGACTGGGGATATTTTCTGCCAGATTATAATGGACTTTATGAGAACATTCTGCCACTGCAGAGGTGTGCAGGGAAGAGGGACTGGATGCTCATCAAGATCAGACAGCAGTGGAAAATTGTTTAATCCAGAAAGAAATGGAAAATGGAAACAATCCTTTGCTCTGAAGGATTTGAAGGATGATTTGTGAAAAAGTTTCTACTTAGAAGTGACACAAAAGCTGTTAGGGATACGAACAGGAGCTCCAGGCAGCAATTTAACCAGTGTTTAATAAATACACACCTAAACAATGGCTGGTGCTCAGAGATCATTTTTCAGATAGAGGATTTTAAAAAATAAATTTATTTTTATTTTTCCTTTATGAATTTGCAATTAAAAAACCCCAGCCTGACACCTTTGGTGTAAGAGCACTGCTCCTCTCTGCTCTAACAACAACCTCTTTGTACAAATGAGGGAAAATCCATAATTGTCTCAAAGTCTTCCTGAGTTTTTTTCTCTTGGAGTGAGGAATGACAGAGAGGAATGAGAGAAATCTTTGTCCTTCTGCAGGACTCTTATCTCAGTTTCTTCCCTTCACTTCTGCCACATGTTTGCCTTTTGGCATCTGCATCCCCAGAGGTGCCAGCTCAGGGCTGCAGCACCATCAGATACAAAAATCTGCATTTCTTTAGTCTCCACAGCCTAATTTCTCAATGCCAAACAAAATCCTCCACGGTTCAGAGACCACTTCTCCAAACACCATTTTCACTGCTCTTTCTTTCTTCTCCCCAGCCTAGGACAGCGATCTGGCTGCACTTAAAACACTTTGCTTCCCATCTTTTATCCCTTGGAAGGGACCCGAGAGGTTTATTACACTCTGTGATCTTATCACCAGCTCCTCCAGCACAGCCTTGGCAGGGCATGGGGTGTCCCATGGAGGCTGGAATTGCACCGTGGCATCCGAGCAAGGGATCCCTTCGCACCAGGAGCAGCTATACATGCATTTATTTTATACATTTTTAGGTAGATCCATATTTATCCCACCCTTTCCAAGCCATGTTGGCAGCTTATTTCAGCACCAAATGGTCACTGGGAGACTTCGATGGGGCATTTCTGAGGGTTTAAACCTATTTTGCCAAATTAAGGGTGATGTTACACCACACACTGAAAGCTTTTCCAGCTAAAGGCTGTTGGGCACTCATAGTGCTCATGGCAGCTACAGCAAAAAGAAAATAATCTCCTTTTTTAGCTATCTCTGTCATTAATTGTCAGTGGGTTGGGCAGCCCTTTGTATCCACCACCCATGAAATAGGTTTAATGGCTGAGGAGCAGTGCTGAGAAAGGAAATAAAGAAAGTTGAAAATTATCTTCTCTCAATGTGTCCAGCACTCCCAGGATCCGTTTATATGGGGGAGGATGTAATTTCATGTTTTCCAGAGCACAAATTCACCAAGATTAAACACCATGAGCTAAACCCTTGTCTCAGGGAGTCCAGCTCGATGTTGATTTACACCTGCCCAGGAGTTAATCCTCTGAATCCAGCCTGAAAGCTCTTTGAGAAAAATAAACCCAACAACAGAGACTTGTTCTGTTAAATCATAATAACTTTTTAAGAAAAGGATAAATAAATTAAATGATCCATGGGGGGAGAAAATGCTCCAAAATCAAAGCTCAGGGCAATAACCAAAAAGAACCGATCTCATTTAGGGGCAGATGAAAGAACATGTAAGTTCAGCATGATGTCATGGCTGTTTATGCACTTAAATGGCCCTTTATCATCCACCAGACACAAAATGACTTTCTAAGGCTCCCACTGGACGGATGGTCCGTCTCTGGAATAAATGTTGACAAGTTTTATATCAAACCGTTGATCATTTTCAATTCCCAGCGCAGCCATTTGAGCCCGTGATTAATAACCTCGCAAATCTTATCTGTTTGAAAATAAGAGGAGCTGGGTTTGTTTCCTTCAGATTAGGGTCCAGGGCTTAACAACAGGAAAATTGCCTGCTGAGCTCACTCTGCTTTGCGTGGCACATGGAAGTCCCAAACCCAGAAAATAGAATTTCAGAATGCGCTCAGCACTCCTATCACAAAGCAAATAAGATACTCCACGAGTGGTGATAACATTGATTCCTGGAGCCTGTGAGCAAGGAATTGTTTGATATCAGGCAGAATAACTGTGAACAGAGAGATAGGCACTTGTACATTTAAATTCAAACACTAATTGGCCGATAAGATGTACCGCAAAAAATAATATCCAGCCTCAAAGTTCCTGGTGGTTTGGCAAACTGGAACGAGAAAGATTTAGGTAGTGAGAGAGAGCGAAATGGGAAAGGAATTTGAGATTTCAGATCTGTGTTTGGCCTGGATACAGCTGATATCCAGCACTGAATCAAAGGGAAAAAAAATCAGAAAAAAACCACCCCAAATTAAAATCCACTGCTACCACATTTCTCTGGGCTTTCCCTGACGTCTGAAAGAGACTCTTACTGTGAGAAGATGCTGGTTTACAGACAGCACAAGGACAAGAATCAAATAAAAAATGGTGTCAAGGTTATGCAGGTATTTGAATTTAACAGAGCCACCAGCTGAAGACAAAAAATTCCTTTAAAATCCACTTTAAAATCCACTCAAAATCTGCACAGTATGTAAGGTATTACAGAGGATATAAAGCATTCCTAGCACAGTTTGGGCAAAGAAGAGCTCGCCCTGAACCCAAACGTCTTCATCCTTCTCTCCCCAGTTCCCCCACCACATCTTTGCACCTACAACCAAAACTACAAAGAATAATTAAAAAATATTGCCAGACCTTTGCCCTGCAGAAAAAGGGCAGAAAAGAACTAAAAAGGAATTCTTCCCCCTGCAAAAATCAAAGAGTATTCAGCTGAAATACGTTTGGTTTTAAGCAGTCTGGCACGTTGAAATTTTCCCGTGAAATCAAGTGCTGCCTGCCAAGATTTTAATTTATTTTTGAAATGTAGCTTTTTGTCCCAAATAGTCAGTGGGTTTTCTCTTAAAAGAGCTTAGAGTTATTGCAATATTAAAAAGAAAAATTGCCTTGCCTTTGCCTTGCACACAGTGGGCTGCTCACGGGGTCTGGAGATAAGCACTGAGAGCTTTAATTACATCTCCTTAATATAAAATTCTTTGTCTTCCTTTAATTTTACCGCACTTTCATGCAAAGCCAGGGCGGTGCAGTAAACAGAAATTTCTCCTTATGCTTTTTGTTAAGTGAGAACATCAAGGGCCACCAATAACTCACCCAAGTGAGGAAAGGATAGAGCTGGAAAATGAGGCGGATCGTGGAAAAAATCAAATAATCTCTCTGGAAAAAGCAATTTATCCATGTACTGGCAGATGGCTACAGACAGGGGATTTTGGGATAAATCTCATCTCATAGGAGTCACCTCCCAGGGCCTGGGCCCAACCAGGTTAACACATTTCTCAGGGAAAAAATTTGGAGGTTTTTTATCAATAAAAATTCACTGATTTATTTCTTGTTTAAGAGTGGTGGGTTTCAACCAATGAACTCCCCCTGCCAGCCCAGAAATCCTCAGCAAAGCCCAGATTTCTCTCTGGTTGATGAAAATTTTCTGCTTTGTGACAAAAACTGGTCACTAAAGAAAAAAGGGGGAATGGAGTTAATAAAATTGATGAATCTTGATAAGTTTTTCAGGTGATGAAGAAAAATGCCACATTCCAAATCATTTACAGTCAACAATAAATACATAGGAATGAAATTTAGTGCTGCTGGTTTAATTCTTCCTTTTGCATCATCTGTATTTTCTGATCAGTTAAAATAGTAAAAAAAACCCCAAACCCAGTGTGAATTAAAATGAGTTTTTACTGCCAAACACCACTTTTGTATTAATTTTTTGGTGTGTTTTTATTTACAAAAATAGGATTTTCGTAAATACAAAAATCCTGACAAAATATTAACGGAGAACAAGACAAAGGGGGAAATTGGGTAAATATTTAAGATGCAATTTGCTGGATCATCACTATAGGAGCAGAATCCACCTTTGTGTCACCATGGAATATATTACAATAAAGAAATTAATAAAATTATTATCATTATTATTATTGTTGTTGTTGTTGTTATTGTAATAAATGATTGGCAAATAAATACACTTTAAAACAAACATGTCACACGAAGGAAGCAAATGTGTTTGTCCACGAGAGGTCTCTAGAGCCCTGGCAATCACAGGATATTTCCATGGATTCCGGTGCTCCTGCTTTGAAACGAGACAAATGTTTGGAATTTCGTGCCCCCTCACCAACTCATTGGCTTGTCCCCTCTGGATGTGGAACATTTCGGGCTTCCTCAGCCAGAGGAGGTGGAGGATGGGTGTGGGCAAATGTGTTCAGGACACAAAAAAACCGACATTAGCCCATGGTTATGAGAGCAAATCAGGCAAAGAGAAGCCTTAATGATTCTGGGATTTTGGGATTCCAGTGCTTGTTTACCGCAGAGGGAGAAGGAATTCTTCCTGGTGAACACACCTCACCCAGTGCCAAAGAGTCAGTGGTGGCACTGGTGGCCCTGCAAGCTGGGGGCAGGATGGGAGAAGTGTCAAGTCCTTATTTCACAGTTTTGGCTGAAGAGCTCGGATGTGTGGGGTTTGTTTGCCAAAGCTGCTCTCCCGGAAAGGAGAGGTTCCTTTAGCAATCCCTCTGCTGAAGCAGTGGGAATTCCCTACAAGCTGCTGATCTTTCTAGGTTGTCAACATTTGCAAGGGTTTGCACAGCTTCACTAGTGAAACCTGAATATTGATTTTGACCTCCTTACCAATCACAGAAGCATAATTTTTTTTTTTTTTTTAGGTTGGAAAAGCCCTTTAAAACCATCAAGTCCAACTGTTTCCCAGCACTGACAAGGTCACCGCTAAACTGTGTCCCCAAGTATCACATCTACATGGCTTTTAAATCCTCTGATGCCTTTTCCTGGTCTTAAAATCAAGAGTCAAACACGGTTAGAAGGGAAAAAGGGATTTTACCTTGGGATTTATTTTAAGGATCCTTAGGTACACCACGTTCAGGTCATATGCATCGAAATGCACCCCACAATGCCCACCCCCAAAAGATCGGGTATATCATTAGAGGTGTTACTAATTTGCAGATCTATCAAAGATTCCCCAAGGAGAGGCTCGAGTGAGCCCCCCTCCCCAAGGAACCTTCCCCTGGATGGTTCTATCTTGGTTTACAGAATGTGTTCTGGAGAGGACCTTGGGGTCTGGGGCACACTGATCCCTAAATACGAAGCTTCTAAGATGTTGAGTCTCCCAGCTGAACAAACAAGTCCAAGAATGCAGGCAAAAAGCACTGAGAATACAGAAGTTGTAAAAAGGTATAACAGGGGTATAAAAAAAAGGCAAAAAATCATCACGGCATCACCTCCAGGGATGGGGACTCCACCTGGACAGCTGTGCCAGGGCTGGAGAACACTTTTACTGAAGGAATTTTCCCAATATCCAACCCAAACCTTCCCCTGATGCAACTGGGGCCCATTTCCTCTTGTCCCATCACTTGTTACCTGGGAGAAGAGACCAACCCACACCTGGCTGCACTCTCCTGCAACAGAATAGTTACAGAAATTACATTTTTACCCAGAACATTCAGAAATCAAATGGAATGCCATTTTGGTTGTATAATTAACACTATTTCTGCTTTAGTCAGTTACTGACCAGGAAGCAGAAGAATTGCCAGATGTTTACAGCACAAACTTTTATAAATCCCATTTCAAGAAGTCTTTATAAAACAAAGATAGTCTGGAAGTATTTGTAGCTGATAATGGGCACATTTGGGGAAAGCTTTGGGGAAAGCATAAACCAGTTTATGTTTCTTTCTGTTTGTCTAAACAACAAACTGCAAACTGTTGGCCAGTCCCAATATTCTTGTGGGATATTGTTTATTCAATCTCAGTAACTGCTGAGTCTACCTAAGATTAAATCTGGTCTCTGCATATCACTCCCTCAAAGTACATCTCCTTGCTGAAGAGCTGGAGCCTTCTCAGCACCTGGGGATTCCCCTCACTGCCCTGTCACCAAACTCTAAAGCAGAACATTAAGCAGCTCACTTCAAGAAAAAAACAGAGCTGATTTTGGAACGCTCCATTTCCCTGTGTTAGTGACTGGGAATCACAGAGGGAACAAATGGAGAACCTGAAGGGAAGACAAATGCTGGAATATGCTGGATTAATGCTGGGTTTACCACGTTTGAAAATGCCAGCCACCACTTTTGGCTTGGCCAGCCTCAGTGATTATGGAGTCTCATCAAAGGATGTCACAAGGAGAGCAGAATTCTGCTTTAGAGGAGATTTAAAGAGGAATAAAACCAGTCTTTACCTCTTTTAACACATATTTCACCCATCCCCTGTCACAAGCAGGGCATAAATCTCCCTACCTAATACCTTGGCACATTCTTCCTTGGAAATTTTCCTGCTTGCTTCCCTTCCCAAAAATGGAAACATTTCCCTAAAAGACAAACAGTGAGTGCCTGAGAGCAGCACCTCCACCCAACCCTGGGTGAGCGGGCTCCCGGAGCCCATCCCCGCACAGAATTCCTCGGATCCCGGCCCCGTGGAGCCTCCAGCAGTCCCAGGGATCTGGGCTTTGAACAATGAATGCCTTAAGTGTGGTTTTCCACTTTTTTTTTTTTTCTTTTCTGATTTGTGGACCATTAAAAACGTTCCAGCGGGGATACAGGATACCCTTTAAAATATGGAGATTTCTGCATAGCACATGTGAACTCTTCTTCCTTACTCGCCTTTCATGGAGCCCCAGGGAGCTGCTGGAAATGCCGGCCCTGGGAGATCAAACAAACCCGGGCTCTGTGAATCAGACAGGGGAAACAAATTCAAGAGACAAGGTCCTGGCGGAAACACCCTCCGGAGTCACTGGAGAAGACAAATTGGAAGCGCTGGTCTCGGGAGGCTGAAAGGGGAGAGACAGCGAAACCATCCCGGATTCCTGAGAAGGGAAAGCAGCATCCTGAAGGGAGCAAAAGGCGGATGGGGCGGTGCTCTCCGCTGGGATGCAGAGGAGCTTTCCACGGCATGGATTGTGCTGTGTCAACAGAGCTGCAGCACACGGGAGGCACCGGACACATCTGGGGGCTTTTCTGCTCCGTTTGCCCATCAGCCTGCACAAAATCAGCCAGGGCCCTCCCTCCTCAGTCAGTGGGAATGAATAAAGTGCCATAAATGATAACTTTTCTAGGAAATACTGCTAAACAATGTTAGCAAATAGCATTGAAGTCAGATGTGGTGTGAGTGAGGAAGGATTTAAGCAAAATGAATGCAGAAAAGGATCTCCAGCTAATGAGTTGATATGTGTTCCTTGAGAGAATTGGCCAAGTCCATGCAAGACAGGGTGCAGAGCCACAGCTCATCAGCGAGGCTGGGAAAGCCTGAGGGAGAAAGGATGGTTAGAAATGGGTTTCCATTATCCAGTTTATACCAGTTGCAGAAGAGCCTCAAGAATCAGCAGAGCCTCAAATGTGCTCCAGAGCATCCCTAAAGCTACATGAGCCTTTGAGGCGCTGAAGTCAGGTTCCAGCTGAAACCAGACTCCACAAATCCCTTCCCAGAGCAGAAACATTTGGTGTTCTGGTTGTATCAGGAGTGGTTATCCGTGGGAAACCATCGTGTTTTGGAGATCACGTGTGAACGCAGATCCTGAGTCTTTTTGTGAGCATCACTCCGTGTGTTTTTGTGGAGAGCTGGACTTCCAGTGAGAGGTGTCCCACCCATGGCAGGGGGTTGGAATGAGATGATCTTTAAGGTCCCTTCCAACCCAAACCATTCCATGCTTGTCTTGCATGCTTTGCCAAGATGTCCCTTTCTCTCTGAGACAAATAAAAACCATGGAAATAATGTTTAAGGAACAATTTATCCACAGTTCATTAAGGTGGGGGATAACTGATTTAATCATCACTCGTTTCAGTGCTTTTCCATCATCTCTAGAATACCACACTCTCCAGGAGCAAGGCGCTCCACTAAATATCCATTCAATGCTAACTGAGCTGATCCAGTTGTGACTGTGAAACCCAAAGCCTAGCAGGGATTTGCAGGGAAAACCTTGGGATTTTCATCATGGCATATTCATAATGCACATTAAAACCCAGTGTTCTTCATAGTCCACCACGTCCAACATCATTTTTTGCAGTTTCAACCATTTTACTGGGGGTGATTGTACAGCCTTTACATGGAGCATCACACCCCAGGTATGTACAGAGGGTGCTGCCAGGTTTCATTTACAGGTTTGACCATGTTTGGGGTTTTTTGCAGACTTTCCCCCCCTTTTTCACCTTGCCTGCTCTGTGCCCCACCCCAAAAAGTGCAAAGGATGCTGTAGGTCTGGGCAGAGCCCAGGAGAGGCTGCGAGGGCGTACGGAAGCTGCGAGGAACAGAGAGCAACCTCTCGGGTTAACAGTTGAAGAATGCTGCTATAGAATTGCCAGACAGCCTCTTCCCCAGAGTTTTCCCGTGGGTAAAAGACAGATCATAGCTCTTCCTTCCCATGAAAGGCACTTTGATCTCCCTTGATGAAATGCTTTATGTATTTTGGGAGTTTAGTGTAATTGGCTGTGATGGCTCAAGGCTCTTCCCCATCCCCTGAACTCCTCTGTGGCGGTGTTTGTTCTGAAAGCCTCACACAGCACACGGCTCCTCCGAGTGCACCACAGATCAAGAGGAGCATATTTATGGCTTTGGGAAAATCTCAGGAGAGATCAGTTAAAATCCTCCTTCTGCATTATGAAAAGCATTTTGTGTGGCTGCTCTGCCCTGCTGGGAGCCAAACTCGTGTCGTCAGGAGCTGCCTGACATGTCCAATTATGAATTGCTCAGCAGTGGCTGCACAAGGGCTCAGTAATGCCTGCTGGGATTTACTCTCAGATGTTTGGGCTGACCATGATGTCAGCCCTGCTGTCACCACCGAGGGTTGCCAGCCCAGCAAAGCAGTGGTGTGGCACCAGCGTGACAGCAGAGCAGAACATTTCTCATCTCCACAGAGATGCACAGCTCTTACACCAGCATTTAGGCCGAGAAAGTCTTATTTTCTCACCTCTCCATGAATTATGACATTTATTCCCAACTATTGTTTTGGTGTAGAAAGTAGGGTGAACAGGGCTATATCTGCAAAATCACTTATTTTGTTAAAGTAATAGAGGAAGGAAAACATTCCTGGCATTATGGCTTTATCAGCTTATAAACATGTGGTAGAAGCCTACATGCCTTAGAATAACAGCAGGAACAAGAGTGGGAAAGGAAACACTGGGATCTGGATGCTTTAGTAAAGACAACCAGCAGCACAGCCCATTGTGTAACCTCACAGCTTTTCCTACTCCTCACCTCTGCAAAACACTATTAAATATTCTTAAACTTGATTTTATGATTAATTTTTTCATTCTTTATCAACCGATTACCCAGCCCTCTGGCAAAGGACATTTAGGAGTGACAGCAAAAGCAACAAACAGTGGAATTTCCTGTGCTTCATCCGAAAGGGAGGTTTGAAGGTTAAAAAAGGTTATTCAAAAGGTACCAAGTGGGCATCATTTGGGGTGTTTTGCAGAAGGAAAAAATTGTGATCCATCATCCAGATCTCCTTCTGCAGATCCATTTCTAACACCTACAGCAGCCAGAAATCCCTTGCTAGTCCCTGATGTCCCAGGGCTGGGACAAGGACTTCAGCCATGAACCCTCTCCAGGTCTATTGAGCCCAGGGCCATTTCTGGGCTACTTTGACCAAAGCGTTCGGGGTCAGCACTTCAGACATGCTGTCCCCTGCTCAACTATCAGGAAATGTAAGAGGACACTCTGGCTGAGACTGTCACTCCTACTTTCCCTTCTTTATCTTTCCTGGAAAACGGGATAAAAATGTGACACGCTGGGACATGTCAGATCTGCATCTCCCCCCCCATCCTGCGGATGAGGAATAAAAAGGTCATTCACCACTCAGCATATTTGGAAAGTCTCTCATGCACAGAGCAGACACCTCCAGATGTCTCCATCAGTGACGTTATTTATAAGTGGACCAAGCAGCTTGTTAGGCTAATTGCTCCTGGAGGGATTTAACTCCACTGAGGGAGCCTGAACAGGGCTCAACTGTTCCAGAGCATTTGCTGCCACTCCTCTCTTTGATTTACACCCCTCATAAAATTTTATGGCCAGATTAGAATGAACTTCACTTGCACTACAGTTTAATAAAATTTTTTTTATGCTGAATAAAAGCAAAAATCAATGCAGTAATTAATGACAGCTTTAATGAGGAGAGGAAAATACCTCAAAAGGGGAGACCCAAAAAACCCCCCAGGACAGATCTCTTTGGAGACTTCGCTTCAGACACCTGAGCTTGGAGGCTGTTGGGAGAGCAACAATAAAGGAGTCACAATTTAGGGAAGAGCAATTTTGGATGGAGAAAGAGCGAAGTGACTTTTTATGGCAGATGTGAGGGAGTTGGGGTTCCTGCAAATGGGAGAAGGGAGTGAGTGGTTATCAGTCACTTTGGCTGGAATGTCTTTGAGTCGTTTGGCTGCTGAGCATGTTCTTGACCACTTTTGAAATAATTAGTTGCTTTGCAGAGATAATTTGGCCACACAGTGCATTTCTGCTGATAAATTACAGAGCTCCCTGGGCTACACTTTGCTTCACCAACTGTAAAGCTACAACATAAATCCAAACCGAAAAAAGACCTTTTTTCTTCCTTTCTTTCTGCCAGTGAAATACAATGTCACTGAAAATGGCCTTTCTAGCTCTACTGTGAACACATGAAAAATCGCAAGAAGGAAGGAGAATAAATAAGCGTGGTAAAATATTTACCATTCTAGACATCAGTAGCCAAGGGCAGATTGATGGGAAATGCTCTGTTTGGGGCTGACAGCCTTTAAATGACCTCTTTACAAGGCCTGAATCCTGAAATTCAACATGCAGGGGAGCTCCGGGGGGACGTGCAAGGATTTGGTGGGAGCGTTTTGCCGTGTCAGGCGCTGGCCCACCGACAGCAGCAGGAATTGCAGGTGTTCCCTGTTCCCAGATGCTGGGAAAGCAGCTCATCCCACCGAGGCTCCAGCTGCCCCCCTTCACGTAGATCACATGCTACATTTCACTTCTGGCCAGGGCTCACCTCCATTTATTGCTTTTTTGGCTCAAAATTAATGCTTTCGGGCTGCAGAAGCACTTCCCAAGATGGATTTTTCCACCGAGGAAGGAGCCGCAAGTGAAGGACCACTTCATATGGTCAAAGCGTGGGGCTTGGGAGATTTATTTTAAATTAAATAAGTTATTCCATGTGTCCTGGACACAAGTTTGCTATAAAGTAATTTGAAATCCAGGGAGAAAACCCCCCCGACAGTCAATTTTTTCAGTCCTTGGAGCTGAAATACCCTACCAGTAGTTCATCACCTGGCAAATAAACCTGCCAGCTCCAAACTTTATTAATCATTTTCTGTACCCTGCTTGAACTTTTCCCAACTGAACTCAGGAGTGCTCTAATTCTCCACCCACTGGTAGCAAAAGAAACAAGTAAAGAGGACAAAGCGAGAGTGACGAAGGCTTCGTCTCTGCCTCCTCCACTGCAGGAACATGAACTTCCAGTAATTTGGGGACACACCTGCCTTTTCCCCACAGCATCCCTACTTCTAGCCCAGTTTCTGGAATTAGGAAACAGCCAGACCAATCCCTTCCTTGATGGGATGGCTTTTTAATTTTTGGCCTGAACAGGGAATTTTTTTTTACAGTGATTTCTCATTCCAGAGTCATAATTAACAATTTTTCTCATCATCTGCATGCTCTGACACCTCCAAAACCTTGCTTTATTATGTGCCCGTCTTCCACCTTCTAAATGTTAATGTTTTAGCCTGCAAGAAATAAGTGAAAGGGAAAGAGATGACAAGAACTCCACAGAAAAAAGGAACAGATGTTCCTGAGATCATAGCAAAACAAGCCACACACTTAATAGGAACAAACTGTGATATATAACATTGTTATTTTTCTAACCTTTCTAAAATTACCTATTTGACTGATTTCTTAGGTGTAAAAAGAGGCATAAGGCCTTCCCTCCTGTCAAAGTACCATTGTCTGGAGTAATTTAGAAGCACCCTGTTTCAGCACCTCGAGACCACGAGAGCACAGACAGATTTAAGACATCTTTGGGTTTGTGCAAGGCTCACAAGAATGTGGCTCTTAATACCACTGTAACTGGAGGAGTGTTTATAGAGGTCCAACTAAAATCCAGAGCTCTGAATCAATGCACTCAGAAGTCAGCTTGGCACATCCAGAGGTGGTTTGGGGTGGACGGAGGGGCACAGCACCCGCACCTGTTGGGGTGCAGCTCAAGAGCACAAGTGCAGAACAGGGATGAGGTTAGAAATTTGGGAATGGGAATCTCTCACAGCTGCAGGAGATAAGATCAGCCTGTTACAGCACACCAGGCTGCTGCTTGCAGCATCCCAGCCTTGTTCAGAGATGCATCCCAAACTGGGATATGCGTGTCACATATACAGGTGGAACCATTTTATATTCATGCATCCATTAAGCATATAAAGCTCTTGTAGCAACAGGTGTAAGGACTGCCTCAGAAAGGAAAAACTGTCCATTAAATTCTATTAAAGTCTCCTCCAGTGTCAGCCTAAGCAGGGATTATAAAAACACAAAGATGTGCACTCAGATTTCCTTATTTTCTGAAATGGAATGGTGGCACTATTAACTATAAGGCATCTTTCCTTAATTTCTCCTCTCCAGACCTTCCACTTCATTATATTTAATATATATCTTAAGTGTGTTCAATTTTCAGTATTTAATAGCCATCTAAGTAGGGAATACACTGTGGGCTACCTTGGGCCAGTGACTGTCGTGGATACTGTGGTTAAAAAGGCACCCATGAGGGAATGATGAGGAATTCAGATCCCTTTCTAAACTGGATTACCAGACCCTGGCTTAAGCTCAGACAAGGGAAAATCATGTTCGTACCACTTATTTCACTGGCCATTAATGCTATTCCTAGAGGACACCTCATCTAGATGTGATTTCTCCTGCTCCTTCCACTTCATGTTTTACACAGTCATAGACATAATTATCAAATCCGTGCAGTTTCCTGTAACAGGTTTTTCCCACGTTTTAATGACTATAACAACCAGAGGGTTCAGAAATACACAGTTTTTATTTCAAAAACAAATCTGAGAGAACAGAGGAGCTGCTAAATTGGGTCAGAGATCCACAGAGCCTGAGGTCCTGGTCGTCACGGTGGGGAGCAGCTGGCAATTTAGGGAAAACACCAAAGCACAGAGCATGGAGTGATCCTTCGCAGTGCACTCCTCCTGCAATCAGACTTCCTTCAAATTGCCTCCAGACCACCCTGGTTAGCAACCACTGAAAGCTGCACTAACAAAAATGTATCTCATTTCTCTCCAAATCCTTTAATACCCTCGACCTCCCCAGCATCCTGTGGTGAGTTCCACACTCAAACCAGTGTGTTTTTTTGCAGGGAATTATACTTTTTTTGAAAGCTGCTGCTTGCTAACATTTCTGGGACAAGCTTGAAAGTGATCATGGAGGAGAGCCTTTGGTGGCAGGGTCAGGTCCTTCTGTTTTGGAACCAAGCTGCAGATTTGGAACCGGCTGGGCAGCCTCATCCCTGTGGGAAGAGAGGCAATGCTAAGTTGGCGTCTCGTGGCAAGGAGGAAGAACAACACCCCCACCCTTTCATTTCTACCATGGGGTTGATCTGGAAGCAGATATGGGATCGAGCCAACAGGAATTGTGTCAGCACTGCCAAATGAAGACTCCCTGGGGTGGCTCCAGAGCTGGATGGGACTGTCTGGACTTGCAGAGCGTGTCCTGTTTGGGTTTTATCTGAGGCTTTCCCTGCTGGGTCATTTCCTCCACCAGGCAGGTTCGGACAGCCAGAGAGGGGAGGGAGCAGTTACCTGGCAGCAGCAGCAGGTTCAAGTTCACCCAGCAGGTATTTTGCACTCTTGGCCTGCTTAATGTTCTTTAAATGTGTCTGGTTTTCAGAAGGAGCTGAGCTCTGCATCTCCTGAAAGTCATTTATGGCATTTCCTCTGACAGCCAAGGATTAGTGTTTATTTTAAAAAGCAAACTAAATGTAAACAACAACATTTGCCTTTTTCTTTCATGAAAGCAAAGACTCCATATGGAAAAGACTCCAATGAAAGAGTGTGATAATCGTGTGGCTGGAGGAACAGCAATTCACTGAGAAGGGAAGCACATTCTTTGTGAATATAATTTTGCCCCTAACGGAGCCATTCCTGTGGGGATTTTCTGAACATTTATCTGTTCAAATAAATCTTGTCCACACACATCCTTGAGTGAGCAAGTTTCACCATGTAAACAGCCTCTGTTTGGGGCAGAGGACTCTTTATTTCTATAATGGGACAGATTTTCTAAATAAGAGAGCATCGAGAATGGACCATCCTGCAACTGATAAACCTATATGGAAACCTATATAAAACCCACAGAAAGCTAGATAACAAACAAATTGGCTGCACCCATGAAGTGCTTGTGCAATCATTCCTTTTCAAATAATATATAGAGTGTTTGTCAACTTCATAAACACATTAAGCACTAAAGGAACAACATTTTTTACATCACGTGAAAAAAAATCTGTGCGTATTGCTTCAAATATCTATGGAGACACAACCATATAAGTCAATATAGGAGGATGGGAGTTCTTTACCTCTTCCTGCCTGTCATTATTTTACCTGTAATAAAATTCAACCAGGCCCCAGCCTGGTGTTAACCCATTCAGTTGGAAATCTGCAATGCACTCGTGGAAAACTCCATTCCCTGTCAGGCCATTGTACACCACGGGACAGGTCTGCTCATCCAGAGCTGCAGAAACATCAAAGCTCTTGCCACCTTGGAGAAGAGTGAAAAAGGAAACAATGTCACTGACCTTCAGGAGTATTTTATCTCAAAATTCGCGCTATTATTTTTGCATATGGGGGTTTTTATGCATTTCTGGAGAGTAATAGTTCTGTCTGCTTTGTAAATCAAGTAAACTGATCAACCATATTTCCAGCTGAATCCACCTCATAACAGATGTTTTGAAACCCCCAGAAAAAGTCTGGGTTTTCCCCCCATTCCATGCTCTGGGAAAAATCCAGTTCGGGTTTTCCCCCCATGCTGTATTCCGGGAAGAATCCAGTCCGGGTTTTCCCCCATTCCGTATTCTGGGAAAAATCCAGTCCGGGTTTCCTCCATGCCATATTCTGGGAAGAATCCAGTCCGGGTTTTCCCCCATTCCGTGTTATGGAAAATTCCAGTCAGGGTTTCCCCTCATTCCCTATCCCATGAACAATCCAGTCCGGGTTTTCCCCCATGCCATATCCAGAATATATATTTTATGTGGATTAATATGAGCAACAGTCACCACAAACAGAACCTGGAACTCTCCCTCTGGAACCTGCAGCCCTGCTCCTGCAGTGGACACATTTCACCCAGGACACACCACACCTATGATTTAATTTAAGCAGGGAAGTGCCCATGGCAGGGGTGTTGGAACCAGAGGATCTTCAAGTCCCTTCCAACCCAAACCAGGATTTTAGGGTTCTAAGTTGATTTCTCAGGTGAGAATGTGAGGTGATGCATTCCCCAAGATCACATGGACTCCCACTGAATAGTCTTTCCTCCGCTGAAGGAACTGCATCCCTGCAATGAAGGCAGATGTAGCTGGACTGTGTTGAGCTTACCGGCAGTAAAACTGACTCCATACTCATCCTGGATAATCCCATCCTCAGCCATCTCAGCCAGGGAGGCGTTGGACCACTCAATGCCAGCCTTCCTCCCATCAGGAAAAAACACATAACCTACACTGAGGCTGAAGGGGGGAGGAAAGGAGCAGATTTAAATTTCAACCAAAACTCAAAAACACCAGCCAAGAGAATTGGAATTGTTCAACCCGGGGAAGAGAAGGCTCTGGGGAGACCTTAGAGCCCTTTCCAGAGCTTAAAGGGGTTCCAGGAAAGCTGGAGAGGGACTTTGGAAAAGGGCATGGATAAGGAAAATGGCTCCCCACTGCCAGGGGGCAGGGATGGATGGGATATTGGGAAGGAATTCTTCCCTGTGAGGATGGTGAAGCCCTGGCACAGGGTGCCCAGAGAAGCTGTGGCTGCCCCTTCTCTGGAAGTGTCCAAGGCCAGGTTGGACAGGTCTTGGAGCAACCTTGGGGCCACGGATATGGGTCTTTCATACTCTGGATGCAAAGCACACCAGTCAACAAGGCAGGGCTCCCTGTGGAATGCAGACTACAGTCAGGCACACCTTCTCAAACAGCTGGAAGTGCCCAATTTGTACCTCTAAATCATCCAGACAGTCACACAGGCAGCTGCACCAGCCTTCAGTCATTGAATGGGAAGGAAACAAGGGAAGGTAAAAGCCATCCTGGTGACTAACTGCAAATGAAAAACTGGGAGCAGGGAGCATGAGGGCATGGATGGAAATTGGGCTGTGCAGGTTCAAAGCAAGAATGTGCACACAGGTGTCCTGTAGTGCAGCTTTTGTCACCTTAAAGATGAGTGGTTTTTTAGCAACATAAAGTTCTTTGGTCACTCACTGAGTTGTGGTAGCTGGCATATTAATAACTGTTAAATGTGCTGCAGTCCCATCCTGGAAGAGAAAGACAAAGCAGCCAAAGTCATGCAGACTCGTTTCGGAGGGTCCTTCACCAGCTGGACCAAGAAAACACTGGATATAACTCAGCTTATGCAATGTGCTATGGCTTCATACTTTAAAAGCCTCTCACTACATCTTCCATGAAAATCTGGCTGCAAACAAATCCAGGAATATAAACCAAACATGTTCAGGACAAATTAAGGACAATGGGGACAACAGGAAGTCCACAGCAAGAGGACATAGGAGGGAAACAAAGCCTGCAAAGGAGTACAAAACTGATGTACTTTGACCAGACGTCTTTTCTAACCTGTATTAGTTTATGTCTGGGAGCAGCAGATAGGGAAAATATTAAGAAGGAACTGGAATCTCCTAGTTTTACTAATTTCTCTTCCATCCTTGGGTCTGGAACCCTTCATGCTCCACTTGGGCTGCTCTGAGGCAAATTGAAGCCTCCTCTGTGATGCTATAAATGTACAGACACTCAGGGTAAGAGGACTCCAAACTTCAGTCTGCAATAAACTTCTTAACGAAGTCAGCTGGCTTTTAATTAGGGGCAGAACAGCCACAGTCACTGTGAGTCCTCAATAACTGAAGAACAGGGAGAGGTTGCTACCTGGTTATACGTTGTGGTGCCAAAGCTCAGTCTTATTAAAAGGTACACAGGCACGTGATAAATCAGATTTGCACAGAAGTGGGATTTTCCAAGCTGTGCTTTTGTGCTGGCCCCATATATCTGGGAAAAGAACTTTTATTCAGAATTCAGGCTAAACCCTTGTAATGCTGCCTATAATAGAGAGTTTTGCTTCACGCCTGGCTTGGCAAAGGAAATGCCTTTTCAGGAGCATCTGCTGGGTTTGGCTGGCAGCTGGCAGGGCCAGCCCTCAGCCTGTCCCTGGGCTGTGTGCTCCCAGCAGCCACAGCCCTGCCTCTCCTGCACACAGCAAAGCAGAGAATTATTGCTCAGCACAGGCAGAAATATTTGCTGACTGCTGTCACGAAGGCTTAGGATGCCTCAAACACCTCAGGCTTCCCATTAATGGGAATCAGCACTGCAGCAACTCCATGAAGTGCTGGGTACTTGCAGCAGCTGAGAAACTCTCCTGTAAAGCTACCTGCCGAATTTTTCTTTAAAAAGCCAAAATGAACCATTTCCAGTTATCAAAACAAGTTTTGCTTCAATCAGCGTAGCAAAATCTCAGTTTTTATACACATAGCTCTGCTTTTGAGAGCTGCTCCTGACACTGATCTGGGCTAATGGTGCCACCACGAGCACCTCTGATTGTACACCACGGATGCTCCCAACTCCTTATTTATGGGTACTTAAATATGCCTGAAAAGGTCAGAAATATTTCCTGGTTAAGTAGCACATTGCCCGGTTAATACCTACTTCAAAGTGTGCCAAAATCATGACATAGCGGTAAATGTCAGCCCAATTCCGGATACCTGCAAAAGAAAGAACAAAATCCCCCAACCTGAAGTTCACCATTCCTGGGAAGTGTGAACAAACAGGACCTGAGTTGGCATTAACTTTGGATAAAGAAATACCCAGTAATTGATAACGTGGTAAGCAATGTACATCCCCAAAATAGTGATGGTATTTCCTCTGGAATGGCTTAACTTCATGCCCAGGCGTTGTCCTGGTTATTTTAGCAGATAATCCTCAGTCTCGCTGCCCTGCCAGTGCCAGCTACAGTGCAGGTATTCCCAAGGGAGGGAATTCTTTCCAGTGCTGTTACCATAGGAGTGGCTCCGAACGCCTCTGAGGGAAAGTTCCATTTTCCCATGATTTTCTATGTCAATCTCTCCAACAGACTGGCCCCACTGCTCGTGTCGGAAATGCCGTTCCCTTTGTCTGGAAGAAAGAAAAGAGTGGATCAGCACAGACAAGATCTCCAGGTCTCCTCAAGAAGCCTTGATGCCAATCTGATGGATTTATATCCCAAAATGAAGGAACTTTCAGAGCATCTGGACCATGGCTAGCCCAGATTTTACACATCAGCAATCACTTCTACATCTCCCAGTTATTACTACATGATGAGACACCTGAGAATAAAACAGCAAATTCTCACCCTGGCAGACTATAAAATCACCCTTTGGTTGAAGAAATGCTGGGCTGCCAAACAGCTGCTGCTCAGAACTCAGCAGGTATCACCAAAACCCACACATTATTGATATACATAATTTCTGCTTCTATTTGGACAACATATTCTTGATGCTCATATTTTCAGCTCTCCAGAGCTTGTATAGTAATTCAAACACCCACTTCAGCTTGTTTTTCACAGGGTTATATTCCTTTCCTTAGATATACCTGGACCACTGATTTTGGAAGCTGGCTAAACCAATGAAAAAAGAATAAAAAATATTCCTGATGCTGAAGGTTTCACCCCCATCCTTCACCACATGAAGGAAGATCCCACCCGTGAGCAGGATCCCCCGGGTCTGGTGTGGCATTGAAAACAGGAGCCATGTCCTTTATTAAAACACTTCAAATTTAAACCCACCTTCTAAAATCTTCCACCAACTACAACACACAACAGACCTTGAAGAGATCTGTAGAAAAAAATTATTATTAATCCCAGAAGACATTGATCTTGCCTCTCACTTTTTGACCTTCTGGAAGAGCTTGATAGTCCACGGCTCCTGGGCTAAAGCACGAGCAAATGTGCTGGGGTTACTGTCAACATTAAAGTTAAAAACTTCTGTGGAGTTCTCCCAACTAGGAAAAAAGAGGGGAAAAAAAAGACATTATTAGCATCCAGATCATGCTAGGCCAAGTTGTACCTTGCTACTTTGACAGTGGAAATCTTTGTATTTTTTTTGAAAATTCTGATTTTCACCATTTTAAATGAGCCATGAGCTCACTGTACCTCCCAAAGCAAAGATTAAACACTTACTGCAAAGAGAATTTAACTGGTACGAGTTCTCCTTCCTCTTCAGTCCACTGCTGTCTGAAGGGTCCTTTCCTGCAAGGCAAAGCACTATAATTTTATATCACTCCTAAACAAACAACCAAATGTTTCTTATGTGTTTGGCATCGGATGGAATAGGAGACACTGCAGAAGAATCTATAATACTATACCCTACCAGATATGATTTCATTCCTTTAAAATCAAAGTATGTCAGTTACCAAACAGCTTTTGGTTCAAGTTGGTTAAATATGTTTCCAGATAGTGCTGAAAAAGCCTTGGTTTTAAGTATAGATAAATGACATTAGGGAGTGCTGCAATACCTGAGTAATCCATCAAAATTTATTTTCCAGCACATTTGGGGCTCCAAGTATTCCATAGTGAGCCCTCCTCCACTCCAGATCTCTTCGGATTCATCTCTCACCATCATGTTTGGATGCTGTGGGTGCTAAAAAGAGGAAACATTTCAGGAAAATATTTGCTTTATTCAATTGTGATGATGCTACAAAGTAGTCTTGTTATACTAAATATTACTAAAAACCCAAAATAATGCACATCAATCCTATATGTTCCCCCCCCCCCATATTCTGCAAATAGGATTTCTCCTGCTTTTTCCAGTCATGGCTACTTAGTGAAACAGATTTGTGAACATAAAGAGAGTTGAGTGCAAAGGGATTTATGTCAGGTCTTCTCTCCTTCTTTACTATGTAGCCAGCTCTTAACAGAAAAAGAAAATCCACAGGCAAAAATGTGATTAATTATATCTGATTAAGCTTTCTTTTCAGCCAGAATGAAGCAGATGTGCATAAAACTCCCTAAAAGCTTTCCCTTCTCTTTCAAAGAGGCAATTCCAAATGGTTTTATAGCATTAAAATGAAAAAAGGGGGGAAAACCAACCATAAGCAGAAAATGGAACTCATTAACCATGTGCTGCACCTTATTGGAAATACTGGATGCTCAAATTCTTCCTGGGGGATTTAATAAGCCACTTTTCAGAAAATATGTGGTTTTGTGCACATTATGGGAAAGGGGAACGAGTGTCAGATCCTACTGAAAAAGGGACATACCCAGTATTCTGGCCAGTTCTTCCACTGCCTTTAGACACAGCACTGGTGTCTTACTGGTGTGAAGATGCAGAGAACATTAATTTTGGCTTGGGATCCTATCACAGGCTCAAGACGGGAGTTAAAAACTGCTCCTGAACATCACCCCACATCCAGCACTTACTTCGAACTCCCCTATCCCATCCAGCCTCAGGAAGAGCCACATCTCACAGAGGCCTGCGGGACGCCTGGCAAGGCGAGCGATCACAAAGGTCTTGTTGGTCTCTGCAAAGCCAGTGAAGTACAAGGAATCGAGCGCCTGAGGAGAGGGAAATGGATTTCAGCTCTAGCTGGGGGCAGGAAAGGGAGAAGAGTAGGTCAGCAATCTTTTGTTTTCCATAGGCTTCCTCTCAGGGATCAAATTTTACTTTCACTTTTTGTACTTCATAGCAGGCACCCCGAGAACAGCCAGAGACCTTTGCAAGCAGCAGTGAAACATCAGTCAAAAGACAAGAGAGCTCGAAAAAATGGGGTTGGGCAGTGAGGGCTGCCAGGCACCAGGACGCAGGGAACGGGAGTACCTGAGGGATTGCCAGGGGGATGCAAGGTGCTGGAATGCAGAGGATGCAGTGGGGTGAAGGTGGAGGTGGTGTAGGTCCAGGGAAGATTGAGTCCAAAGGGGAAAGGGTGTTCTGAGGGAACGTGGGGATGCTGAGGATGGAAGTGCCAGGGATGAGTGAGACAGAAATGCCAGGGAATGGGAATAGGGTATCGCAGAAGCGGGTCCCGGGGAAGGCGGTCTCAGGATCGGGGATCCCAGGCCACTCACGTGGGGGTCGGCGCGGAGCGGGCGCGGCCGCCGCGGCTCGGCGGTGCCTCCGGCCGCCCGCTGCCTGCAGGCGCCGAGGCAGAGCAGGACGCAGCCCAGGGCCCAGCGCTTCAGCGGCGCCCAGGAGCCGGGGGCGGCTGCTCGTCCGGCCCCGAGCAGCGCCAGCAGCGCCACGGCCACCAGCGCCAGCAGCGCCGGCAGCGCCGGCATCGCGGGGTGCGGGGTGCGGGGTGCGGAGCGATGCTGGGCGCGGTGCGGAGCGATGCTGGGCGCGGTGCGGAGCTGGACGCGGTGCGGAGCCCGGTGCGGGGCTGGCTCCGGCCGCCTCCAAACCCCGCCTCGCGGCCGCTCCCCTCCGTGTCCCGGGATGGCTCGAGTCATTTCCGCGAGGGGCTTGTCCAACTATGGGAAGCTGCTTTTGCGCCTTTTATTTACTATGCACTCCAAGGGAAGTTCAGGCAATTCTCCTGGGAAAGACGCAGCCGAATTTCTAGGAAACCGTCCAGTGATGCGGTGCAGAAAAAGTGCGTATTAGGCTCTCTTCCCCGAGGCACCGAACTCTTTGCTGCAGATCGCTGAAGGAGAGTCCGTTTAAGATTAGATATATGAAATAAGTGTCTCACAAGGAGCATGGTAAAACACTGGCACAGGCTGCCCAGAGAGGCGGTGGATGCCCCATCTCTGGAAACATTTGGATGCAGCTTTGAGCAACCTGGTCTAGTTGAAGATGCCCATGGCAGGGGGCGTTGGACTAGATAACCTTTAAAAGGACCCTTCCAAATCAAACTATTCTATGATTTTATGATTTATGATCCTGTTTTATTGGGCTCTTGGCGTAAGTGCGTCCTTTACTTGCTCCCACTGCCAGCTCCAGCCAACAGGCAGCAGCTCACTTCACGCAAGGAGCCAAACAGCCCCACCCACTCTTCAGCATCTCTTATAGGTACCATTTCTAGATGCCATATTTTTGAAGGCTTTTGGCTGGCTGCACAAGAGATCTTTTTATTCCTTTTGCAGTTAGCAAGCATTTAGTCTCATTTTCCTACACTGAAACAAACCCAGCCTCTCAGGAGAAGTTGAAGTGAAGCTCATCTTGCCCTGGAGAAAGCTGGAGCTCTCAGAACCTGTGCTTTCTTTGTCTCCTGGGTGTTTTGACTCCCTGTTAGCTCTCCAAAGTTCTCAGCGGACTCCCTGTTAACTTTCAAAAGCATTTAGTGTGCATTTTAATGCCTTCTTTCAGTTGTGCCTCAGTTTGGTTTTATAACCACCTCTGCCCCGGTTTGCATCTAACGGATCATTGCTTGTGGTTCTTTTGATTTTCTTCTCTGAATGTAACTTGTTTTCTGCTGCTCCTTTCTGCCCTTTATCTAGTTTGTCCTGATATTGATGTGCACTCACACTGCCTCAGTGATCATGTTTCTACTGTTCCCTCAAAAGCTTCTAGTATATATGATGTTCCTTTTATCTTCTTAAAAAGGTTCCTCGGTTTTACACAGCTTCCCTTTTCTGAGACTGGCACAACTGTTCTGTGTTGCTTTATTGGTGTCCATGGGCCACATCAAATTAAAAGGAGAAGGACAGAAGGCACCAGAGACTCAGACAATGAGGCTCAGAAATTAATTTCGGTAAATCACCCTTGCTTCAGCCAATATTGAAGGGGCACATCTTAAAGTTAAGCATCTAGAGTAGGCAGAGAGCCAGAGGGATAATAAGGTTGTTTTCATACTTCAGATTGTGCTGTGGAGGGATTGAAAACAGTCTGAAAGAAAGAGATGTGTCACAATGTTATCACCCTGCACCTGCAGCACGGCAGATGTGGCTTCGTCCACAGAAATGCTGCGAAGGGAATGGATTATGAAAAACAGCTTTTCTTTTCTTCTAGAATTTAAAGACATTATTGACACAAAGGAATAGTCAATGGGGAAAGAGCCACACAAATGACAAACCTTTGGGACTTTACAAACATGCACATAATTATATTCTCAGCAGCTCGAGTCTGCCTGAGATGGAAGGGGCTACAACAAATGACAGACTCTTCTAAACTCTTTTTGCTCCCAGTGCAACCCAAGAGCTTTGCTGCCCTTCGCCAAATTGTCAGAGTCCTTACACAAACCATTTGAATTTCAATATTTGCATTTCTGAGGGGAGGAGAAATGGGGCTTGGAGATTTCATACGGTTCTTCTGATATGTGAAGCATTCCAAACCTCCCAGAGTCTCCCCAAGCCACGGTGAAGGCATTGTGTGTGTGTGTCCCTGTGGAATCTGTAACAGAGATAAGCTCCGTTCCTTCCTGTGAGGACAGGAAGCATGGAAACAATTTGTTTCATGCAACCGTCTGTTTCCACATTTCTTAGGTAATTTGTTTGAGGACTTGAAGTTATCTCTGGCAAACAGTTTATCTTGGCAATATTATTTGTGGTGGAAATGGGTTCCACACCAGCGGGACTTGCAGAAGAACCAAAGTCCTGACATGTCTGGGGATGTTTTTTGCGTGACAACACCAACGCTGTGTGTATTAAAACAAGCCTAAGAGCTGCTCCACATGTTTAGCAAAAGTGCGGGGAGGAAAATACTCAACTGATTTGTTTTTAAGGTCAGGAGGAAATGAGAAATCTGTGACTGATACACAAAGAAAAAGCAAGCTGACTTTAAGAATTCCTGACTAGCATAAATTTAACCTTCTGCATACTGTCTTAAGCATCTGCAATATTGCTAAAAAAAGATGACACAGCACCTGACTTTTTTGTAACTCCTGGGTAATTCTTGTATCTCAGCCATCCAGAAATAAAAGCACAAGAATGGTAGTTTTCTCAAGGGTTAAGCTCACTATAATTTAATATAGTAGAGAATAATAAATATAATACAACTAAGAATATAATATTCGTTTTGTTTTCATTCCTGCATAAATGACGTATTAGCTACATTAAGGAAAACACAGAGGGAGAAGGCAGTTTTAGAAAAAGATCAGCTCTTATGGTCTTGTGTCTATAGATATTTACATAATTCTATTTGAATAGCAGAGACACTGGCATCGACTGATTTAGTGTGTGAAACCCAGCTGTGGGGAAATAGATTATTATATGTAAAATCAAGGTTTTCATCACAGAGAAGAGACAAACAGGCATGTGAGCAGCTGTATTTTATTGCACTTATCAGCACACACAACTCTTATGCGCTGGCTGCCCGTGTCCCACTAGATGGTGGTCATGCTACAAGAAAAAAAAGGATGCAGAAGCATGCCCGAGTTGTCATCGTTTCTGTTTGTCATCCTTCAGCATTTTTTATGTGTTTTTAAAATATCCTCAGCCCACACACTGCAAGGTTTTTTGTTTTGCCTCTACTTTTTAAGCTACTGGGTCTGTATTTCTCCTAATACACAGTGGGAAATCCCGAATGAGCATCATGTAATATTATTTCCATATCAAACAATTTAACTACTGATGTTTAAGCACACGTTGACCAAATTTAGTGAACTGCTGAACATGCTCTTGAATTAGGTGCCAAATCACCTTTCTGAGACTCTGGGAAGTGAAATCCCAGAATCCCAGAATGGTTTGGGTTGGAAGGGACCTTAAAGCTCATCCAGTTCTACCCCCTGCCATGGGCAGGGACACCTCCCACTATCCCAGGTTTCTCCAAACCTCATCCAACGTGGCCTTGAACACTTCTACGGATGACATACAAGCTAATGAAGGATTGTAATGAAATATGTGTAGACATAAAGCAAAAATTCTTCATGGAGAAACTGAAGTAAAACCCGTGTTCAGTTCTCGCAGGGGCAGGGTGATGTCCTGCTGCTGGTAAGGAAGCCTCCAGAGGGATACAGATCTCCAGGGAGGCAGTAACACCATGAGGCATCACTTGGCAGCCTACAAGTTCAGTTTTACTCTCGAATCCCGAGTGAGCCCATGAGGTATGATAAGACAAACTGCAGGTGCTGCGCATGGGTCACGGCACCCCAGGTTCAAACCAGGCTGGGGACGAGCAGATCGAGAGCAGCCCCGGGAGAAGGATTTGGGGGCGTTGGTGGGTGAGAGGCTGCACACGCCCCAGCCCAGAAACTCCCCACGCCCTGGGCTGATCCCCCGGCGTGGGCTGCAGGGAAGGCGGGGGGATCGCACCCCTCTGCCCCGCCCAGCTGAGACCCCACGGGCAGAGCTGAATGCAGCCCTGGGGCCAGCACAGGGAGGACCTGGAGCTGCTGGAGAGAGCCCAGAGGAGGCACCAGGATGAGCAGAGGGATGGAGCAGCTCTGCTGGGATGAAAGGCTGGGAGAGCTGGGATTGTTTAGCCTGGAAAAGAGAAACTTCAAGGTGACCTAATTGTGGCCTTGCAGCGCCTGAAGGGAGCCCACAGGAAAGATGGAATGCGACTGTTTATACGACCACGTAGTGACAGGACCAGAGGGAATGACCTCAAACTGACAGAGCAGGTTTGGATTAGCTGTTAGGAGGAAATTCACCCCTGTGAGGGTGGGGAGGCCCTGGCACAGGCTGCCCAGCTAAGCTGTGGCGGCCCCATCCCCGGCACTGTCCCGGGCCAGGTCGGACGGTGCTCGGCGCACCCTGGGCCAGTGCGCGGTGTCTCTGCCCGAGGCAGGAGGTGGAACGGGACGATCCCGGCGGTTCCTTCCCGCCCGGGCCGCTCCAGGTCGGGCACTGCGGGTGTGCCCGGGCGCGGCCCGCCCCTGCCTCAGGGCCGCCCCGCCCCGCCCCGCCCCGCCCCGCCCCGCCCTCCCGCCGCGCCTGCGCGGGGCGGTGCGCGCGTCCCTTCCGCCTCCCGCGGAAGCGCCGCCCCCGCGGCTTCCGGGATCTGCGGGTCCGAGGGAGCCTCGGGACCCCCGGGCGCGGTGGCGGGCGGCGCGGAGCTCCAGCGGCCGGGGCCCGGCCCCAGCGCCCCTCCGCGCCGAGGGCAGCGCGGCCGCCGCCGCCGCTGCTGCTGCTGCTGCTGCTGCTGCTGCTGAGGTAAATCCGCTCGCGGTCCCTCCCCGCACTGGTGTCCCCTCGCCCCGGCGGGTCCCCGCGGGAAGGAGCGCGGTGGCCCCGGGAAGAGCGAGCGGGGATGAGCCGCCTCAGGCCGGGCTGAGGGCTGGGCTGCTGTTTGGGCTCCGTTAATGGGGTGTTTCTGCGTCTCCTGTGGCTTTCCGCGTTATTTACACCAAAAAAAAAAAAAAAAAAAAAAAAGAAGTCGTCCATCAGCAGCTCTGGGAAGAAGCCTGGATGTGTCCCTGAGCACCAGCGCGGGTGCTGGAGAGTCCGAGCTGCCGCCGTGGGAAGCTGGAAGGGCAGGGAGCAGCTCCCATTTGACTCCCACCTTTCCAGCCGTGCCCTGGCGCTTGCTCCAGGGAGTTTCCCTGATTTATGTGGTTCTAGTTTTCCTTACTTCCAGGAGGGAAGAGCAGCGCTTGCAGGAAGTGGGAATGCAAATAGCTCTGAAATGAGAGGGTGGGTTCGTACAGCACAGCGTGAGTGTGATCTGTGCCATTAAAAAGGGATTGGGAAATCACTGGCTACTTTTTATACTGAATATCCACTCGTATGATGGTATCAGGATGCAGAATTACAGTGATGTAACTGTTTGCTTTGCTGGAGACATAATTAGGTTGAAGTCGCCGTGACTGTTCACATTAACAGACTTAAATTAGTTCTTTTGAAGTGAATGCTCTCTGACTTTGAAAATTTACAGATAAAGAGGAGCCGTACTGGTTCATTAGGAGATAAACTGATGTGAAATTTTAGCGGTTTGAGATTAGAGTTAAATAGCTGAGAGCTCTTTGTGGCTGAAAGGAATTGGTAATACTTTTATCTCTCTAAAGCTTCTTGGTTTTCCTTTAGCATAGTATATATTGTATCATACAGATCTGCTGTATTTCTTTTTTATGCCTTTTATGAGGACAGAGAACTTTTAAGGAAAGTGAATTGATAGAATTTTGCAGCGGTTGAAAGGCTGAACATGAAGAACATTGAGGAAATATGAGGGTTTATGTGTCTGATATGAGGAGCAATTGAAACAAAGGCTTGAATGTTCCTCTAATGAGTACTGAAAGTTGCTAGTGAGAAAGTTTGACCAATAGCATTATTTTTAGAATCTGGAAGGAAGAATCACATGGATATGGATGTGGATATAATAGCTGACATAAAAATGTGCTTGCTGGCTTGATATCACAGTGCAATCACTGTATGTGATACCTGAGCTCTCTTCAACTGAGTGTGAGGATGGAGAGTGCACTGATGAATGCAAAAATTAGAAATAAAAAAATTACTCTCTTAAGTAGGATGTGATTCATTCAATTGCTCTCTGCAAAGAGGTAAAACTTTCAGCTTTCACATACCAATGTTGATATTGGTGTAAGCCTGCAGGCTTCTGGAGTCTAATCTGAATTCAAGCCTGTGGCCCTGTTCCAGAAGAGGCAGAAATCAAAGCCCAGCCATAGATTATGTTCGTGTCCTTCTCAAGTGAAGGTTGTTTAGTCCAGGAGTGTTTTGTCCTTGCTGCTGTACCTCAGTGACCTCTTGATGTACCAGATAATGTGTTTGGTTCTTTGCTGGGCAGAAAAGTCTTGTGTAATATATTTTCTTTGGCTTTCATATCTCTGGGTGAAAGACGTGTTATTGAAAAGCTATCCTGCTGAACGTCTCAGGTGTTATTATGTGCTTATGGAAGAGTGACTTGATATCACAAATCTGTTCTGTGTCTGATAGCAAATCTTCGTAATACTTTGTATAAATATGTGTTCTGAATACATGCATAGGGGTGTTTTCTTTCATTTTTAATAACTTCTTTTACCGTGAATCCTCATTTCCGGGTTTTGAGGATGTTTGTAAAGATACTACTGGCATAAGTCCTAGAAATGGTCTGGGTGGGAAGGGACCTTAAAGATCATCTTGTTCCCCACTCCCTGTGGGAGCATCTTCAATTAGATGGGATTGCTCAGGGCTCTGTCCAACCTGGCCTTGAACAATTCCAGGGATGGGGCAGCCACAGCTTCTTTGGGCAGCCAGGGCCTCCCCACCCTCACAGGGAAGAATTCATTTTGTATATCTAAACTAAACTTCTTCTCTTTCAGTTTGAAAGAATACATAAGTAATTAGGTGCTCAACTTCCCAATAAGAGCTTCATACTTATGCTGAAGTACTTCTAATATACCCTTAGTCTGAGATGATTTAGAAGCAGCACATCCCCTTTTCAAACCTGGAAAGGAGTAATTCCAGTGTTCCTGATGGTCTGGCTTCAGGAGAATTGTTACAGTAGCTTGAAACTTGACTGTATTAAATATGTACTTAGTGAATATTTTTGTCAATGTGTTGCACACAGTCTCATATTAATTCTGTGTTCCCACTGTGACCTGTTCATGTGTGCCTGCAGTAGAGCAGAGATGGACCAGCACAAGGAAAGGGCTGCAAGGTATAAATAGGAAGTTCAAGAGATAAATACTTAATATATTTTCATTAGAGCAAAAACAACAAGGATTTGAAAAGATGGTGAGCTGTGCCGCTGAGGATGGATTTGGGGATATATTGATGATAAATAACACTTCAGGGTTGTATCATGGATCTCCATCACAAGCTGTTTCAGCTGCTCTTCTCCAGAGTTGTGTGCTGTGTTAAGGACATCCCAGATTCCTGAACTGCAGTGAGGGTGGCTGCTAGACCAGAATTGAATTGAATTGAATTGAAAACAAGCCACAGCTGACTTTTTAAATGCCTTTGCAGTATGGCTTGCCTGGATCTGTAATAAAAGTAGGTGATTCTTCTAAATTAGCCATGACTCTGTGCAGACATTATCTGATGGATATTTATCTGTCAGCAGTGAACAGTCCAAATTGCCCACGGAGTTGGATGCAGGAGGAGGTTGCCTGCTTGGTTTACTTAAAACTCAGAAGTTCCTGGAGTTAATATTTATACTGTAACCTCTTAGGGAGATTACAGAGCTGTGATTTTGATTTGCCAATGCTCTGCTTCCAGGTAGGATTTAAATCCATCGTGTGTAAGTGCTGCAGGATTATTATTCTGATGTGCAATATGTGTTGGTGTCCCTACAACTATTGAGAGCAATCAGAAATATTGAAATAAAGGCATTTTCTTTATTATGTTACTACTGAAATGGAAGGAAACTTAGGAACTGTCCATTGTGTAGCTTGAAGGAAAAGGCAGCCAAAAAAATTAATGCTTTGACAGCTGATGGATTTTTAGCCTGTATATAAATTCTTGTTTAAAAAAATTGCAGAGAAATAAGCTTTTCTTTTTTCCTCTGTCAATGCTTTTCCATTCTGCCTCAAAAAATAGCAGGGAAAAGGGCTGTTCTTAACCCTGAAGTGCCTGTTTTTTTTAATTTAATTACCAGTTCAGGGGTCTTATGATACAATTAGTTACGTTGTGTCATTTATCTTCCTAATACCCTGTGGTAATCTTCCACTGAAACCAGTCATTTTACAGGACTCTCTTTCTGGTGATCATGAGTTTATAATGTAACTTCTTCAAAAATTGTTTGGGGTTTTTTTTATTCCAATGGTATTTCTGCATTTTAGGCCTGAGTTTCAGTACCAGTGAGGTGCCGGTCAGGTGACACATTCCCAACCTGAGAATTTCAAGTAACACCTAAGAGTGGAACTGGATTGGGTCAGGTTTAATATAACCACGTGTGCAAACAGATGATGTTGTGCATGAAGCATTGAATAATGTAGTGTTATCTTCTGGTGCAAGATAATGACTTGGGAAAGGTCAAATTAAAAACTGTTGCTTGGTGTATTAGAGGTTGGAGTGTAATGCTTTGTCCTTTTGTACTCTTACGTATGCAACAAAGAGTAAATTTGGTTAGGAGAGGCATTGAAGCAAATAAATGAAGAGTAGAGGGAAGCTGTGAGCATCTCAGTGGGGATGCTGAGCTCTTCATAAAGGGAGAGCTTTCAAACATTGATCCTCTTCCCTTGGAGGGACCGAGGTGGGAGCAGCTGGAGGGGAGAAGGACAAGGGAAATCACATGAGAATGCCTAAATCCATTATTCTTGCAAAGCTGATCTGAGGGGACACTTGCACATAAACCAGTAACTGCTGAGGCTGTGATAAACACAGATTTTGCACAGGATTGCAGTTGGGATTAGGGCCTGACTGAACAAATCACATCCCTGTCTTGTCAATAAACTCTCCGTGAGCAATTGCAGCTGATTACTCTGACTCGAATATTTCACCTGCTGAGGCTGAGTGTGTCGTGTTCCATTGCCTGTCATCCTCAGCTCCAAACGGGTGGGTGACACTGCACATTAATGTGAGACACTCAACCTGTCTGCTCGTGTGTCTCTGCTCAGCTGCCACCAAATGCCACATCAGTGACAACTTAATGGTTGTGGATTTCACAATATTGTGAAGTTTAAGAAAAGCCTGAAAGGTTATTTGTAAAGCAAACCACAAAGCAATCACAGCTTCCTGCAGTGATACACAAGATAAGGGGGGATGGTTTTAGACTCAAAGAGGGTCAGTTGGGATTTGGTATCAGAAGTTTTTTACAATGGGGATGCACAGGTTGCCCAGAGATGCTGTGAATGCCTCATCCCTGGAAATGTCCAAGCTCAGATTGGATGGGGTCTTGGAACAACCTGGGATAGTGGGAGGTGTCTGTGCCCATGGCAGGAGGTTGGACTGGGGGACATTTAAAGGTCCCTTCCAACAACCCAATCTATTCAATAATTCTGGTATGTGCATAATAAACATTTGCAGTACCATTTAGTCTTGCAGTAGAATGTTTGTGTTTGTTTGAATAAGAGACTTCTCCTTTTCAATTCCCCTTGAACTGGGAAAATTTGAAAATGTATACTGAAGCAGTCTATCAGTAATGTTCTATTTGGAGTATCTATTTCTAACAAGCTGCTTTCAGAAGCTTTCCTTTTCAAGAAAGTGACTTTGTATTTGCTGTAGCTCTTAAATGTCAGAATCCTTATGTTACTCTCAAACTCTATTAATTTAACCTTGCAAATGAGAGTGATTTCCACATCACAAAATTTACTTCAAATAAATAGAAAATAGAACAAATGAAGAAAAAACCCCTAGGTACTTCTTTAGGCAGCTTTAATCAGACAGCAATTCAAGCCCACACCTCTTCTGTTCTCTTCCCCAAATAGAAATGTAATGTGAGGTTTTGTGCTGCAATCCTGCTCCAAGTGCCATGTGGTGATTTCCAAAAGTTAACAGCTAAAAATGCCAAGTTTTCAAGTACCTGGTTTTCTAAATAAAATACAAATTTTTTCATTGTAGCTACATGCAGCGTTTCAAAGTGCTACCATTGATGTTTATTATTTGTATTTAACAGTATTTTCGTGATGCAGCTTTGCTAATCAGTTTGTTGGTGATGTCTTTTCAGATTACATCAGACGTGATTATGTGAATAGCCTGGGATAGCCCAAAGGCAGGACAGGATGTCAGAATAACGTACAAAACATTTTTGAGGTATTTGTTTTGTTTTGAGTTTCTTTTATTGTGCTAAATTTTTTTGGTTGTCTTTAAGACATTTAAGCAAAATGAATGCAGTAATTCTGTGCAATTCCATACTTAAAACATTCCTTGAAAGTTTTATAAGCCCTTTTCTGATGGACTAATAACTGATTTGCATGGTTATCTTCATGTTCCAGCTGCTAATTATGGAGTTTATGAAACTTGAATTTTCTTGACCACAAGGGCTGGTGATGTCCCAAAATGCTATTGGACTTAATTGGCAAAGATTGTAGTTTTAACTATGAACATTTAGAAAGATTAGGATAATTTAAAGTGGTTGAGAAGAGGGCCTTATCTAGGTTAAGTTTGAATTACTTTTAAGGGAGGTGAAGTTCATTCTTTCCTACAGTGATTTTCTAGTGTGTGACAACTTCATCCTTGGCTTAGCAGCTGCATTCTGATGAGAGAAAGGACTTTAGTCCAAAAAAACCCCAATGTGTGGACAGAAAACACAATTTAACTCCTAGGAATTGTAATAGATCCAAGCAGCAGAGCTGAATTTCAGTTTGTTCTGTTCCACAAGCAGAGAATGTGTCCTTCAGACACCTCACTGTGTCCTGGGAGCTTCCCAGCTATTTTTGCAGTTGCTCTCGCATCTCTCTGCTGCATCTGCCTATATTTATTTTCATTTCTGGTTTCTTGGATTGCTCCTGCCTGGTTCTGACATCAAGGCTCAAGCATCAGAAGGATTTCCTGGGCAAAATGTGTTTATCTGCTTCCTGATATAGAGTTTCTAAAGGGTTTAGACAAACACAGCTTCATCAAAACCCATCTCAGTGCCACTCTCTTCACCTGGTAATGGTCACTTGGCCCATTCTGGAGGGACAAAGTGATCCCATATTCAAGGTCTTGGGATGGAAATTGCAGTGCCATAATCCCTACAGCCGTATATAGGCTGCCATTAATAAGGGGGGGAAAAGGGAGGCCTCTGTGTGCCTGTCATAAATCAATAGAAAAGCTTTCAAGTTTCTCTCAGACATGGCCCTTAATAGCATGAATCGATATGATTTTTAGAACCTGGTATAGTTTTAAAGCAGCAGGATATTCTTCAGGCCTAATGTTTAGGCTTTAATTTGTCTCCTATTTGTTGATAGCACTTCAGTTCTGCCATTCCATATCTTTCCTTGGGAGAGATGTCTGGAAAATAATTCAGTTTTCATGAGAACGGTTAAGGCTTCAAGTCTGGTTTTTGCTCCACGTTGGAAGGACAACAAAGCCCTAAAAGAGTTTTCATGAAATTAAATTAATTAATGTGTTCTTTGAAAATCCGATTCATGTAATCTGTTGCCATGTTAATTTAACCACAACCATTTGTTTCCCTTAAGTTTGGGCTGATCTGAGACCATTTCATAAGTTATCCAATATATCTTTGTAACAGGCTTGTGGTTTTTCCAAAACAGTTGCATTTTTGTCAACATATTTAGTTGCTTTCTGACTTGCTTGTTTGTTGTGAGCAATGTATTAGAACAGCTTTTTTCCCATCCTGGTTTTCCTTTCTGCTCTTCCCTCACTTACTAGAGCAGAATGAGAAGTCAACAGTCTGGTGCCATAATTTGCTGTTTTCAGAGAGACATGAGCTGCAATTTAATGAAGACTTTGCCATTTTAGTTTGAGATAAAAGAGAGAAGTTGTGTTTTTAACAGAAGAGGAGTGGTTTATGGGCACAGCGTGATGGAAATGAAACCAGTCTAAAATCTGTCAGGCATTGAAGTTGCATGTTTGTGGTGGGTTAACCCTGGCTGGACACCCACCAAAGCTGGTCTGTGACTCCCCTCAGCTGGAAAGGAGAGAGAAAATAGAAAAAAAGGCGTGTGGGTTGAGCTAAGGGCAGGAGAGATCACTCAGAAATTACCATCACAGGCTTGGCCTGGGGAAATCAGCCTAATTTATTACCAATGACATTAGAGTAGAAGAATAAGAATGAAAAACTAAGTCTTAAAAAAAAACCTTAAAACACGTCCCCCCTTCTCTCATATTCATTTTTGTGTAGCCACAGAATTGTTCAGGTGTCGATCAAAATGAATCTCAGTTCTGTTTTGAAGTCAGACATGCTTTACCTCCCAGAAACAAAAACCCAGAGCCACCGGCACTGAGTTTCCTCATAATTAGTTAATAATAATGATGATGAGGATGATGATGATGGTGTCTTTGTCCCTGCAGGGCGAGGCCAGCAAACCATGCAGTCATCAGGGCACCGTTTCCGCGATGTCGAGCACCACCCGCTCCTGGCTGACAATGACAGCTACGACTCCTCCTCCTCCTCGGAGGCCGACATGGCCGAGAGGGTCTGGTTCATCCGGGATGGCTGTGGCATGGTCTGTGCCATCATGACCTGGCTCCTGGTAGTCTATGCAGACTTCGTAGTGACTTTTGTCATGTTGCTGCCTTCCAAAGACTTTTGGTACTCTGTGATCAATGGGGTTCTCTTTAACTGCTTGGCAGTGCTGGCTCTGTCGTCGCACCTGAGGACTATGCTGACTGATCCAGTAAGTATCCAAGAGTTCCTTGGCATTGGATTGTTCCCTCCATCTGCAGAGAAGTTTGTAGAAGTGATACCAGTCTTCTCCTGCTGGAAAAAGTAGTGTTAGAGTCAAAATCCTCATGTTAGATTAAAAACCCTCAAGGTTTTGATGATCCCTGTACTTACCGTCAGGATGGTACCTGTACTTCTTTTGTTGTTCCATTAATGAAATCATAAAGGAACAGTCAATATAAAATTTTTATAAGAGTGTTAGACTCAAGAAAAACCAGTAAAATATTACCCCAGGTCCTGAGGACGCTAGTAAAGTTTAGTCTTCTCTGTCCTCATTTTTCCTCCTTTTTTTCCATCAGGTTTATTTTCACAGTTTGTACCTTCATCCTGTTGTATCTCTTGAAATGTTTCTTCCAATTGTGGCACATGGAAGAACTTCTAGAGGTGGATGTGCTGCAAAACCTCAGGCACACTTTGGCATAATGGAAAAATCACTATCCCACATGATTCCTGCATTTTTGTGTTTAGGTTTTTGGAGTCAGAGAGAAGGGAGATTTAAGCTGAACAAACATTGAAGCAGTACAGGTGTAAGAGATCTTGAAAGTGCTCATTTCTTAGGACTTTTACTCTTCAAGAGATGAAATCGTTTATTTTATATTAAAATCTATTACTATTTTTAGGGAATAAATCTGGGAAAAGGGGGGTGAGGGGGAAAACATCTATTTTCTCCAGATTTTGAGACAGTAGCAGTGTATAGAGAAGTTATGGGAGCATTCAAAACCCCAGCAGGGTGTTGTAGTTAATGATTTTCTAGGTCTTTGGTTTGCTTCTGCCCACACCCAGTGATGAAATATTACAACTTCTACAAACTGTGACAGCTAAGAGAGTTAATGGTTTAAGGATTTATTGCTTAAACATATGAGCTGGTAAACCTGGGTGTCTTTCTAGACCTGTGTTGTTCTTTATGGGTAAAACATGATCTAAACTGGGATGAGTCACTGCTTTTTTCCTCTCTTCCTTTCCTGCTGACTCCCAGAATGGAAGACGCAACTGTGTGATAGAAACTTAAGATTAAAGGAAGAAAGGAATGAACTGCCTCGAAACATATGTGAATTAAATTTACTCTTGTAACTATAAAAATAGATTTTTGGTGGCTGGCTGTGACCGTGAAAGGTGTTTTTGAAGTAGAGCATATTTTTGTCAGCAAAATGCTTAAAAGCATGGCCTGAGGTTCTCATCCTTGTGACAGGTGAATAGGGGAATGTGAGATGTTTACACCAAATTATTAACTCGAGTAAGAACATTCAGATTGCAAAATACACTTGAGGAGTAAAACATGAGTGTTTAAGGAAGTCTCTCTGAACCCCTGTGAGTACCAGTTCAAATTTGAAGCACCACTCAGCCAAAGAGCTTAGCTGGGACAGGACCTGGGCTGTCTCTTGGGCAACACAAACACAAATCTATTGTTCCAGGCCATAATAACAAAAACTCCCTGCCTAAGCAGAGGAGTGTTTGGCAGTGGAATCTGAATTCCTGCTGGCTTCTTAATTCTGTCTCAGAACTTCTTAAGGTGTCTGTGTCAAGTGCTGAAGTTGCCTTTTTTTTTTGAACGAGTTTTTTTTGGAATGAGAATTAATTGTAGAATGTTGCAGTTGGTTTAGGCTGACCTGGAGAAAGCTCTCCCTGTGTGAAGGAAGTGCTGACCTGGAGCAGTTGGTACAGAAAGGCCCTTGCACTTGGGTGTCACATCCCAGTTTATTTCACAATCACTTCCTCTCACAGATAAGACTTTACCTCCATAAATGAGCAGGGTGACAGTGGTGTGTCCATTATTTTCTGCTTACTGATCCAAATTTAGATCCTGAACTCAGGAGGCTGATCTGCTCTGTGATAATCAGATCAGAGAACTAATCACTGAAAATTAATTTCTTTTCCCAATCAATTATTTTTCTTTTGAATCAGTTCCTTCAACTATTTGCCATGAAGCTGCCCAATAAAGAAGAATGAAGAAGCCAGTGCTGGTTCATGCTAACAGTGTCCAAGCCAAATATTTAAGGAAAAAAGGATGACAGTTCCCAAAAACTCAGGGCAGGTGGTTAAACCCTGGCTTCAGAGAGCGGAAATAACATCTTTCAAGTAGTTGCTGATTTAACTTTTGTGGATGGCTTGGCCCAATAATCAAATGCTGCAACAAATATTTGGGTTAACTTCTCAGCAAATGCTGAGCAGTGCTTGTATCTGCAGGGTAAGATGTGTCTCCCTCTTCATTTCTGTGGGCTGGTGACAGGATATTCTATGAGAATTAAGCTAATACTTGGCCAGAGATGAGTCTTGCTGAAATAAAGCTGAATTTGAGGTCAAGCAGAGGTAATTTATTCATTTGGAATTGATTCTGGCTTACAGCAGACTGGCTTTGAATAAATGAACTTATTTCAGCAGTTATCCGGAGGTTACTGGTATGAAGTCTATGAAATGTATTTTTAAATGCTCTCATGCCATTTAACAAGCTTTCTCTCCTCTAATTGAAATGATTTCAGGGGGCTGTGCCCAAAGGAAATGCCACTAAAGAATACATGGATAATTTGCAACTGAAACCAGGAGAAGTGATCTACAAATGTCCCAAGTGCTGTAGTATCAAACCCGAGCGTGCACACCACTGCAGGTATGCCAGACTTCCTTAAAGAGTTCTGCATTTGGAGGCATGGAATAACATTCCTGATATTTATCTGTTCATTTTTATCCCCCACAAATTTCTTTTGATGTCTGCTAAACTTTCAAATTTCTACATTGCAGAGTATTTTATAAGTGTAATATACTGTGGCCAAAAATGACTGTGGGTGAGGGGAGAGAAGTAAGAGACTCAAAGATTTTATAAAAATAACTGTTCTCTGGTGTCTTAAATAATTTTGATCTGTGAATATTCTTTCCAATGCATCACTGCAGTTATTGTGCTGTGATGTGGGTAATGCAGGGCAAAGAGAAGGATCTCAGAAATTTCTGAGAGGAGCTGATGAAAGAAATGACTCCTGCAGTCTTAAATTAACAAAATTCAGAGTAGTTTTAAATGATTACTTTGTGTCATCTCTTCTTTGCAGTGCATTTGAAGTTTTATGTGAACTAGCAGATTATTTTCCCAAAGTTGCATGAATAATTGTTAAATGCACTTCTGCTTATTGAAAATCCATTTGAATAAGGACAGAAGTGATGATCATTTGAACTAAACATGCTATGGAAGAGATAGTAAATGTATATTTTTAATTCTCAATCTTTGGAGTTTTCAGGCACTGTGGAAATGCTGTTGTAGTGTTTATTGTGTGCCAGTTGAAAATAGCTGTGCCTGCATAATCAGGGCTTACATAAAGATGCAAATGCTTCTGGTGGCTCTCTAGGTGTGGGGAGTGATGTGTGGTGAATTGTGAGGAGTATTAAACTGAAATCCTTGAGTTAGTGCCTGTCAAAAGAACAGAGCAGAGTCTTGTCAGGACTCTGAGATGATTCTGTAGCTTTGTGGGTTCTAAATTAAAAGCCTCGTGTGTGTCACTGCTCAGTGCAAATGCTACGGCTCAGAAGCTGCTCCCATTATAAATACTCAGCCTTGGCACCGAACTCTTGTTCTTCTCTCAGCTGTGAGTGGGTTTTTGTATCTGGAGTGTGAAGGGAGAAGTTCCATGGATGAATAGGCGACTATGGAACAATCTCCAGCTAGTTTGTGTGTGGATTTTGCTGGGGTGCAGATCCCAGGGCTGCCTTCCTGTGCAGGGAGTGTGGTGCTGATGCTTTATCAGCTCGGGAGTGTTCATGAGGATGGCTGGGGGTGGAGACAGCACTGCTGCTCCTGTGGCAGCATGGAAGGTGGAAATAAATCCCTGGGGATCCAGAAGAGCTGTGCAGTGTTCACATGGCCTGGCTCTGTGTCCATGGGCTGCACAAAGGGACACCTGGGAGCCCCTGCTGAGTTTGGGTGGGATCTCACTGATTTTCTCATCCCACATTTAGGTTGATTCCTACAGAGACCTTGCAGGTATCTTTGGACAGCATTTGCCACATCTTTGGTCCTGATAGGGTTTGCTAATTTGGAAGGAGCCCTCAACATCATATGTTGAACTCTCCATATGACAGAAAAAGAGCTGGAGTATCAGAGAGCCTGGAGCTCAAATACCTTCTTTATAGCAAGAATTTGAGCAACAGTTATTGTTGAAGCAGAGCAAGAATAGATAATGCCTGTGATAAAGGAGATATCTGATATTTTCAAAGGGTTTGTTTTCCCCAAGCACCTGTTTAGGGATCCAGCTCTGTGTGTCTTATGAGTTGTTTTAATCCTTGGTTAAATATTCTGTTTGATGTTCTACCTAAGGGCAAAGGAGGCATTTTGGGGCTTGCTCAGTGCATCTCTGGCTCCACAGAACCTCTGAAAGAGAAAGCCAGAGCCTGATAGTGTTGTGGTATCCTTTTGTGAGGCTGCTGTCATGTTTTTCTCAGCAGCTGGATTTCTGGTTTTATTGTCTTTGTTTCTGTTAATCTGAATCTTTGCCTTCGATTTATCGCTGCAGGAGTTTGCCCAGTAGAAAAAGGGTTTGTTTGATTATGCTGCCAATTTTTTATTGGTTTGCAAACCCATTCCAAGCACATTAAAAGGATGGTCTAGTCCCAAGTATTCAAAGTGGCAATTTGCTGATAGAAGAGACTTGAAAATGAAAATTGAAGTTGGTTCCTGTTGGGAAATACTTCACTCAAAGCCACAGTGCATGTTTTGAGTAGTACATTATTAACAGAAGAGACTCTTAGGATGTAGTTACGAAAATTGTTGTGCAACACTGCAACAGAAGTTCTTTTAAGGAAGAAAAATAGTTTCAAAACACATATTAGTGATGGGGAAAAGAGCAAGAACCTTTTATTTACAGCTAAGCATGTCTGAAATACATTAAACCGATGTTTTACTGAGCAGTTAACATTTTCAGCATGGGGAAGAGCCCTATCCTGAGTGAATGGGTTTTCATTTTCACTGAAGGAGCACAGCTGTCATCATTTCTGCCTGTTCTGAGTGCCTCTGTTTGTGTGTGGGGAGCTGTTACTCTGAATTAAGTCACTGAGATGTTTCCATTAGGCTCCCTGGGAATATCTGTTATCCACACCCATTTCTCTTGAGTCTTTATCTGTGTCTTTCTGGATGTTATCTTTGGCATTCAGAGCTGTAATTGCACCTCCCTAAGTTCATGGAGCAGCAATTTCAGGCTGGAGGAGAGACCTTCCTCCACCCACAGGTGCTTGTTCTCTTTGCTTCTCTTTTGTGTAGGGTGAATGACCCAGGGTGCAGCTGAGGGAGGGATTTCCCCAAACTCCTGCTGCATAAAGAGGAATAAAATACAAGGGATGGGGTAGGAAGAAGGCAGAACCACTGCTTTAAGCATTGCTGTGAGATTTTTGGTGGGAGATCAGGAATGAAGGCAGGGTTCCAGATATCTGAGCTCTGTGTGGGCTTGTGAGAAATTCTGAATGAGCAGAAGCAAGTCCTGCCCACCTCACATCCTCCAGCATTCAGCTCAGTTGAGCCTGGATGGGATTTTACTCAGCACTTTGCATTAATATTGCTTTTGGAGTGCTGGCATGGATTCTGTGACACATCAAGAGCCTTGCGTGGTTGTGGTACTCAGGGAAATGAGAGGCTGAACTTGCAGCAAGGAAAGTCTTTTGAGAAGCCTCCTGAATGCCTCCTCTTGAGTGATACCTGGTTTTCCTGCACCAGAGAATGGTTGTGGTGTTTATCTGGTATTGGGATTTTCGCCTGTATTTAAAAAGTCATTTGTAGCAGAGGATGAATCCTCTTTAATGTCCATAAAACAGGAGGCAAGGGGAACATAGGGGCTGGGTTTTGATAGCTCAGGGCAGAGGCAGCTTCATTTGGGATTCTTCCACATCACCTGCACAGTAGTATATTCTGCCTCTTGCTGAATTACCTTAGAATCATACAAATGTGATGACTTAAAAATTATTTTCTGCCTCAGAGCATTGATTTCCCCCCACACCTCCCTCTTTTGTCACTCCAGTGACAGTCACCCAGCTTTGCTTTGTGGTTTGTCACTGCAGTACTTGTAGATACCACACATAAATCAGCCTGTGTTAAAAACAAAGGGGTTTGAATAAGAGTGCCTGCCTTTTTTAGGCTTATTTGGCTTGGTAACTGCTGAAGTGAAAAATCTTTAATGTTCTGGGTATTCCACAGGAAAATCTGGAGCACTGAGTGTGTGGCTGTGTTAAGTACAAAGCTGGGAAAATGGAACATCAGCATTGCTTAAGCTATTGATTTATGAAGAACTACAACAGATGTTGAACTGTTTTGTTTTTCGTGTATAACTCTTCATATTTGGCTGCAGAATTGAGCCCTCTGCTGCTGTATGGCAAATGTAAAATGGAGTTACTGACTTCTGTTGACATAGCCTTGACTCAAAACTGGGCAGGAACCCAGTGAACCAGCAGAGAACAGGAGTGTTGAAGGAGTCTTGAACAAGTAGCCTCTCCATAAGTGCTGGTTATAGTTTCAGTCTTTGTGTTTTCTGTTGAGGAAGCGAGGTCTGACACTGTATAAGCTGTGCTTTACTTCAGATTCTGATTGCGTACGTTTAGAATTTTATGGCCGGTTGAGACCTCAAGAGTGACAGTTTCTCTCTTGAAAATGTGAATTTCTTGGGTTTTTTCTTATCCACAAGCAAAATTTACAACTTGAAAGCTTGTAAACGTGAAATATTTACTTTAGAAGCTAAGAAAGCTTCTCCAGAAGGGAAAAGGTTTCAGTAATACTGAATCTAGAGAGAACTGAAGCTTTGCTCAGCTCTGAACAAAGAACTTCACAAGTATCTGAAGTTCTGGATTTGCTTGATTGTGTGTTTGGCTATGCAGTGATGGTGTTTTATTGTGAGGAATATTTTATGTACACAGTTTTGGAGGTAACAGAAGCTGAGTTGTGAGAGGGAACAAACAGTTTCTATAAAGAAATGCAAATTCTGTCTGCAGTTTGTCAAGAAATATTTCAGCACATCATCCTATGGCTGCTGGCTGCCCTTGTTTCTACATCTAAAATACAATTTCTCAACAGAAGCCTCTTGTCCTTTCTTCCAGTATTTGCAAGCGATGCATCCGAAAGATGGATCACCACTGCCCGTGGGTGAATAATTGTGTGGGGGAGAAAAATCAGAGATTCTTTGTTCTGTTTACGGTAAGTGAACATCACCAGCAGCTTGATTTTAGTCTGAACCTACCTTGATTATAACAATTTTGGTTGTGTTTAGTGAATAATGGCTTTAGGACACGATCGTGTTGTTTTGGTTGGGTGGGTTTGCAAGATATTTCTACCCATATTCATTTTAATCCTGTGCAATGCTGTTGTTCCAAACTTTCTTTATTCTGCTGTGTTTTGTGTAGTGACAGTGAGTGAAATGATGCTGTCTCTTGTTTGCAGATGTACATAGCCCTAATTTCAGCTCATGCTCTCGTACTCTGTGGGTTTCAGTTCTTCTCCTGTGTCCGAGGGCAATGGACTGGTGAGCAAATAAACTCTTAGTTTTCATTATCATCATCTAGCAGATATTAGGGAAAAGTCATAGCATTCCACCTCTTTTAGTCCCATCTTTTTAAAGTGATGTCCTTAAAACATTTCAGATCTGTTTATCCAACGCTCTCCTTTTTCTTTCTTTGGTTTTTTTCCCCCCCTTTTCCATCAGTCATTCTCTGTGAGAGCTGTGGCTGTCAGGGGCATTCTCACTCCCTTTACACACAGTAGTAATTTACTACCTCTGTAGTAGGAAGGAAACTGAGCTGGTCCTCAACCACCTCAGCACTACATCACCTAAATTAGGGCTTTGTGTGTCCCACCTCAGTTCTGGGAATGACATCTGAAATTTAAATGAATTTCTCCCTCGTTCCATTACTGGAGCCAACTGCGGAGCTCCTGCAGAAAAGAAATTTCCTAAACTGTCCCAGTTTTTTTATTTAGACTTCTGGCTTGCATTTCTTAATGTGCTGGTGTGCCAGAGCTCATTCTGGTCTTGTGCTTTTAGCAGAATATTGTTGATATTCATTTGGTATATGAAGCAACAGGAAATTCCATGTGATTTTCATTTTTTTCTGAATATTTCATTAAATGGATGGAATCTTAGAACTTTTTTTTACTTGAAACATTCACCTTCCTGTACACTATCCCATGCCTTCCCTGTTTAAATAGAATTGAGTTAATCAGGTGATCAGAGGCTCTCCAGAGATGTAACTGTAAATGTGAGGCAGAACCTGATTACTTTGTGTGGAGAATTAAAAGAAGAATAATAAAGCAATCACAGCCAAGTAGAACATCTGTATTAGCCAGCAAGTCAGGGCTGACAGTGGGGATGGTTTTTACAGCATCTGTCGTGCAGGAAGCTCTAAGCTGCTCTCACATGTGCAGTTCTGAGTTCTTCAGTCACCTCATGTGCAAACATTTATTTGATATCCCTGAAATCCCAAGGCAGGATTGCAGAAATAGTTACCACGTGCTTTATAGGAAGCCAGAAGTGTTACTTCCATAAAAGTCTTTATTTTCTTGGTCAGCAGATAAAGCTGCTGCAAAAACAGAAGTTTGTTTTAATTGTGAAATATTATTTCAAGTGCCAGACATGTAGAACATGCTCTATAATTTGCTGTTGGGGTTTTTTTGTAACCACCTATCTCATTTTCACAGAGTGCAGTGACTTCTCCCCACCTGTAACTGTGATCCTGATGATCTTCTTGTGCCTTGAAGGTTTTCTGTTTCTCACTTTCACTGCAGTCATGTTTGGCACCCAAATCCACTCAATATGCAATGATGAAACGGTAAAAACCTCGACTTTTTTGTATTCTATAAGATCTGTTTTGGGAAGATGTGATTAGATGTGGTTTTATTTGCGTGAGGAGAGGCTCTTATTTTGGAGAAAGCTGCAAAACTTCAATAGTTCCTCATTTTTATTTTTGACAGCTGGGAAGATTGGAATAGTTTATTGGGGGCTGCTTTCTAACAGAGCTTATTGCACTATTTGCTTTTCTGACATTTTGTAGTTTGGTTTTAAATGACAAAGAATGCAAAGCTTCTGACTTGAGTTTTGACTTTCCCTTCTCTGCTGGCACAAATTCCTGATGGGTGCCATGGGAAGTGTTTGCTTTTCTCAGGTTTACACTGAAAATCACTGTTGTTCACTTCACTTTGATACATTTTATCAGAGGATAAAACATAGTTTGGGCCTTTAGCTCCCTTGCCCTTAGATCTGCTGTATTACATCTTGAGAGAATAATTGACTGGAAACATAAGGAAATTGAATCCTGTGACTGTTCAATATTTTCTCATGTTTAAAAGTGTGTTTCTGTACTGAGGAGAAGTGCAAAACAATTGGTAAATATTGAGCCTTCATTAGTGGGAAGCACAGAAAATGACCATCAAAATAATGCATTTGGGAGAGCAATCTTGGCTCCAGTAATTGTGGAGCAGGAGCCTGATTGTCTGCTTTCATTAACTGAGTAAACAACTTGCAGGGTAGGACTATTGCATGTGGATCCATCAGCTTTTCTGGGATTTTTGTCTTTTTTCATGGGGGGGAAAGAGGTTGAGGTAGATCAGCCTTCTTATACGCATTTTATATCCTAAATTCCTGCCCTGTGTCCAAGGGGCTAAAACAGTGTCTACTTTCTTCCTTAATAATTAAATAGCAGTAAGAAACTAATCAGCTGAGGAGCAATGCAATAAAAATGCAAACCCAGTTTTTACAGCCACCATTAGATTAAACTAAACTTTGGACTTAGCAGTGCACCCCTGCCTGTGCTTATTTACAGGAGATTGAAAGACTGAAGAGTGAAAAGCCAACGTGGGAGCGCAGACTCCGCTGGGAAGGGATGAAATCTGTTTTTGGGGGCCAGCCCTCACTCCTGTGGATCAACCCTTTCGCAGGATTTCGGATCAGGCGACTTCTACTGCGAGGAAAGAAAGGAGGACCTGAATTTTCTGTTTGAGTCTAAATATGCTGGAACTTGCAAGAATCCTATAAAATATTTATTTTGGGGCCAGAGAAGGCTGTCTACATATAATCTGTGACCAGGTGAAACTGATATCAGACATTTGCTTGTAGCAAGCAGAGTTTTCTACGTTTATTGTCACAGACATCTCATTAATTCTGAGACAGGAACTGGATCTGCCATGATCTTCACAGCAGGATACCAGAGGAAAAGCACGTGGTCACACTAAAGAAGCCAAATGTTGTCATGCTACTGTAATTTATTTTCTGAGATGACTTCCCCGTTTTTTGTTAAATCCTTTTTATTTGATAAATGTCTGGGGAATTACCAGTGTGTTTTTATACCAAGTGTAAGTCCTTGGGTGCAGTTGTCAATCATTAGGAGGAGCATTCTGGTGAAAGTTGATCTCCAGGGAGACACAGCCTTCTCAATGCAGATTTCAGGGAATAGTGCTTAGTTCAGTTCTCCTTTCTCTTTCAGCTCATCCTGCTAAACAGAGCTGTACCTCTGCGTCCCACACATTCCTCACCTGCAGGTGATGCCAAGGGCTGGTGCCCAGCACAGAGGCACTGTCACAGCCCTGCCCAGCATCTTCCCAGGCTCCCTAAAGCATGGCCTGTGTTTGGCAGTGTCCATCCCATCTGGAATTTAGGGAAAGGCTACATTTTTGCTCGACAACACTTGTAACCTGTCTGGGGGCCAAATCCTGCCCTGGGAGGTGCATCTCCAATTCCTCATGCATTGTTTCCCGAGGAACTCAAGTGTGGACTGTGCAGGGATGAGTGGGACCAGTGTCCTGCTGTGTGGGGTGACAATGAGTGGACAAATTGGGGGTCATTCACTGCAAACACTTCGTCCTTGTAGGGTCTTGCTCTGCCCCTTTTTTACTGTACAGACTTTTCATAGAAGGAAAGCTGTTAATGATCCCTTGAACAAAGACATCAGAGAAAGAGGCAACTTCCCTCCTTTCTCAAGTACAACACATCTTAAATGTAGAAATATCTGCAATAGAACGAGTTATTTTGAGTTTAACCATTTCCAACCAAAACTACTTTGAAGAAATGAGAGCAATATAGATCTAGAACTGCTTTATGTGGGCCTGACAAACAGCAGTAGTGCTAAAAAATGTTCATAAATCTGCAAGTAATGAAATACAAGCTGCAAGTAATAAAAATCCAGCTAAAAGTTGATTCTTTAAAAATTACATTTAGACTATTTTTTGTATTATTGTTAACCTATAAATTACTGACAATATAAAGGATAAAGCAGGAGCCTTGATGCATAGCTTGAAATCGTGCCTAGAAAGTTAATAGCTCCCTGTTTTGGGACTTGCCTTAAAATTGTCCTGTTCTTGCTTTTGCTCAGCCAGTGGCACTGGTGACCTGTCCCACCTCGAGCAGTTCAGAGCCCTGCATTCCAACCTTTGTGCCCTGCAGGAGCTGTTTCCTTTGTCAGTGCCCTGCTTCTCCATCTCTTTGTGGCATCCTGGTTCCAGCTCCATCAGCTTCTGTTCCATGGGGTGCCTGAAGGTACTGAGGGATCCATTTCTTGTCTGTGGCCCTGTGAACAAAACTGTGCAATACTTTGGGATATTTTCACTTCTCTTGGGGAGGGTGGTGGTGGTGGTGTGGAATGCTGGAGGCTTCCTAGTTGGAAATCCACTGGAATTGCAGTCCAATGAACAAAACTGAGGGGAAAGCTGGAAGTTCCACAGAATTCTGTGCATATTCAGTTGCACACCTTAAAGATTGGGGGGGGGGGAAAAAAGTGTCTGGCTTTGTCCTGAGGCTCTTACTGTGTATATTGTTCAATGAGAAAATCAGAAAACATCACTCCAGGTGATTGAACCCTGTGACTTGGCAAATGTGTGCGTGTGAAATCCGGTTTACTCGGCTTTTCAAATCCTTATGTTGTAATTTTTTTTATTATGTAAAAAAAGAATAAACTAATGAATTGAAGTCTTAGTTGATTAACTTCTCTACATGTCACTTTTTTTTCCCCACGTATATTTAGATTGAAGCAGCTTCAGGAAAATGGTCTTGAATCCTTCCGTTTGTAATTAATTTGTATTTATATTAATTAACAGGTGATACTGCTCCAAATTAAAGAGGCTCCTCTGCTTATTAAGAATTTTAAGCTACACTCTTTATCTCTTCTTGGGAATTCCCTTTTCTTCCTCCTCTGGTGTAGCTGCTTATTTTGGTATAGAACCATGGAATGATTTACATTGGAAGGGACCTTAAAGCTCATTGTGTTCCAGCCCTGTTGCTCTGAGGTGGGTGGGAAAACACTTGCAATTTGAAAACTTACCTCAGCATTCCAGCCTTTGCACTTCCAAGGAATTCGGGATAAATACAGCTTTGGACTCCCCAGTTTCTCTCTGCAAATGTTGGGTTTTTCCTCTGTTTCTGCAGCTTCAGGAACAAAGACAGTTCTGCAGCCTGGAGAGCAGCAGGTTGGGAGTGTCCACCCAAACAAGGGGGAGGAGGAACAAATGGCAGTAAAGGATGGAGAGACTCAAAGCTGTTCATTTCCTATACTTGGAGATATTTCTAAATACTTGGAGATACATCACACTTTTCTACTCTGCTGTTTCCATGGAGAAAAGAGCTCCAAATCCATGAACACAGACTTGGTGCCAGTGCTGCTGATACTTTTGAGCAGGTTAATGATTTGGTTGTGTTTGTGTGCCACAGCAGCCGGGCAGGGCTGTGTTTATGTGTATTTTAGGGAAGAGTTTGTTTCGTCTCCAAAGGGAACAGAGGCCCCTGCAGATGGTTCCTGCCAATTTATCTCCTTTTTATTTTCTTGTTTAATTTCTGGTAGTAGTGTCAATATTGTTCCAGGAATCCTTTCTGAAGTCTTTGACTTAGCAAGAACTCATTTATGGATTTTTTTATGCCTGTCCTGTGCAGAAATGTTAAATTTCTACAACTTTTCTGCTTCTTTCTGTTGGCTTCAGGTCCACATGTGAATGTATTTAATGATGTTGGAGAAAGAAGGTGGCTGAAGGGGGTTTGAAATACAGAAATTGGGCTGTAAAATGACTCTGGAATCTGTTAATAACACTAAAATGGAAAGCACCAGCATTGGTTCTATATATTTATTTTCTTCTGAACAGGGTTACAGATCAATTCATGTTTTCATGTGGATTGGTGCTTCTTCATTGATGAGATATTGTTAATTTTTTATTTGGCTTCTTTCACTTAGTCATGGTTTTGTATGTTCTAAATGTCTTGATTTTTTTTTTTCCTGCCTGTATTCCAGTAGCACATCTGCTCCTATCCTGCACTTCACTCTTGTCATCCCCAACCATAGCCCTGCAAATTATCCAGCAGGCATCAAAGCAAGCACAGGCTGAATTTTTTAATAACAGAAGTGAAACTTTGCACCTCCAAAATATTTCTGCAATTTCTCATTATATTATAGTGCAGCATAAAGTTAGTTTTAGACCCAGATCCAATGGTAAAGATGCCAAATACGAGAATTGTCACAGAAAGGGATAACTTAGAAATATTTAAGGCTTTCTTGCCTGAGGTGCCCCATTCTGATAAGCAGCTGGCAAGTGAGATATTTTTAAATGATGGCTTTGAACCTGTTTCGTTAATCATGATTCCAATCATTCCAATAAAATAACCACTTCTGAGGTGTGTTTGCATAAGAATATTGGTTTAATTTACAGTGGGGTTTGAGATAAGGAAGCCAGAAAGATTCACAGCAAAACTCCCCATTTTGGGCCTTCATACAGTAAATTATTCTTGCTGCAAATCTTCACCAGAGCAGCTGAACACTGGGGGCTGACTCTGATAGCTGCTGGTGCCTGGACAACTTTATTTTCTTCTTAGTTTGTGAATTCCATCGGTGTCCACTGAAAGCCAGACTTTGCAGCCGTAGGTGATTCTTTTTAATGAAAAATAGATATTTGTGTTGGAGAAATCGGTGGAGAACCTTGGAAACTTGGTTTTGAATTCAAGAAAAAAGGCAAACTGTCCCTATGAAATACGAGAATATGGAATTTATCTCCCCCATAGATTTATTTTCTTACCATTAATGAGTATAAATGTACCTTTAATGTCTGGAAGAGGAATGGAATGGAGCTGCTGGAGGCACTGGAAGCAGTGCTGGCTCAGAACAGTTGCATCTGTCATGCAGCAGGCATGCCTGCAGTGGAACCTGCTGTCCAGATAGAGCTGTTTCAAATCAGACTTATCAGCATAAAATGTCAGATCAAATTCATCATAGGCAGGAGAAAAATAAAACATTCTGGTCCAGGTGAAATTGGAGCTGCGCTCTGATGGTTTTCAGCTCGTTCTGGTGCTGCAGAATGGCAAGGCTGTAATTCCCCTGCTGCTGGGAGCTCGGATGCTCTTCCCACCCTCCCTTTCAGTGATGGGATTGTGTTTCCTCCAGCTGCACATCTCCAGGTGCTCCCCAAAGCCCCTCTGGGCTCCACCATCTCGGCTTTGCCATGAGCAGGGAGGGGTGGGGGGGGTTGGTGATTTGTGCAGAGGGTCAGAACTAGGGGTTCTCCATCGTGCCCCAGTGCTCAGGACAGCCACTCCTGATCCCCCAGTGGCTGTTTGACAGAGGTTGGTGGACAAATGAGCTTAAGTGTTGTGGAAATCTGATAATTTGCTTTCTAATAAGGTCCCATTTATTCAAATCAACTCTGTGGCACAACGACTGCACTTTGGGAACTCTTCAGGCTGTGTAGTCATCACTGGGCTTATTTAATTTGTTGTTTAACTGCTGATTAAATTTTACATTAAGGCAGAAGCACCTTGTTTTAAACACAAACCCTTTTTACAATAAGTGGCTCACAGACCTGCCTGTTCCTTTTCGTGGGTAATTCAGAGCCTTGAAGTTTACATTGTAGACATTACAAAGAAATATAAAACTGCAGAAAAATCACATCTCTGTACTGAGAAAAGGTATTTTGGGGCACTTGCTACTTCCAGGTTTGTTTGCAGTAAACATTTGGAGAAGATACAAAGCAGGGGCTGGGATAAGTCAACCTTGATTTGGGCGTTTACCAGACCAGCAGCCACGGTGAGAGGCAGAGATCTTTGCTGCTGTCCTGTGTTAGATGTGCTCACAGGGTCGAGTCCATCAACTGGCTCACAACTAGACTCTGGATATATTGGAAATTATGGAAAATAGCAAAATGTTGGCATTGCTGGTTATAAATAACAACTGGCCAGTGTTAAATGTTGGCTTCTCTACGGGAACAAGGCCCCTCTGGGTGGAACAAGAAGGCCTTGGCCTGCTAAAGGTTATGACGGTATTTTTCCTAAAGCTGAACGTGCCACAGGAGAAATGGGAGTGTAATTAATTAAATTTGTGTTGGGAATAGACCTTTTCACCCCAATTCAGGCCCTGCTGTGTGCATGAAGGGTTACCAGGAGCTGTGCAAGGCACTGGGATTGATGGAGAGAGCGGCCGAAGGTTCCGGAAGGGTCCCGGTGGCACCAAGCAATGATCACAGACACACTGAGGAGCCCTGCCCTGAAGAGCTGGCAGTCCTGGCCCTACTGAGGAGGGCATGAACCCCAATCCCATGGGGGTGATGGTGGTGGGAATTCCGAGTTGAGGCTCCTCTGCAGGCTGCCCCTGGCGCTTGGCTCACGGACGGGGAAGGGTGGGAGCGACGGATCCGGCTGCAGGCAGGGGGGTGCTGTGCTTTGCCTCTGCAAAGAGAAAGGGCCCGTTTCACTTTCAGCACGCTTTCCACATTGCTCCCACCTTCTCCTTCCTCCTCTCCCTATAAAATCTCCTGCTTGGGGATCACTGTCTGAGGCAGGAGCTGCACTACAGTGCTGGGCCCTGCGCTAGAGCCTAGTTTATAGTCTTCACTTCCTGTGCTGGCAGAAGGAGATGGAAGGGATGTCTCAGGAGATGCTGTGGGAGAGAAAAAAAACAGGGTTAAGGTGGACTTGGATGCTGTTCAATAGAAATCAGCAACCCGTCCTACAAACCGAGGAGCAGGAGCTTGGGGGATCCTGGCGCATCCTTCTTTCCTGGTTTGTGAGGAGGCACAGGGTGGAGTGACAGACATGGGCCCGTTCTTCTCAGTATTTTGTACTTGGGAAATGCCCCCAACTGCTTTTCAATCCTTCATCTCATTGTCAGAGGAGAGCTCAGCCTGCAGCCCCACTGTACCTCATTTACAGAGCACAGCATTTCTCTCATCTCCTTTGTTGGAAAGGGGCTTAAAAACTAAATAAAAGCCACCTAAAATGCACGATGCCAACATTTAAATAGCTGAGAAACAGCAGAATACACTCTGGGAGGTACCTGACTGTAACTGGCAGAGGGAGGGAGACTGTGAGTGCAGGACACTGTGATTACATGGCAGTGCTTGTTGAATTACAGCTCCTGTTCTACTTTCTGGTTTTGACAGCACGGTCCTACAGGGGATAAATGCCTTAACCCACACCCCAGCAGTGCCCAGCGTGGGTGAAGATGGTCCTGGATTCAGGTCCTATTGTTTGGCAACAACCACAGTGAACTCCTGCCACAATCAGCACTCAGTCCTCCTTTGTGCCATCTCCCAGTGCTGCCACATCTAGAGAAACACCCAGTCTTGAGTTCTTGCTTTTTTTTTCGATCTTGCAATGTTTTAGTAACACCTCAAAACCCCCCTGGGTCAAGCTGCCATTAAAAATCCATTAAATTCTCTTTGGAATCATGGAAAGGAGTCAGCCAGGGGGACTGAGAGCTCTGATTCCAGTGTAACAATTAAACTCATATAAATAAAGAACTCAACTAAACTTAAATTTACTTAAATGAACTTAAATTTAATTTACTTAAATAAAAGTTTTTTTCCTGAACTATTTCTCCTTCCCAGTCCCTTGGCTATGCTGACACTAATGATGTAAAACTGGCCTGTAAATAATCTAAAGATGAGCTGTAAATGATGTAAAAATGGGCTGTGTATAATATAAAAAGGGCCACATACGGTCTGGAGCAGCGTGGATCACAGAGCTCATGTTGCTTTGCAGGACATGTCCCGGCAGCGGTTCCAGGTTGAGGCTGGGAGGTGCTGACTGGTACTGGAGATCAGCAGTGGTTCCTGCAAGTGGAAGTGGGAAGGGACATCATTCCTTGCACAGTTCCCGACAAGCCAGGTGCTCTGGGCTAAATCTTTTTCATCCAGAGGATGAGGAAGACCTCTGTGGGTGAAGGTTAATGGCTCATCTTCGCTTCCTTCCTCTTTGCTCTCAGCCTCTCACTGTGCAGGAACAGCCTCCTGGGATGTCTGGGGTTTCAGCTGCTCTCCAGCTGCGCTGTTCTGCCTGGGGGTGTGTCCCAAGTGCTGCTCTTATCTGGGTTTCCCATAAAGTTATAACTTTTGCACTTTCCTAACAAAAGATGTGTTGTCTTCCTTAAACTGCCTCAGTTAGGACAGAGGCCTAAGTCGAGTGCCACACCACAGAGTGGATCCTTTGCCGTAAATCTCAGATTTCCAGAGCTGGGCTGGAAAGAATTGCTCAGGGATTGGACTGGAGTGAGAGGGACCCTTCAAGCTACAATTCATCAGAGGGTTTTGGTTGGCAGGGATTTTAAAGATTGTCCAGTTTCAACCCCCTGCCATGGGCAGGGATATCACCCCCTGGACCAGGTTGCTCCAAGCCCTGTCCAACCTGGCCTTGGGCACTTCCAGGGATCCAGGCGCAGCCACAGCTTCTCTGGGCACCCTGTGCCAGGCCCTCAGCATCCTCACAATAAAGAATTCCTTCCTAATATCCCACCTAAACCTATTCTCTTTCAGTTTAAAACCATTTCCCCCTGCCCTCCCTCCCATACATCCCCCAGAAGACACAAACCCAAAGCCCTATAACAGCTTTGAGATAACCCAGCATTGCTGCCCCTCCTCAGGAGGGGTCCGTACCTCCCAGCAGCATCTCCTGCAGCAAGCTGTCGATCCTGGCCACACCAAAGAGCTTCACAAACTGCACCTGCTCGATCATCTGCCAGGTGATGCTCTGCAGGGGCGGCAGCAGCAGCAGGATGTCGCTGAAGCGGCCGCGGGAGTCGTACTGGCGGTCGTTGATGTAATCTTCCAGGTTCACCTGCACCTGGAAGCGCATGTTCTTCACCTTGCCGGGCTCACTCAGGCCTTTGCAGTCTGGGAGAGGCAAAAACGGAGTTAATTGCTGGCCTGTGTAAGCAAATGTTGCCCTGTCAGCCGGGCTGTGTGGAGGGAAAAGGATGAGATGGCAGTGATGCTCTGACAGAGATCAGCTGACAGCTGGGGCTGCCATTGCTTCACATCTCACATGGAGCAGGGAAACAGGGAGGGGAATTGGGGGGGAGACAGTAATTGGAGGAGAAACCGTAATTCGAGGAGACTTTGAAGAGAAACAGTAAGTAAAGGAGCTTGCTTCAGGATATGTCTGCCTACTGCCATTGGCAAAAGGGAAAAATTTAGAAGTTAAAATATTTATCCTTCCATGAAAACAGCCTGGAATTTTCCCCTGAAAATTATGAGTCACAACTACCCCCTCTAAATGCAATGTATGTTGTGATTACACTCACTGCAGCACCAGGTTCTTGTCTTGCTCTCCCTGTCTTTGACCTGTAGTCAAACCTATTTTTCAAGGACCACTGGTCCAGCTTTGCTTAAACAAATAAATGTGCCCCTGGGTCGGGTGAAGTGCTGGGATTTACAGCCTTCCACTCCTGCCTCTGCTGTTATCTAAACCTGAGATTTCTGCATCACTGCACCATTTCCTTCACTGTCTGCAAAGAATCCACAGGCACCACATTTTCGGGATTGTAGTGCCAAGAGATTAGATAAAGTGGTTAACGAATGATTGTATGTCAGCATGAAGCTCTGAGGACATTCCTGCTCGTTAGCATGGATGAACTTCACTTCTGGGGAGCTTCACACTTCCTCCTTCCAGCTGAAACCTCAGCACCTCATTGTCACATTGATCTAAAGCTGCACAGAGACACTGATCAGCTGAGAAGGTGATTTGTCAAAATCAATTTGATGAAAGCACCCTTACTCTGGTCACAGCAGGCTTTGGTGAGCCAAAGCTCACGATGCTCCTAAAACTCCCGGATCTTGATTTTCAATCAGTGAATACAGCAAAATACCCCAATAATTAATGGAAGATATTTTGATTTCTCCATGCTAAAAGACAAAAGAGCATTGTCTGGGCTTGGGATTGTTCTCCCATCTTTTCCCTTAGCTCCAGGGAGATACACATTGGAATCTGGGCTGAGGCAGAACCCCCTGTGCTTCTGGAATGAGACACAGCAAAGCATCAAAGCAACCTGTGGCTTTCCTCTGTGTTTCCCTGTTCTCCATCCTGTGGATCAGCCCTGCCCTGGGTCACTGCTGGCTTCCAGCAAGATCCATTAGCAGATCCCTGATATTTCTGGGCACTCTGAGCAGCCCAGCTCTCTGTGGTTTTTGATGGTGCTCTCTGGGCTCCGATGGATGCTCCACGCTGCTGCTCGTTTGGCTCACTTTGCTGATACATAATTAATACAGGCATGGATGTCCTTAATGGGCATCTCCTGCATTTCAGGCTGATGGACTTTCCCAAAGCCAAGCTCCTGAAGCAGCCAAACTCCTCCAGGGCCTGCAGAGCTTTGCACATCCACCTGGCTGCAGTTCTTACTTGCTAAAGAGTAGAACACTCAGGAACAGGTCACTTCTAACTTAAAACTGCACTGCTGAGTATTGCTCATTCCAGCACGGGCAGGGTGAGATGTCAAGCTGCTTCCAAGGGGTTTTCCTGGTTTTTGAAGAGCCTCCAACTGCACTGCAAGCCCCATGCTTGGCAGTCAGAAGGAATCTCACCTGGGTCAAAGAAGATGATGGCTTTAAGGCAGGCGTACTCGTTGTCATCGATCTGGATGTCCCGCAAGGGCTTCACCAACTCGTCCAAGATCCTGGTGGCCACACGAGCGATTTCCAGTTCTGGGCAGTGCATTGGGATGATGAAATCATTCCCTGGGAGGACAAGAGAAATTCCCCATCAGGTTTCGGCTCTGGCTCTAGTCTCATCCAGCAGTTACCCCAAGGAGTGTTGCCTGATAGTCCCAGTGCCATTTGCAGCAATTTCCACTCTGCAGCTTTATAATCTGATCTGAGAGTGAGAAGCAAGCCCTGGATCTCATTCCCTGGTCCTTAATTATCTCAACTGCACGTCAGTGCACCCACGCTGTGCCCACAGCCTGCTCCCCGTTCTGCTCTGCTTTGCCCTCTGTTACATCAAGCATCTGTTGGTAAGCAGTGTTGCATCTTTATTTTTGGTTTTCTTTTCTGAAACAAATTTATCCCTCTCTCTTTTCTTTAACATGAGCCTTTCAGGGTCAGTATTCTCATTTTTCTAAGAACAATCCCACCTGTGGTGGCAGAGAGCTCCGTGAAAAGGAAACACCTATTTGCACTGTCATTTTTAACAGAGGCTTCTGCTAAGGTTTTAATCATCCATACCCAAATACCTCATTGCTTGTGCCTTGGCAATTTCAGGTACCAAAACAAGGCAACCCAGTTAAATACTGGGGGCTTCTCATCCACAATTTCAAAGCAATGAGGGAACAGTTACAAAAATCCCAGTGAATTTACTTGCTCCTTTTTACTCTCCCCTCCAGCACTGAGTCTCCACCCAGATGTGCAGCCCACACCCAGGAGTGCAGAGGGGGTTTCAGGGACGCAGAACGCTTGGGAATGACTTGGGAGGGGGGAATGATAAAAGCAGGAGTGTGTTTCACTACTTTACCTAATAGCAGGAAATCAGTGTATGGGATGGACCTCTTGGCTACCCCGAGGAGCAGATGTTCCCCTGCGTGGGCTCTGAGCAAGGCAACCTGGAGGTGGCACAGGAGGAAGAAATAAGATTATATTTGCAAAGCGGAGAATGGAGTGCTGAGCTGTTGCTGTTTAATTAAGCCCCATTTGGTGTTTGCTTAGATCTGGCAGATCTACAGATAAAGCTCTGTTCAGGGCTAGAAAATATCAGTGTGTGTTCACTTTGAGAAGTGCTACTAAATGAGAAGCTGTTTTTAACTAAAAGAGCAAAGAGAGGCTTGAGTAATTCGAGTTCTTAGGAAATAAGCAGATTCTATATTCAACTATTAGGCACCAGTAAAGGCAAAATCAGAATTTTTGCCTGGATCTTTTGCAGGCTGGAGCGACCAGCTCTATATTTTGAGGGACTTTGGCTGCTGAAGTTATCTTTAATTGGTCCTTTGGCCTTTATTCCTCTTTCTCTCCTGTTGTTTATAACTCTGCACAGGGTGATCTGTGTGTTAATGCCGGATTCTCCTGCCGAAAGGTCCAGCTGGGAATTCCTTTCAAAGGCAGGGGGTTTGCAGGGAAAAGCCATTTGCATTTGTACCTGGTCGTCGAGGGGGAGCTCACAAAAGGCCGGGATGTATTTTGCCCATTCCACCAGCACCAGGAGCTGCTGTTTCATGGACTCACACACATCGTGGATGGTAGCAACCTTCTTCATGGCAATGTCTGTGCTGTGCACGGGGCTCAGGGATAAATACTGAAAGAGAAACCACCCCGCTGTTTTATTACCCTCCACAGCAACAATTCATCCCATCAGGGCCCTGAGAAGATGCTCCCGTTGTGGCTGGACCCTTGTGCTCGGCTGTGTCCGACTCACAGCCCATGGAGCAGCTTCCACGAGGTGGTGCTCAGTCCCAACACACACCCAGCCCTCCTCCACCTCCATCTCCACCCTCCAGGCTGGCTCAGGACAAAATAAACATTCCCATTCCCAGCAGGAGCCAGCAGCACTGCGTCTCAGCCTCCCATCCATCCCTCCAGCCAGCCAAATGCATGAAATGCATCCAGCCTTTCTCCTCCAAGTTGCTGTCAGGGACACAAAATTCCCATTTTGGTCTCTAAAGGGCTGCGTGGCAGGGAGAGGGTTAAAAAGCCGTAATTTTTGAAAAGGAAGTGGGCTCACTGCTGCATGTAATGCGCAACATCTGGGCCGTGCGTTTCAGTGGAGAAAGGGTATTTGCATAAGAATTTAAAGGACGCTCAGGGTGAAATTTATGGTGGAGCATGAAATGAAAAAGCAATCAGCGTCAGCTGAAGCCCAGGGAATTATTCACAGTATTTTTCTGCCCTAAAATTGTTATCCTGATAAAGAAGTTATGAGGACAGATACAATCAACCATGACTGGAACAATGAGTTCGGAGCAGGACAGAGAGTGCAGCAAGGAAGGGTGAAATTCCGTGTGAATGCAGTGAGATTCTAGGAATGCAGCAACAATTTAAGCTGGGGGAAGAGGGGACCTGGGCTCTGCAACATCCCTCAGCCCTTGGAATTTCAGCTTTGTATCTCACACCAAAGGCTGCATCTGCTCCATTGCCTTGATAATGGATTTCTCCTGTCTGCTTTCAGATATTTTGCATTTTCTTCCCTGTGGGTTTGTGCAGGAGCCATCCAAGGGCAGAGAAAACATCCAGCCCTGGTTGGTTTAGAGGGCTGGGATTGCTGAGGGCCACGGACCCGTTTGGAGGGCTGTCCCCACGTGTCCTACCTGCTGTGCCATGGCCTCAGCCTGAGTGAGGACATTGATGGAGAGAGAGCCGTTGTCCTCGTAGCTGCTCCTGCGGATGCTGATCCTGTCCCGCTCGTTCTGCACGGCTGAAACGAGAGAGAGAGAGAGAGAGAGGTGCTTGTGTCAGTGAGAATTCCTCCCCCAGCCAATGGCTGCTGCTCCATGCGGTCCCTAAACAGGAGTGGACGAGGCTTTGCTCCTGCAAGACCGTCCACTCCTGTTGGATGTTGGAATCAACAGGCTCTGGGGGAAGGAAAGACATCACCTCAGAGGGAGAAGACCAAGAATAAGAGGGAGATGAGGCCATTTGGGGGTCAGAGCAGCACCCATGGGATATTAGCTGGTCCCACTGGATTTGATGCAGCTCAGGGGTAATTTAGGGATTTGGTGTCACCCCTTTCCCCTTGGCAATGCACCCACACTGCTGGAGCCCTGGCCTTTGGTACCCTTTCTGCCATGGCTGCGCTGAGGGCTCCCCTGCTGGGCTCCTGGTATAGCAGAATGCTCCTGGAGCTGCACCTCATCTCATGGCAGTGCTGGAAAATCATCCCCTAACCCCACCTTGGAGCAGCCTTGGAGTGTCCCCTGTCCCTGAGGCATTGCAGGTGGGATCCCAGGGGATGTCACCACTCATGGGACACAGAAAGAGCCACTCCATTAAGGAAGCTCAAGAAAAGGAAGATTAAATCCACTGATTCCCCCTTTAAAACCTTTCCCTCAGTGTTGCCCATCTGATTTCAGTGAGCCTGGAACCCCAACAGCAGTGACAGCTGAGGACAAGATGCAGCCATGGTTTGTCACCAGCCCTGCTGGTGCAAATGCCTGCTGGAAACGAGCTCAGTGTCCTGAACTGGTCACAACAGCAACACCACAGACCTTGGACACACACCACACCTTGTAGGGACCACAGCAGAGCGAAGATCAGCCCAGGCTCTTTACTGACAGAAAGGTATGGACATGCCATGGTGAATTGCAAAAAACCCACTGATTTTTGAGGCCCATTCCACCCTTTAAATAATCCTTTTCACCGAAGCACAAGCCACATCCAGCCTCATGCTCCATCAGCCCTGACCAGGGAACAGAAGAGCTGGATTGCACTTCAGCAGCTCATTTTTGCAACACGGTCTCCAAGAGCTGACTCACCCCCACTGCAGCCATCGAGTGAGACAGCAGCAGAGAAAGAAGGAGAATTTAGAATTAACCCAACCTGATTTCAGTGTTGGTGTCTCCCCCAAGCCCTCTTGCCTCTGTCCAGCAGCTCGGGGCTGGGGGAAGGAGCCTGAACACTGACTCAGTGCTTCCCTGGCAGCTCACGGGTCTTGGCTACAAACAGCTCAGAAAGGCACTTGTCAGGTCCTTAAAGCAGAGGGAGCAGGAAGATTTAGCATGTGGTGACAGTGCAGCACATCCCTCCTCCTTCATCCAGCAATCCCAGACTCCTTTCGCTTTATTTCGGGGGGGAGCGACTCAAACAGAGCTGCCAGAGCTCACTCTGTGCTTTAACCCCTCGGGTGTAGAACAGTGTGGGTTTATCTCAAAAGTGGCCACTGGAGAAGATTTTTCCAGCAATGATCTTTTTTTTTTTTTTGCAGATCAGCAGAGTCATTTTGCCATCATTCCCTTGAGCCTTTGCCTCGCTGCTGGGTCTTGTTTCAGAGCATCGCTCTTTGCACAGGGCTCATTCCTGGGAATCCATACAGAGGAAACACATGGGCACTGCTTTGCACAATTTGAGGGAAGGTGGATTTTTTTTTTGCCAGCTCATGTCCAACCACTGCTCTGTTTTCCTAACCAGCCTCTGATGAGGGGCCAACAAAGTGAAAGGGCAGAAAACAAGCACCAGTGACAAAAATCAATGTCTCCCCTTATTGACTGGAGTGCAGTGTTTATTTTCCAAGAGCTGGGGCTCAGCCTTGCTGTCAGTCAGGATCAGCTTGTGGAGATCTCACTTTGTACCTCCGAGCCAGTCTTGCCTGCAAGGGGCTGGGTGGGTGCATTCATTTGTGCAAAGTGCCACACACACACTCCTGGAGCATTTTCAGGCTATGGACACCACAGAGAGGCAATTTGTCATCAATTTAGAGAAAAACCAACCACAGCTTTTGGGAGGCTCTGCTAACCTTCCTTAGATAGCAGCATAAGTTGCCCTATGCAGGAGGCAGGGGGGGTCAGCCAGGGACGCCTCCCCGAAGCCTGGAGGTGAAGGTGGTTATAGGAACCATAATCTTGACCCTTCAGGGGTTTTATTGGTCCACCAGAAAGGTGAGTGGCAGCATCCAGCACTCAGGAGAAACAAGCCTGACCCAATCTGTGCCATCACTGGCTATTCTGGAGAGTCCCCATCCAAGCTTCTACACCTGGATTTATATCAGATGCTCCCCCACATGCTCTCAGGGTAGGGCTCTCTGCCTCCTTACAAGAAAAGGTACAAGTTTTGCCTTTCCAGCCGAGTTACACATCTGATTTTACGTAAATCCCACAGTCCCAGGCAGACCTGGTCACCACAACAGACTCCTTTAAGAAGCCTCAGCCTGTTTTTCCCCCTGAGTCTTTTTATGGCACATATTTCAGTGCTTCCCTCATGCTCTGATAAGCTCAATCTTCCAGTGTAAGTGGATGGTACAGACCGACTTTCTCAAGGTGATTCGGGTGTTATCGCTGAAAGTACCCAAGATGTGATGGAATTAGATACAAAGGGGAGTTAATGTTTCACCCGCCACAAAAATTAATCTCTTACTGTGCACTGATTATATTGCTATATTTATTGTGTTTGTAAAAGGGAAGGGACAGCTCACTCCTGGTGAGGCAGTGGGAGTGCTCGAGGGACGTGCTGGCCCTGGGGGTGCTGGGCTCAGGTGTGATCTTGGCTTTGCAGTCAGTAAAACGCAACAACCTGCAGGAAGGACTAAAAAGCCAATGCTGGATCCCTCTGTCTCCCAGGGGCTGCAATTTCCAGAAGCGCCTGGCAAAAGCTTTGCTCCCTGTTTTTTTCCCACTCTAATCCTGTCCTCTGCACATTCCCAAAGCCAGTAAACACCACAAAGAGCCACCACAGCCCCGCAAGAAGGGACGTCAGCGGTTGTGAGTCCCCAGGATGGTGCTGGCCAGGGACAGTGTGGCCCCAAGCTGGGCTTTCCCACAGGGAAAGGGGAGAGAGGGCAGGATGATAGCTGTGTCTCCCTCCAGGGAATTGTCCCTGGCTACGGCATGTCCTGGCTGTGGGAAGAGGACGGGAAAACAAACATATTCTCCATGTGACGCAGGGGAGCCTCGGAAGGGTTTTGTCACTCAGAGCAAGGCTGGACCCTCTGCCTCGAGCTCCGGGCAAACAGCGCCGTGTTTGTGGGATTGCAACAAGCCCCTGCTTCCCAAACTATTTGTCCTTGCCACTCAGAGCCAAAGCCTGGGATGAGGAACCTCCAGAGAGTCCAATAAATGAGGCACAGGCACTGGCTGGGAGAACAGCAACCCAGTAACTTTCCATGGCAACTGCGGAGGTTCAACCCCTGCCTACACGAGAATTACTGTTTCCATCCTTACTCCACTAAAACCAGTGTCAGTTAATGCTGGTGGAGTTGGAAATGTGGTGATAAATGGCATAGGGAGAGCAGGAGGAGGGAGGTCCCTGCGTGGTGCACTCACTGGTGCTCACAGTGTTTCTGTCTTCACTGACAGATTTACTCCTCCTGCTGCCTGATCAATTCATAGCCACAAATAATCTTTTTTTCCCTGAGCTACCTCAGATTTTGTAGGTGTGGTGTGTTTTATTCACAAATAAATCCTGATGGTACACGTACATTTAATCCTTTCATGGGCTTGTGGGATGATTTATGACTACTGAAGGTAGAGAAGATCCTTTATCTTTTCCATCCTTTGCAATAAACTGCAGTCCCAGCCTTCTGAAAGCTGGCAAAAGAGATGTGCAAACAAAAGGTATGAAACAAGATAGAGGCCCTGTGGAGCACTAATAAAACTGTCCTATAAACCTGTCCAATTTCACAATAATAAATAAAGCCTCAAACCCTCCCACTGTGTTGCAGCAGTGAGTGATACAACCATTCTTTTTACTTCTGCATAAAACTAAAGAAGTTCATGTACATTCATAAATTACTTTGAAGGGGATGAGAGGTTAAATATTAACTGTCTTTTCTTTTCCCACCAGCAAACTGAACCCTGACAGTGCAGTGCTGGCATTTCAGAAGGCTTCCAGGTTTTCAGGCACTCAGCTCCGTGTGAGGAGATGACCAGGCTCACTTGAGAAATCACACCCTGCTGATTTATTCAAGGTTAAACATGATCTCAGGGAGATGCTAAAAATAGAATCCTGCTGTTCTCTTTGGGTGTTTAAGTACCTGGTGTTCTGAGCCACTGATGCTGCAGTGACCAAAAACCTGCCTGGTAGCATTGTGCAAGACAATAGAAATCGAACCTTCTGAGCCAACAGAGAAAACCAGGGGGAACAGCCAGAAAATCCCCAAAACATCCAGACCAACCTCTGGCACAGTCCCAGCCTTAACCACAAAACAAGAATAAAGGAGTGAATCTCCTGTAAAAATCTTAAATCCTGATCATAGAGGTGTTTTTGGGACATAAGAGGGGTTTCCTTTCCCTCTCCCCTTGTGCTAACTTTAATGGTCTTCATCAGAGTGAATTACTGATACCAAAAATGCAATTGGGAGAGGAGTGATTCTGAACAAGCTATTTTCTAGGAAATCTGGGAACTGGACTTTCCACAACACTCAAGTTTTATCCCTTCCCTGCTCTCGTTAGTGCCAATGGAACCCGGATCCATCTCAGAGCACAAGCCTGAAGGTGTGGGGCTCGTGTGGGGCAGTGTTGGTCCTTTCAGAAAGTAGGATCGAATTCAGTCTGCACAAACAAGGCAATCTAAAGATCCTACTGGTAATTTTTCAGCCATTCCCTGGGGAGCCTGGCCAGCGCTCCACCCCTCTCTGGGGGAAGAACCTTTTCCTAATATCCAACCTAAACCCTGCTGGCACAGTTTAAGGCTACTCAGGTATTTGTATCACATGGCTTTTTCTTTAGGGAGAAATTTCCCTTCTACACAGTTCCTTGTAATTCCTTATCCACTGAAATTGTCAAAAGGGAAAAAAAAAAAGGAGAGAAAAAAAAGATCCAAGCATGTCACATCTTACAACACAGGAAGATTGGGGGGGGGGGGGGGGGGGGGGAAATCCCTCTGGATCAAAAATTCCCATTTATCTGTTCGTTTTGCCAGGGAATAGCAAGTTCTCCAAGGCTGTGCACACAGACACTGAGCAGTGGGTCAGTGGGGCGCGTTCGAGGGTGATGCAGCTCTGCTGACCCCACCCCAGGTGTATTGTCACAGCCAGCCTGGGAAAAGGATCGTTTCCAGCTTCTTCCCCTCTGCTGTGGATAAACAATGCTATTGCCACACCCTGGAAACTCTGATTGCTGTTATAAGGGCTGGCCCAAAAGGAATGTGCCAGGGACAGAGGGTTGTGCCAGTGCTGGGACACAGAGCACGGCGAGTGTGGATGCTGCCACCTCCCAGCATGAACTGCTGCACGCTCCAAAAGATTTAGTACAAATATTTGTGCACTCCAATAGTGCTCTATCCAAGACATGGCTTCTCCTTTTCCCTAAATCTTTGCAATACTGTTTAATATTAATCTAGAACCATCCAAAAGCAAATAGCTGTGTTCTTTTTGTGCACACAATTGTGCAAGAGCACTTTTTTCCCAGTCCTGCGTATGTGCTTGGGATAGAGCTCTGGTCAGCTAAGCTAATTTCTGTGCAGCAGTTGCTCAAGGTGCTTTAAAATCTTCCTTGCCAAACACAGGAGCATTTTCTGAGCACACAACCTGACTGCACTCATAAAAAAGTTTGAAGGAATGTGACAATGTGGAACTTGAAATGAGTCATCTTCCATCAAGCTGCACTCAGTGATGGAGGCATGAGCCAAGGTTTTATAACTCTTACCATAAAAAACAATAAAAATCATGCTTCAGCTCAAAGAATAGATCTGATAACCAGATTTCAGCCTTTCCAAGCAGTGAAGTTTGCTGCATTGGTACTTGGCTTTATCCCATCTAGAACTAACCAGATCAGCTTCAGTTTCGTCTTTATTAGCCTGAGCTCTATTTATTTTTCCATCTGCTCTATTTACTCCATTTCTCCTAAATTAAACCAGCCAGCATTTTTGCTTCATCCATGACTTATGCCAATTTTCAAGACACCCTTCTTTTCCAGGGAAACATATGGTCAGAACGTCAGAAAGATCATTTCATCACCAGTAAAATCTTAAGAATTACCAGAAATCAATGGCAAATTTCCCCTTGATTTCAATGGGACAGCAATTTCACCTCTTGGGTGAAGTTGGTGACATGGAAAGAAACTTTCAAGCTCCTTTCTACCTCCCTAATCTTTCAGTGGGTTTGGAAACAGCACAAATGAAAGGTGAAGAGTCTTGAAACCATCACCTGAAAACCTACACCTCAGGTTGGTTGGGCCCCTAGTTTGTCAAGCACTCAATGGACAAGGACAATCACAGTAAAACAGGATCATCCACACTCTCCTAGTAGGCAGAACTGGATGAGCAGAGACCAGAAGTGCTGTGCTAGATCCCAGACTTCCCCTGGCAAGCTGGATGTAGGCACAGGTTAACAGAAATGGGGTTTCTGCTGCTGAGCATTAGGCACTATAGCAGTATTTCCTTTAGAAAGGGCACATCCTGATGGTCACTGGCACCCAAGCCTACAACTCTCCACCTCCTTCTCAGTAGAGCCAATGGAACGTGCAACAAAAGGTGCTGGCCACTGTGGGATTGGCCCTTCCATGCCGGTGCTGCTGGTGGCTCCATGGTCACACTATAACCAGCAGCACAACCAAAGGGTTTGGCTCTGACTCATGTCCCCTCTTGGGGTTCCTGTGTCACCTGTGGGGGACACATGGGTCACCTTGCTCCAGGAGCTCTGCCTGTGTGCCCTGTGCCACAGAGGACGGGCTCTTGCTCCTTAAGGCACTGTACTCAGGCTGTACCTTGCCCTTGCACGCAGCTATGTGAGCATCAGCCAAGCCAACCACACCATCTGAAGCAGCAAACTGATGGCATTTATGATTTTGAAGGTGGCAGATCCTCACTGAGACTGGCACAGGTGGAATTAGGAGTCACACCAATGGGTATGGAGAGCAGAAATTGCTATTGCAAAACACTTAGAAAACAGATAAACCCTGAGGAAGCCCATTCCTTTCCCAGGATTAAAATATCCCAAAAAGACCAGCCTCACAGGATGGGTGAATAATGTCACCAGGCTCTCATTGAAATGGAGATAAAATGGCAAATGGGGCTTTTGGCTGCAACAAAAGATCTCTCATTGTGACACACAATCATCCTCTCTCCAGCCAGTGCTGCTGCTGCTCCCTGCCATGCTCTGCAATGGGAACAGGGCCCGAGACAGCAGCTGGCACATTTGAAATGCCTCTTTGCACCCACCTTCTTTCTTCATGCCAGCTCTGAAGCACTTCTTCAGCCTGCAGTACCTGCACTGGTTCCTCTTGTCTTTGTCTATCACACACTGTCGGTTGAACCTGGGAGGAGATGGGAAATACAACATGGAGCAACCAGCCTGGTATCTGCACCCCTCTCACCCTGAGCAGCCCCAAATACAGCCCCAGACCTCCCTGAGCTCCACACTGCACAATCCTAGAGAAGAGCCAAAGGTTTGCGAGAAATGGATTGAATCCACATTGGTCTGGCCCAGCTCCTCCTCTTCCCCACCGCCACTCCTGCCAGATGGGAGCACAGCAGCTTCAGACCACCCACCCTGCAGGGACTGGGATGGTTTTGGCTGTGAAAACATGACTGTGACTCAAGCTGGGCTCAGTAGGAGCTCCATCTCCCACTTCCAGACAGTTTTTGGGTGTTGGGGTTTTTGTCTGATTTCACTTGTCAAGTATTCTATGATTTGTGTAGGATAAGCTGCATTAAAGGCCACAAGTCCTTTGGGTCTGCAGCCTTGTTCTGAGGCCTGTGGTCTCCTAATTCCTCCTCATTTCAATGGGGATTTAGGAACCCTTGTGCTGTTCCAGGGGCGGCCCACGCAGGCTTGGCAGCTCTCCCCATGGTGGGTGAAACAATGGGAGGGGAATCTTCCATGCAGAGAGGAGATGACGTGGGTTGCTCCAGGACCAAGAGGCTGTAAAAGCTGAGGCACTTTCCCAGCCTGGTAAAAAGCCAAAGGTACAAAGGCCCAAAGACTTTCAGAGGAATTCACGTCTGTGATAAGCAGAGCCCTAAGCTGGGCTGAGCTCACTAAATAAGGGCTTGCACACAAGCTTGGCTTAGATGCTGTACATCTTCCCTGAGCTGCCAACTATCACAGAGATTCACAGATTCCTGGGGAGAGGCAACAACTCTGCTCCCAGGAGACCAACAGCTGAAATTTCAAAGAAACCAGTACTAGCTGTCATCTCCTCCTGCAGGAATCCCACAGTTCATGGGATGGGCACCGTGTGGGTGGACACTGCTGTCACCTCAGGTGTCTTTGGTGGCTGGTGTGTCCTGGAGCGATAAGGGCACCAGGAACATTTTGAACGAGTAGGGTGACTTGCATTGCAAAAATTTGGAAATGCCCTCAGAGGAGAAAAAGCTTTGGAACAGAAAGAAAACTTCCAGGTTTTAGCTAGAGATGAAGGGATCAAGTGTATTCAGGTTTGGGATTTCTTTCCACTCTCTCCTGTGCTAAAATAAACATCATTTTTCTAAGGCCAAGCAAGATAGCAGCTTTGTAATTTATAGCCTCCTCCTGGCAAAAAGCCTCTCTCAAATGTACACCTGTGTGCCAAAGTGGATGTGAATCCTCTCTAGTCCACACTTATTTCTCAGAACATTCATAAAATCATCACTGCTAAGTCAGTGTACATCATTTTTTGTATTTCAAAAACAAGAACAGAGAAGCTGTGAGAGGGCTTTGGAGGTGACAGATTCTTGGATGCCTGTTGCTTTTTACCAGGAAAAGCAAGACCGATTAAATCTCTGGAGCTTTGGTCCTTTGCCACCTTGGCTATCCCTTGCTGGGCTGTGACGAGGTCATGGTGTCACTCCACACTCAGGGTCTGTATTTATGCATTTTACACATCAGTCAAACCTCAGGTTTTAGGTTGGACTCAAGGATCTCAAAGGTCTTTTCCAACCTAGTTCTGTCTTTCTGTGATTCTCAAGTCTACAAGTTTCCTTCAATTTACACCATGGGGAAAGCAGTGGTGGTGAGTTCACTCAATGCGGGTCTCAGGGTCCAAGATGAGACAGGACTGAGTTTAGAGATAGGACAGAATTTACTCCTTGCAAACCAAACTGCAGTCCTACTGTTGGCCTTCATGGTGTGACAACTTGACATTTGAGAAAAGAGCCCCTGATCCCCACCCCAAATAATTTCTCACATCCATAAATTGCATTTCTCGATTGCCGAAGTCCCGGTACCTGCAGGAGTAGACGTGGTTCTTGCGGACACTCCTCCTGAAGAAGCCTTTGCAGCCGTCGCAGCTGGAGGCCCCGTAGTGTTTGCCGGTGGCCCGGTCCCCACAGATGGAGCACAGGGAGCTGACACCATTGGGGAGCAGGCTGGTGTTTGCTGACTCAGCCGCGATGGCCTCTGCTGGCAGAAAATGGGGACAATTAGACACCCCTTTTAATGGAAACCTCAGCATTTATGGTTCGTGCTCTTCCCAAGCTCAGCTCCTTTGCTTCTGGTATTGGTGTTTTTCTTCACTTCAGTGATAAGAGTTCAAGCTGCATAACCCAAACGACTCCTGAGAATTTATCAATTATCAATACTTTTGTGGACACATATAAAGAAACCTCACCTGGATGTGAGTTTTATGTTTTTGAGGGATAGGGAGCCACCTCCTGAATGAGATACCTGGAGAACGTGGTTCAAAGCTGGTGTCCACAGCAGAAAATACAAAAAAACCTCATGGACTTGAATAAATAGAATGCAGAGAAGAAACAGCAGAGGCAGAAGGATGAATTACTTCATGCCCATGACAGAGGTGCTGAAGAAAAAAGACTGTTCTTGAGAGCTCCTCTGCAGCTGGAAAGCAGAGACAGCAGCTCCCACAGGGATCCCTTTAGTCCTAAGTCTGGTCCCTGCTCTGAAACTCCCTCTGAAGAGACTCATTGCTTTCCACGAGAAAGCAACAGAGGTGTGCAGGAAGATCAGATTTCTAAATTAGGGACCCAAAATTAGGTCATATGAATGCCCTCTCTCATGTCCTCCATTTGCACCCACTCATTTGGGGCAGGAATAGCTCTGCCCCTGCCTGCCCTGTGTGTACACACTGCTGAAAACTCCCCTTGGAACCTCTCCCTCGGCCCTAACCACCAGAATCGCTGCCCTCTTAATCCTCCTAATTTGAGGCACAGTTGGGGAAGGAAGAAACAGGAGATCCTTGCGAAGAGGCAGCTGACAGTGCTTGTATCTCTCCATCTGTTTGTAGAGCCTGACCTGGGCACTCACTACAGGACAGTTTTATGAATTTATCACACCTCTGGGAGCATGTTCTGTGCTCCAGAGGAGCCCATCTCGTGCTCCAGTGACCTCAGAAAAGTCTCTGGGACAAGGCACATCCTGACACGTCTCTGCGATGAGACGTCCTCGCAGCAGAGACAGGGAAAGCTCAGCTTAACAGTTTCTTAGAGAAAACTACTCAAAGGGGAGGAACTGCCATCTGATCTGCCTAGAGAGAGTTTTCTAATCCATAATGCATAAAAATAGCTCTGGTTAATCTGGGTACATATGCAGAGAGAGCGAGGGAAGGTTGTTTTTGTGTGTGAACACACTTCAAAAATTTATAGTGAAAATATTTGCTGTGCAAGGAAAATTGTAATCAACACCCCCAAAAATAACAAAGCCAACAAAGCTTTAGTTTTTCAAAAACTGGGAAGTTTCTTAGCTAAGGCTAAGATATTTTTAGCTAAGACTTCAGTAATGCAAAGTTCAGACTTCCCGTCACCCCCTAAAATAACCCTTTTGGTTCATATCCACCTTCTGGTGTATGGATGAGTAAATAAGTGGGTTATAGCAGGATGGGAGCAACATGACAAGCAAGAATGACAGCACCAAAATCATTCTTAGGTCATAATGACATTTGAGATTTGGAATTGAGATTTGCCTCTTCCCAAAATCTGCGTAAGATGCTCCCAGCGCTGACATTTGTCAGGAAGTGACACTTGGGTCCTCTGGGGACGTTGTCTGTGTCAGACGTGTTTAAGAGTAATTTCGGTTGATTTTTAGGGGTTTTCTTTGCAATGACTCTTGATTTTATTTTCCTTAATAACTCAATATTAAATGAGCTGTACAGAATATTCCTTTGAGGATAACTGCAGAACATTTGGGCATCTGTTGTTCCATCCATTTTTTGAAGGAGCATATAACCATAAACAAATGCACCGAGTGTGTAGGATTCCGTTTAAAAATTTTGCACAACCAAAAAAAAGATAAGGCAGCCAATTTCCTCTTCACTCCACTCATGCTTTCTCTAGAGTTTAGAGGAATCAAGTCAAGTTTAGGTCTCCAATGAACCCCTCATCCTTCAGCTAGGTCCAGACCACAAAACATTCCTGATGCTGCAAAGTATTTACTCAGCAGAAAAGCTTTGTTTTTTCCTTTATGTGAGTCGGCCATGAGAATCTGCTTGCTGATATAAGGAAGGAATTAATAATCCGGCCTTACACCAGGGATTACTGAAGGAGGAACCATCAGCACTGTGTGTGAGAGGGCCTGTGGAAATTAGCAAACCAAATTTTGCCCTCACTTGTATCCATGGAAGCACAAACAAACCACCAGTGAGTCGGGTGGCTCTGTGTTAGGGCAGTTCCACAGCTAAAAGCTCAATCCCTGGGAAGGATCCACGTGTCCTTTTCAGCTGAATTGGCTGAATGTGACCAGAAAATTTAAAAAAAATTAAATAAATAAAAGGAAAGCCTTAAGCCAGAATGCACATTAATTAGGATGATAAATTTTAATTACAAAATCCTGTCACCAGCTAATGATGGGTCCCAAATGAGAATTAGCTCAGAGAAGAGCAAAACACAGTGGATCTCGCAGGCACCAGAAGATTCTTTCAAACCCAGCCAGTGTTTGGGTTTTTCCTGGACTGATCTCTGCGAGGAAAGGCAGAGGAAAGCCAGCACCCCTGGCAGCACAGTCCCCTCACTGCCTGTGCAATCTGCTTCGTGTGCTCCATCCCTGCCTGACACAAGGCAATAACCTGAACAGTTCCTAAGCTATGCCATGGTGCCTCAGAAATTTCCACTGGAGAGATGCACTTGATTTTGTACTCCAGGAAGAGACCACAACTCATCTTGACTTTGTGGGGCTCTGAGCTGAGGCTCTGCTTGTGGCCAGACTCCTCACTGGGGCTGTCCCCAAGGTTCACTGGCAGAAATATCTGAAGTGTTGACCATTTTTTGTGAGTTATATATAGTCAGTGTGCAGATTGGGAGCTGTCTAAGGCTGAGAAGATCATCCTAGTGGCTTCCTCAGCTTTGGGGGTAGCCAAGCTCACAACTGAAATGCACACAAATTTTTATTACCTACTGCCTCTGGATATAAATCATTGCCTAACCAGGGCTGAAGTGTTAATGCCAGTTTTACAGTGATAAGAAATGACACTGAGGATGTTCTCATGATACCTGACCCCTGCAGTGCTTTTCCTTTCAGTTCCATTATGGACTACAGCTCTTCTAGATGCACACACTTCCATCTCCCATTGTAAAAGAGAATTGTCTTGCAATACTTTCCAGAGTGGCTTTTACCTACTCAGAAATCCCAGTTTTGGTGCACAGAATTTGCAGTTAACAAATCCCCAAGTTACACATGCTGGGCTAGAATGTGAAGACATCACAAGTATGGGTTGTACACACACAGAGTCAAACTCGGTGCCAAAGCCAGCATTGCGAAACCTGTACACACAAATGTAGGGCAGGAGGGGGTTTAAACCCTGGCCACGTGCAGGTTGCCCTCTTTCTACATCAGCTTTCAGCAAATAGAAGGGTTTTTGAGATATAAAACAAAGCTGTGACTTAGTGATCCCAAATCCTACAGGAACGATGATGAAAGGGCCAACCGGAAAGGCCAGAGCTGTTCCAGGCACTCCTGCAGCTGGAGGGATGGTAAATCACTGCCAAAACATCTCTGGTGGCTTTTGCATGGTCTGAATTGGGTCAGACTGCAGCAGGGCTGGGAATAATTTCACCAACCTTGTGCCAAAATCCCAAGGATCAGTGAGGTGTGTGTGTGCTGAGGCAGGACAACAAGCACCACCCCGGGAGAAAGCGCTCCCCGACTCTTGACAGAAGAGTTGGGGCTGCCCTGCAATAATGCTTCATATCTTAACCACAATGAGAGCTCTGACAAGAACATTAACCACACGAAAGAACCTGAGAACAAGGTTTGTAGTGCCAGCCAAGGCAAAGGAAACAAATTTGTACAGAATGGGAAAATTTCTGCTGTTACAACACATATTTCTCAAGGGAGAGACAGAATTAGAAGTGATTTTGCTCCTTTCCTTTTGCCATCTGTTTAAACCAAAATATTTTTTATATCACTCCCATAAAGTGTTCTAGTCTTTGTTTTGAATTAATTTTGAAATATTTGGCAAATTATGAGCTATTTGAAGGTGGAAAATCCAAAATACGTATCTGGGCAAATCTCAGAGTGATAGCAGCTTCCTGAAGAAGAAACATCTAAGCACAAGAAGTGCTCCAGAATATTAATCCACCCAAAATTTTGGTGAAATAATGTTCTGAAGAAGGAAAGAGTTGGTTTCAAGAAAGCATGACCTTATTTGACAATATTCCAATTTTCACTTTTGGAATTGTTCAAAAGGTAAGAAACTGAGCTGAGTCCTTTAAAATAAATATTGCATCCCTTCCTGTTCGTGTTTATAGAGGGCAAAGCTGCCATCATTTAGTAGGGAAAATACAGATGAGTCTTAGGAGAGATATAAACAATCTTAAAGAAGTCCAGTATAATTGTGAAAAATACCTAAAATGAGATTGTTTCTTGATTCTAACAAATTTCAAAATATCTCTGAAGCTACGAGGAAATTGTGATTTTGAGTTATCTCAGGGGGCTGAACTCAGCTGGACAGCAATAGATTTCCAGGCATGACCATTTCAGGCCTTTTTTGAAGTTATTTTTACAAACTGTAGAAAAGGACACTTACCCAAGACAAACAAGCTAATTTCAAAGCAGCTACTTCCCGAGAGAGCTGGTTAGTCATTAACAGCTAAACAAATAACACAATACCGAGCTCGATAAAGTTCAGAAAAAAACTCAACCTGTCAGTTCCACTGCATGAATCAACAGAGAGCCCAAACAGGCGTTGCTGGTTCATTTGCAAAATTATATCAAATTTTGAGGAAATTTGTGCCGCTTCAAAAAGTGAAAAATATCTTGTTGTTCAATGGGAAGTGACAAAGTAAAACCTCTGTGTTAAATACTATTTCTGGAGTAGGATGGGAGATGGAAACCTTTCTGCAAGAATAAGGAGTAAGATCCAGTCTATCTGGAGATGGCAAAACCTATATACATTGAAAAGCCTTGATTTGGGGACAGCCAGAGCTTTACTGAAGTCAACTTTAAATTCAAGTTTCTTTAGGCCTTTTAACTTGCCTCCTGACCTCCCTCCATGCCCCACAATAATAACTCTAATCATTTTATACTGTAGGTGATAGCCCTACTGAAACTCTGATTTCTTTTGGTGAGCCAGTTAACGAGCAAATGTGAAAATCCCATCTTAATTTCACTAAGCTCCTTAACAAATTAAAAGAAAAGGCTGCCAAAACTCTCCAAAGGGATCGCTAACGTTGGAATCTCATTCAGTTACACGATTGAGTTCATGCAAAATGACCACAATGCCCTTTAGTTTAACACAGTAAGCAGTTGATTTCACAGAATACAGTTCACTTTATGTCAGAGTATTTTTGACTGCAAAAAAATTAAGTATTACACAAAGCGCCTTATTCCTGTGAAGGAAGCGGAAGTCTCGGCGTATAAACACTTCCATCTCCCAGCCAAGTCCTTTTGTGCCCTAAAAACTGTTGGACCATTTTGGTAGCCAGAAAAAAACTATGAGGCAAGTAATTATTTGGATATTGCTTCTCAATCCAGGTCCTTGGGACCAACTTAAACGGGACACACAGTCACAGGCAAATGCCATTTGGCACGACATGTTTTCCTGAGAATTAAATATCAACCGAAGTCATATACGGGAATGAAACACACGTTTTAATGAGAAATATTGGTAATTACTCCTCTCATAAGCAGTACAGGGGGACAAACACAGGGAATGCCATGAAGACCTCTACCAACATCTGCAAAACCTGGTGGGCTCTTCAGGACATGACGCTCAGCCCACCAAAGAAAAGAATAACCCAAAATGGGACCGGCAAGCGAAGGGGTCACATTTCAGCCCAAACAAAACCACGGATGCAACAGAGGTTGACAGGTCAGCTGCTTAAATATTACCCCTTCCACCCTTTGCCCCACACCTCCCACCAGCCTTTCCTCGGCGTCCAGCTTTATAACAAAGATAGTGGAGCTTATTTGAGAGGAAATGAATAAAAATCTCACCGGTGTTATTGGGGAGCACACGAAGGTTGTCGAATTCCAGCATGGTATAAGAGGAGTCCAAGGAGTCAACATAATCTGGCATATCCATGTCCATGATGGACTGACAAAGCTTCATTATTACTTGACAACAGCGAGGGAAGCAGCAGAAACAGCCCTGCTGTCAATCACAGCCAAGGTTTCCTCTGCAAAGAGAGACACCCCAGTCCCGGCAATGACAAATCATTACCCAGCTCTGCCCGCAGTCCCCTCCCCGTGCCAGGACAGAAGGGACGAGGCCGATCCCTCTGGCGCAGTCCCCTCCCTTCCCGGGGTGCATCTCGCTCTCTCGCTCCAGATAAGGTGATGTAGATAAGGCCTAGACTCAAACGCCTTGGATTGCATCTTCGGGTCAATATAGCCGGATTTATGGCAGCTCCCGGACAAACATTTTGAGAAGGGCTGAGGAGAGGCCACTGCACACATGTGTCGCTCTCCCAGGGCAGAGCAGTGGTCACGTCCAATCACCAGTTGTCACCTTGCTTGCCTACCAGCCCTTGGAGAAAGAGCAAACGGTGTCACTTGAGGCTGATGAGGACAATAAATCCATGTCCCACTGGATGAAGATCATCAAAACAGGTCAGCACTGAGAACCTGAGTCATTTCCGTGAGACGCCACAGTGCTTACACTGGGTCACACCTTGAGTCGCTACTGGAAGGGGAAAATGAGGCTTCATTCCAGCTGCACACATGGTTTCACCCTGCTCCATAGGCAGAGGCGAGGTGGAGGAGGTGACTTCCACCCACCACCCTCCATCCCTCTCACCTGTGTCTTCTTCCCGACTCCAGGCAGCCCCAGAGTCCCAGAGCCCCTGCTGGGGAAGAGCTGGGCTGTGGTTGAGAGTTGTCATCGTGAAAGGTTTCAAATGATGGCAAATGATGGAAATGGAAAAGACTGGGAGGAACTGGGCAGAATCCCTAGCAGATGTGTGGTGTTGCATTGCACGCTGACCCACGCCTGGCTTTTCTGGGAAAGGTCCATATTACAGAAATTCAATTCCAGTTCTTCCCCGCAGGCCTGTGGCGTTTGGGCTGGGGTTTTTTTTAATTTACTGAATTTTACACAAACAACCTTTTTTTGATTTACACAAAAGTTCTTTCCTTGTTAAGACTCATGAGATGTGCTTCAAAAGAATGGAAATAAAACCCAGCCATGCAAAGCCATACAGTTTGGAGTGATTGGTTTATTCCCACTTTGATCTTCCAGATGCCCTCCCTGACATTACAGCTCTCTCTCCAGTGACGTTGTTTTGTGTCAGAGGGTCTTTCCTCTCCATGAGCTGTTCTGAGAGATCCAGGTCAACATCCTGTTGAATCTGGAGGAAAAGAAGAGTCTTGAGAAACAGGAAGATGCGTTGCCAGAAAAGGAGCCTCGGCCAAAAGGATGGGATTGCCAGACTGCTGAACTCTCACTGAACCGAGGAGCAGGCCAGCCCCATGGATCCCAGCAATCTCCAAATAGCAAGAAATATTCCAAAATCTGAGGTTTTAAGTGTCTTCATTATATTAATTTGATTTAATCCCCATTTCACTTTTATTTTTTAATATCTTTTCATCTCCTGGGGTTTTACAGTGGACATTGCAAGGGGTTAACTCTAGAAAGGCTTTTCCTCTATAAAGATTGGGTGTAGGAACTTTTAGCTTTACTTTCTTATCGTTTCTGGGGAATAAAATAATTTCATGTGCCATATTTTCCTTTTCCTTCTTTCCCTTTTTAAGAACGTGTTGTAACCAGTGGTGCACAAATGACTCCTTGCTTAGATAAGACATTATGTTTTTATCCTTGGACTGTGCCCCAGGCTCCCAGTAATGCCAGCATCAGCTAAGTTGGGATCTGATTACTCGTTCTTGCCTCTTACTCAATGTCAGGCTTGATTATTCCCATTAATCTCTTTTTTTTTTTTTTAAACTGAGCTGTGGGCACAATCCTGCCTGATTCTCAGAACTCTGCTACTATTACAGCAAAGGGTTTTCACATTTCTACAATTCCAGGAGAGTTTTTTTAATGGATTTCTCACCATTAAAATAGCCATTTTGGTATTTACCAAGCTTTTGGGCAGCTGAGGCTCAGAGAGGAGAACTCAGGGCTCCTGCCTTGATCTTGTTGGCTTTAGAGATCTCTCAGCATTTTCCATCCCTCAGTACAATGTGAGGGTTGAGGATAATTTCCAAGGAAAGTTGTGGGATGAGGATGTGCTTGGACAATTTTCATTCTGGGAATGACAAAAGGTTATAGAGCAAATTTCATAGTTCAGGACTAGATTTCAGCACCACATCCACACTGATAATCAGGACTGACTTGTTGTGGAAGGTGGGGTTGGAGGGACAGTACATGGCATTTGTTCCAAACAGATGTCAGTGCCCTGTTCCAAACCACTCCTGAAGATGGACAAAACCTTGCTGAGGTTTGAACAGTTTCTTCTTTTTCCTCTCCCTGCTTTCTTACATCACTTTCTGAGTCACAGCTGCAATTCAGCTGGGACCTACTCAAGGCTGGGGCTGAGTTTTATCAACATCAGGAGACTCAGAGGTGGCCTCACATCTCCTGAGCATGACTGCTCATGTCACAAGGAAGTGACAATGGCCCAGCCAAGAGCCAGGAACATCAAGCTGGTTTCTTTTTACCTTACCATGATCCAACCTGACAGAGCAGTCAGGGAGAGGGGAAGAGAACTCAAATCCTTTCCAGACTGTGACCGCAGAAAGGATGGATTTGAGTAGAGATTTGTGAGGCTGACAAACACTTTCTGCTGAGACACTTCCCAGAGTGTCCCTCTTTTCCTTGGGTGCTCAGGCACTCACCTGCACAGGCATCTCAGGTGGATAACCAAGGGCAAAACTGGCTGGTATAGCACGTTCTTCCCAGTTTGGAAATGGATGTCAATCCTCCTCCATATGGACATAACCCTCTTTCCAATGTGTTTTCCATTTATCCCTGTTTTGACTCTGAGGCTGGATATAGCTGGAGGGTGCAGGGGAAAGGGGAGAGCAGAGAAAGAACCAGAGTTAAGTTTAATAAAAATAATACGAGTGTTCAAAGTTCATGCTCTGGGAATGAATCAATGTGGATTCTCCTATGTGAGGGCACAGGGCAGGCTCTGAAGAACACATGGTCCCAATAAGACAGCACACTTATTCCTAGAAATAAAATTCAGGTGCTTTTGGGAACGCTTGTTAGACAAGATGAAGTGCAACAAAGATAAGGACGCTTAGATTGATTAAGAGAGAACACAAAGTACTGTGGGCAGGGTGTCAGAAATAACATTTCCTTGGAGAGGTAAGTGATTGGGGAAGATGTTTGCAAGCCATGGAAGCTGCACATCCATCTTTGGAGGATGATTTTAAAGGAAATTAACTCAATGCTGCATATGGGGAGAGGTGTCTGAGAGACTAAAACTTAATGAAGGACTTGTTGCTATGCAAAATGGTGAGGCAGAAGTCATTAACTGTATTTTTGGAACAGAAGTTTTCTGCTTTTATTCATAGAGAGCCATTTAAAATCCCCTACCACTGTTTTGAAATTTTCTTTGACTGAAATGCAGCACTAATTACAGTTTTTTGTGAACTTGCAGGGTTCAGGAAAAGGATTTTTATGCAGTGAACATAAATCCATCAATGATCAGGTGGTTCTCAGAAGCAACAGTAGCTATAATATTACCTACCTGGACAGGTGGTGCCTGGATAAAAACAATAATTTAGAGACAGAAAGCAGCAAGGCCCTTTTTCTGGGCAATGTATAATTAGAAACAGTGTGCTGCTGAGATTATAAGCAGTGTGAAATCATATCATTAGCATGTAATTACCATGGCAGACATTTCAAAGTTATCTAGAAGAGATGTTATTAAATCAATTCTCCCCTTTCCTGGGTGCAGTTTGATATTTATGGTACAGTAAACAGGAAAATGTCTCTACATTTTCAGGTATTTCTTATTACAATGAACATTACATTTCCACATGTTGTAACTTCCACTGTGAGGGGCTCCTTGTTCTTCCAGCTGTTATCTCCCAAAAAGATTTTGCCTGTGTAGTGATTATTCATAAAATAAAAATCATTTAAGAAATTTCACAAGTCCTGTGACAGACCTGATAGACGTGGGAGATCATCACCCATCATACAGGAGGATGGAGGGGAGAAAAGCAAAATATCAGGACCTCCACCTCCTGTCTCTGCAGACAAACTTATTTTGATTTACTGCTGCCAAACACATTCATTTATCATTTACTCATTTTGCTTTAGAACAATGAGGTTCACTCTTCCATAACAACCCTTTGGAGTAAATAGAAACTTAAACAAGCTCCAATCACTATGCTGGAAAGAATTCCTTTAGGACAATTTAAACAAACAAACAAAAAAAATCTAAACCACAACACCCCCTCAAAAAAAAAAAAAAAAAAAAAAAAAAGGCACAACAACAAAAGATCAAACCCAAACCAAATTAAAAAACCCTTAAAGAGCTCTTTCCAGCAGGCTGGAATGCTGGATTCTGGTCTTTACAAACTGTCAAGTACAAATCACCTGGAGACCCCACTGCCAGCAGTGACTCCACGTTGGCTAATTCATGAAATTCCCAGTTATTGCACCGAATGTTCAGCACAGATGAAATCTGACTTGGATTTGGGGAATAAATCTGAGATGTTTTACATTCTTCTGATGACCAAAGGTCAGGCTGATGACTTGTTCTTTCTGAGTTAACTTAATTTTTGTTCTTGGCTGCAGAACACTTGGCCAAGGCCAGACTTTCAGAAGCACAAAGGGCTCCTTTTGATTCCTAAATGTGAAGCCGCCTGAATTTCAGTTCTGTTGAGAAACAGGAGCTCCCGCTGGGAATAACAACTGGATTTGCAAAGATGGAGCCACAGGTCACTGGTGATTTAGAAATAAATCCCCTTTTTTGGACACCTGAGTGAAATCTGATTAAAAATCTCATTTCCCCTACGTGGGGTCCAAGGCCTTTTATAAACCTGTCCCTGCCTGGCAAACGCTTCATAGCCAACACCTGATGCCTCCATGCACCAGCTGGAATTTCTCTTCTTTGTTTTCCATGAGCAGAAGTAAATTCGCAGAAAAAAGAAATGGCTGCAATATTTTTGAAAAAAAACCCCAATGTTTTTCCTCACATCAACAACGACCTCTTGTCTCTTTTCCTTTCAGGGACTTCTTGTCTCTTTTCTTTTCTGGAAAGAGATCAGCTGATCAACACTTGAAAAAATTATGGAAAAACAGGAACAAGTTTCGTTTAATACTCTTTTTATAGAAAAAAAGAGTTGTTGGTTTCATTTGTAATTGAACTTTGAAGGTCGCTGAAGGGAGGGAAATTAAAGTATTTAATTATGAACAAAATTTAAAGTACTAAAAGGACAGAAACAAAACATTTTGCTTCTTATTTTTGTTTGTAAATGTTAGGTATGGTACCAGTTTCTGACTCAAATTTGGGACCCTTGGCAACCTTCTGAAACTAAAATGAAAGTTATGTCCTAGGGAGCAAAACTGACAAATTTGTGGGTACAACACATTTTATCTGAAAATATAAGAATTCAGTAGAGATCATATCTGGCACCATCAACTTGTGAAAACGTCAACACATTTGTGAAACTTCACCTCACTCACCAAAATTAAGATGGGACTTATTTCAACGAACTCATACTGCGTTTCACAGGTGAGATTTGCACAGTTTTTCACTCTCTGGCAGGCAAATGTTCTTTTTCTAGTTATTTCCTACAAAGATGGAAACTTTTTCCTGGGCTGGGCTTACATGTGAAAATCGAAACTCAAATAATTTGCAAGAGTTTGGGCTGAGCTCTGCTCTGTCTCAGAGCAATGCAGCCCAAATTCCTCCAAATTGTTGATATATCCAACACTGAATAGAAACTGGAAAACAGCTTTGGAATATGCTGTCCAGAGAACCAAAACATGGGGGAAAGACCATGAAATAATCAAACTTCCATTTCTGCCCTCATTTTCCCCTCACTGCCCTTGCGATGAGTTGTTCCCATGTGTTCATCCAGATTTTGTCACTCACAGAACTACGAGGTTGCATCAGAGCCCCTTCTCCAGACCACCATCACGACGTTCTCCTAATTTTCACCATCCCAAACTAAGATTTCACACATGGATTGGAAGATCAGTATCTCTTCAACCCCTAAAGAAAAATTGGCGTGTCATAGAACTATAGAATTATTAAGATTGGAAAGGACCTCCAAGAGCATCGAGTCCAACCATGCCCCCAGCACTGCCAAGCCCACCACTTACCCATGTCCCCAAGTGCCACATCCACATGTTTTTTAAATCTCTGCAGGGATGGTGACTTCACCACTTCCCTGGGCAGCCAGTCCCAACACTTGATAACCCTTTCCATGAAGAAAATTTTCCTACTATCCAATCTCAACCTCCCCTGGCTCAACTTGAGGCCGTTTCCTCTCCTGCTGTGTCCAGAGGGTGATTCATCCCAAACTCAGACAGGTGTCCAAGAGACCTCGGAGGAACTGCACGGCAATGCCAACCTCCCTAAAGAGAGCTCACGGGCAGTTTAGGTGACTTCCACTCAACCTGCAAATTTTATGGGAGGTGAAGTCACAGAAGACAAACTCCCCCTGCCAAGAATGAAAATGACACATGGAGCCATCGGGAATTAGGTTGGATTCCTCCACCGTGGGTGACATCGGCCTCTGAATAAAGCAACTAGCAAATAAATAAATTTTAAAAAAGTAAATACCAAATAAATAGCAAATAAATAAAAAATACCAAATAAATAGCAAATAAATAAAAAATAAATAGTAAGCAAATAGCAAATATCCCAGCCTGAGCCAGAGCTGGCAGCAGGAGAGGAGAGAGGAGCCAGGGAGAGCATTACCTCACCCGCCGTTGCTGGAGTAGGCATGGGACTCATCTGGAGCACTCCACTGCCTCTGGGCAAGTTTTTGGCTTTTCCTGCTGAAAACACTGTTTAATCAGGAGCAACCAGCCTTGAAAAGAGTATTTGCTGTGACTCCCACGTCCCCTGTGAACAGCATTCCTGCCACCTCGAGCTTGTTCGGCTGCGGTGTTGACACTTCTTCAGATCTGTCATTAGCTCAGCTGAGGAGAGAACAGAAATGCTATTCAAGGCCCAGCTCCATCGTGGGAGGTTAGGAGTGCAAATCCTCGCCTTGCACTGAAACCATGATGAGTGTTTTATGTCGGTGTTGTGCTTTCTATTTTAGGGAATGCCTTTATGTTACAAGCCCTTTTCTAGCACGTAAAGCACCGTTTTTAAGGGATTCTTCTATCACTGCCATACTCATTTATCTTAAACTCTAATCTCCCACATTCCCAAAAATTAACCCAGGACTTAGATTTTGCCTTGTATCTTACAAATGCCAAGCTCTGAGTTTAAAAGAATTTACCTTGTCCCTTGTTTTTCTTTTGCATTTTAAGATTTCTGTGGTGGAATCTGGATCCAGTTTTATCACAAGAAAGATTCAAATGTCACCAAAAGCCGCCTTTTCCGGTTGTAAGATTTTTTGCAAACCATTCTCCTCAGTGTCTTCACACTGTGTTTTTGTTATAGGAGATAAACCAACAGATGTTATCTCAGAGTATCACCAAGAATGGGTTGACCTTTGACTGTGATAACAGGAATCATCATCAGATTTACAGTAAACTCAACAACGTTCCTTCCAGGGAAATGATGCAGTGTTTTGTTGGATAGTTTTGATTTCTGTTTCTGTCCACCGGATTTTCTATCTTTGCCATTCTTCAGACAAGTTAATAATTCAGGACAAAGATGGAATTCCTCCAAAATACTCCTTTCAGTGTTGTCTTCTAAGTAAACTAAGTGCAAATATAAACATTTCAGAGAGGAGACAGACCACTTAAAAAACCAAAACAAAACTCAAAGGCTAGGTCCATTTCATCTGCAACAATCCATTACCTATTTGCACATCTGACCTTGCAGCTCTTGCACACACACAAACATTTTGTTGGAGTTCAGCATCAAGGGTAAAAGGGAAAAATCCTCAACCAACATGTTAAGTACTCTGGAGAAAAACTTTCCATTTCTGCAGGGGACTGGAAAGCTGAAACAGGCACAAACCTAAGTAAATATTGATTTTTAAATTTTTTTTTTTAATGATGGATTATCTATGTTTATTGTGTTGAAATTGATGAGGCTTTGGAGAAAACATCTATGAGTCATAATAGCATCAAAAGTGTAAAGTCAAGAAGAAAAATGAGAAAACCTGTAGGAAAAGATCACAGAATTACAGAATATCCTGAGTTGGAAGGGAAGAGAATCATTGAGTTCAGCTCCATCAGGTCCAATAGCTTGTTCTAGAGAACTGAGGCACAGGAGCAATCCCTATTTTATCTCTTTTTAAAGCAGGAGATGAGAAACCCCAGTAATTCTGGGACTCGTTGCTTGTCTCTGCTCTCCAGCTCTGCACCCAGAGGTCATTAAAAATATCCATCTCAGCTGGACGTGGAGAGATAGAAAATGAGACTCATCAGCAAAGATTTAATCCCTCACTGGTGTTCAGCAGCTTATGCCCTGACTCCTTCACAAACCAAGGCTCTGAGGGACATGAACTGCACTCCAGTCTCTGGAAACGTGGGAAAGCAATGCTGGTGCTGGTTGGGTGCATTTTTGTACCCTTACAGTCTTTAGCACACTCCAGTGTGTGAATCATCTCTAACAGGTTGTCCATCCTATATCCCATGGAGACTTTTGCTTTTCTGTTATTTCTAGTAAGGGATATGTTTTAAAATGCCTTAGGGACCGTGGAGAAACCGTAGAATCATAGATACAACATAACAATTCAACAGTGTCCGTAAGGGAAGCACTGGTTGTTCATCAATAAGACACCTCTTACTCAACCCCTGGAGCTTCAGGATTATGTGTTCATCTGTTGGAGAGGGCATTTGGAGATAGGACAAAGGGGTGATGCCTTTAAACTGCAAAAATTTAGGTTTAGATGGGATATTAGGAAGAAATTCTTCCCTGTGAGGGTGGGCAGGCCCTGGCACAGGATGCCCAGGGAAGCTGTGACTGCTCTTGGATCCCTGGAAGTGTCCAAGGCCAGGTTGGACAGGGCTTGGAGCAACCTGGGATAGTGGAAGGTGTCCCTGCCCATGGCAGGGGATGGAATGGGATGATCTTTTTTAAAATCCCTTCCAACCCAAACCATCCTTCACAATCCAAAATGACAAGTTACTTTTAAAGTATTTGGGACAAATTCAGACATTTTCCTTTCTAAGAGATTTATCCCCCCCCCCCCCCCCCCAAAAAAAAAAAGCAGTAAGCAGACATACTGACGTGTGGAAAGATGCTTCTCATGACTTTAAATTGGAGAAATTATTGTAAACATCCAGCTATATTTTCCCTATAAGATCCATTTTTGAACACTTCAGTCTCTTCCAGACTCTCTTACTCATAATTGCTGCTCTCTTAGAGGGTATAGTAAAAGCAAGTGACTGTTTGCCAAGTGACAAACACACACATACAAACCCCTGAGCCTCACAGATGTTTTCAGGAAGCTGCAACCCCTGATAAATCTTTGCAGACCACTGAGATGAATAATATTTGTGGATGCATTTTTGAGGCTGCCAAACTGGAGAGGTATTTGTGGCTGTGGGCTTTGCCACTCACATGGAAAAGTATGTTTTCCCTATATCCATCCTATAGGCTATATTTTGCACATCTGCCTTTAATTAGAACCATTTCATATCTTCAAGAATATGTGACATCAAATGAGTCATTTAGAAATTGGAGTTAACCAGCAAATTATGCACTCCTCTGTTTTTTCATTTGTGAATTGCCACTGTCGACATTCCCTCAGGGCAGAGTTTTTTAGCAAATCTGGGGAACCCAAGTGTATGGCAAATGTCACAGGCCTGGGGACAGATCAGACCTGCATTTTTACACCATATACCTACTTACTACAGCTATTTCTCCCCTGACACATGGAATAACCTAATCTCTGTCTCTTGTTTGTTTGGGTTTTTTTCCCCCAGATATTTCAGGGAAGGAATGGGAAAACCAGCCTTAAATCCTGGAGGAGCTCTCCAAGCCAAGCTTCGTTTCTGATTTCAGTGATGCTTAAAGCACAACATGAGGTTGTTATTCCGTGGTCCCTTGCTGAAACAGGTCACTGTGGCCTCCCCTGTTAAAAGCTGCCTGCCAATTATATTTTGCTCCAGGCCAGAATTCTGCATAAAAACACCAATGAATTATTAGCAGAGGGAAAAGGCTCTTTATTGCTCTTATTTATACTTCAGCAGCACTTGGGGGATGGAAGCCTCCAGCCCTGGTGCTGTTCAGAAATGCTGCAAGAAACAACCCTGCTGATAATAAGTGCAGCAGACAAGAAGTGAAGAGGAGAAGTGAAGAGGGAAACCAGAGCAGCTCAGTCCCAGATGCACATAGCCCCCACCAAATCCAGTCACTGCATTGTGAGAATCACCCAAATCTGATCTCACTGCATGGAGAGAGTTTAATCAGCCAATTGTTTTAATTGGAAGAGGAGCTGATTCACAGAACTGATTTCACCACGAGAAGGAGAAAGAATGGGACAATTACTGAGAATTATTTAGCAACGTCTCACGAGCCATTGGAGTCTCCATGAACTCAGAGTGAAACTCCATCACCAGGGACTGGAATAATTTCATTTTGGCCTGAATTTCACTGATGGGTATACAAGGTATATATAAAACAAATTACCTGTCACTCTGGGACTCTGTTTTCCCAATTTTATACAACAGCTCCTCTCATCTTTCTCCTGGACATCGCCAGCCTTGCTGCTTTCTTCCAGTTAGGACTTTCTGACTGGCATTGGCCCCCAGGAATGACAACCAGCCTGGCAAGCCACAAGCAATTTACACTCCACAGTTGCAATATTCCCTTTATGCACTTAGGTTTTGGCCCATTTTTCTCTCTATGGTTATGCAACACTAATTATATTCAATTTTTTTCCAGGGGAGTTGATAGAAACACATCCAAAGGCATGTTTCCCTAGGCAATAGCCTGCTTTAATAAATTCTGGTTGCACTGGAAATACTGGTATTTTAATCTGCAAAACAGAGATTAGGCAAAAGTTTCTAATATTGCTTAAGCACTTCAAGCCAAGCAGCAATTCCATTGTACTTTAAATTAAACATGAGATTTTCATGTCATTCTAAAGGAGGGTGGATACATTTCTTCACCAAATGTATGTTCCAATTGTATATTCACGATTTTAGATCAAGACACAAAGAAAATAACCAACATTTGCTGTGTGCACAGCAGGTGACACACTGATCCATTGCTAAACCCCACATTTCTGATCAAGTGTATTAAATATTTTTACAGAAATTTAATCTAATCCTTGCTTGAAAAATAAATCCCAGACAAGAGCAATAAGGATAAGGGACTTCTAGAGAAAGCAATGCTTGCTCAGGCAAGATGGATAAATTAAAGGCAAGTTGGATAAAGTAAATAATGAAGTCCACACCTTCAAAAATTATTTTTCTGTCTATGTTCTGTTAGCAGGCAGAGGCCTGGACATTGTGATAATCTATAGACAACCAGATTTAACTTCTGGGTAACTTATCCCAGTAAGAAATAGCCACAATTTAGGGGGAAAAACCATTCTTTTACATCTGTGCATGTCGACCTACAGCAGCAATATTGAAACCAGCTCACCTAAAGCAGGGTCGTTCTGGATTTACCATCATTTTGAACAGATTCTCTCCCAATTAAATCTACCCAGAGCATGAAGAAACCCTGCTGGTAATACAAAAACCATTTTGCTTCACTTGCTCTCAGTTTTCAGCAGCACAAGGACACTCAGCATCAGCCATGGATACCCTGGAGCACTGGTGAGCATGGGAACCTTTCCTGGTGCAGACAGGACCTTTCCAACTTTGCACACCAGATATGAGTTTGGCCTGGCTAATTTAACAAAATCCACTTTAAAACCCCTAATCAAGCAGGAAAAGGTTGCTCAGATGCTCAGACTTTCCTCTTACTCAAGATGGCAGCAGAGATATTGAGTCACCGAGCAGAGCTGGCTCCTGGGTTTATTTTCTGCACCTCTAACAGGGCTGCTGCCAGTGCCTGGAAACAGCTTCGTTCTGGAATGGAACAAGGCAGAACCCAATAGAAAATAAAACAAGGGAGTCGGGAGTTCATTCCGGATGTTCCTTACCGTGTCCTGTTGCTCCTGGCCGTGTCCTCTGCTTTCCACACAGGAACACATGATGTTTGCACAACCTCCTCACAGAAATGACTTGTCTCCAGGTTGCAGCATCAGAGAGACAAACCAGAGGAGTATCCTGGAAAAGGAGAGATGGGTGATGTGAAACAGATGTTTTCCCTTAATTGCTTATTGCAGAGGCAGCCCAGTAATTAATCCACCTGCTGGGCTTCCACAGGGATAATTACTCACCCAGTGATCCCAGCCAGCTGAATTTATGTTTTCCATGCCTCGTTATATCCGTCTCTGCCCAACAGTATGCCCCAAAGTGCTGCACAAGTGCCACACTCATATGAATACCCATCTCCTTCTTGCCTAGAGAAGCTGTGGCTGCCTCTGGGTCCCTGAAAGTGTCCAAGGCCAGGTTGGACAGGGCTTGGAGCAACCTGGGATAGTGGGAGGTGGATTGGAACAAGAGGATTTTTAAGGTTCCTTCCAACCCAAACCATTCTGACTCTGCAGCTCTAGGTGCAGTGAGGAATACAGGTATTTTCAACGCTGCTTAGCTATAAAGAGTCACATGGAAAGTAGGGTTTTCCAGAGAATCTAGAGATGTTAATTAAAAATAATAGTATGGTACATGTGAGAGCAGAGCTTACCTATCACATGAGTAAATAATTAATGTCTGAAAATCCCTGTTTCTTCTAAGACCACTTTAGTCATAAGAACTGCTCAGAAACACACAGTGAAGGTCTCTGAATATCCAGGTGATGTGAGAGCTGATTTTTAATCTGCTCATAAGTTGCTATTCTAAGTCACGTTCAGCACAGAGCAATGGTTGGTGTTTCCCTATCATTTTCCCCAAATATTTCAAGATTTGCACTCAATGGCACTGGTCAGTGAGGAGCGAAGCCCTTGGTAGTGAGTTCTGATCATGGTTAACATGCAATTAACAGCTACAAAGAGTTAATTGAATGAAGGAAAACAGAAGTTTCAAGGGATCTCCGCTTCTCACCTAGACCTTGGAAGCAGGGGCAGCCATGCCTCCAATGCTCCAACAGTGGGACTGGATCCTTCCTCACTGCCAGAGGAATTTGGCTTTGATGGACTGGCTGGTGCACAAGTGACAGGAGGTGAAAAATTGTCTCTGACTGCACTTGATAGGGCTGGAAACAGAACGTGACCTGAGCTCCAAGCGTGGTTCTGGTCCTCATTAGCACCCTTCATCTTCCCTTCTTTTCCAGGGAGCTACTTATTTCTGAGCCTCAGGTGAGAGCCAGCACCAGCTGGAGATAATTTAGTCCTACTTCACTAATGTTGATGTCTCTGGATTTAATATTGGCTCTTCTGGAACCCTCTTAGGGCCCTTTGGCTCAGTGAGGTGGCTCAGGTAGCTGTCCTGAGCATAATATTTTGTTAACCAAGAGGGTGCAGATCTATTTCAAATACAAAACAGGAATCTGCACATCCAGGACTAACAAAGCTCCCCATACTCTGCCACTGCTGGATGCTCAGCAGCCCTCAGCTGTGGGGAACATCTTCAAAAGCCTTTCAGGCATAACTAATGCCTGCTGGAGAAACACTCAAAACCAAAATTAAGTCCTCAGAGGGAAAATTCAGTGGCTGGAGAGATGGATTTGGATGTGCTGGGAATGCAGAGAGGAGTGAGAGTTGAGCTTTGTCAGGGTGGTCACCAAGCACTTTGCTCAGTGGAAGAGGCATCCAGATGCAGCCAGTCAGCCCCCACTGCTCTCCCCGTGGCTCCTGGGAATACCTGATCCAAGGGACCCAAGCAATGGCCTAGGGAGAAGCTGGGAGAGAGCCCAGATACAGCAAGTTATGAGAAGAACAGACAAATAACTGAGGCACATCACAACAGCCTTTGCCCATACCCTTGGCCATGGAATATTTTTCCTGCACTGTTGCTCCTGAGCTCTATCCAGGGGTGTTCCCAGCCTTGTCTCACCTGCAGTTCCTGTGTGCAGGATGATGTGGTACAGAGGGACATCAGTGATGGACAGGAGATACCAAAAGCGTCCTCATCAGTGCTATAAAAACCATGGGCATTATCCCAGGACCAGAACAAAGGAGGGACACAAAGAGACTGAAGAAACCTGTGAGTTTACAGTAACTTTAGTTTTTTCACAGACTCCCCTCAGCCATGTTGAGCAAAGCCAAATTTAAAATATCTTTTTGCTTTAATTTCAAAGAGTTCAGTTTGGCGCCTGCCTTGCACATGGCTCTGGTGGGAAATGCTGGTGTGATATATATCACAAACAGAGTTTTTCCTTCAAGCCCCTCAAAATCTCATCTGCTTTATCTGTGCCCGCTCTCACACCCAGTCATTTATGCAGGTAACTGCAGTCCCCTCACTTGCCAGTGGCATGGAAAAGCCCTGGAATTAACCCAGCAGTTTTGATGTCTGCAGTAATTGTACTCTGCCTCCTCTTTCACGGAGAAAAAATTTGCTACAATACTCAAGATAAAACAAATAAATCCAATCTAAAAGCCCATCTAATTGAATTAAATGAAAGTAGCCTCTCAGACTGCCCGTTCTGTGAATCACATTATCTTCATGTTTACTGACTCTTTGACAGGAGTCTAAATGATCCCAAATCTAATCAGAATAAATCAACTAAACAAAAAAAAAATCCCTTCTAAAGAGGACAGACGTTCTTTACAGTCATCTGGAACAGATTATTCCTCTCCAAGTAGCATTGTTGATACTGAAAGTGTGGTAACAATATCCTTTTCTAATGTGGCTCTGCTGTGGCTCCATCCATAATAAAACCAGTCGATGCCAAAGAACCCACTTAGCATGACAAGCTTCCCAAAACCTGGATTATTTGTGTAAGACTCTGATTTGACATTCTGAGCTCCATGATCTGATGAAATTTCTTCTAATATTTTTTAAGGAGACCAAGGAATGAGCATCACCTAATCTGGGGAAATGCTTGTGTTGAACCGTATACCCTCCAAGTCCTTGTAAATCCTAAACGCTACTAAAGAGAGATGGAGGCTGAAAATCAAAACAACTTTCCCTGTTTCCAACCTTGTAAAGCCTAAAATAACTGCACCTTTTCCATTTTCTTGGGTATATATTGCCAGCTGTGCAGCATGGCTGCATTCAAAGCTTACCACAGGAAAAGCAGAGTAGACATTACTCTCAGAAATGATGGATCAACGTCATTCAAAGAACACCACCATTACACCAAATACTCAGTGAAGCCAAATAATATGGAGGGCTCAAAAGGAGGCAACTGAAACAAAACCACCCAGTAGAAAGAACTGAACACTCAGCATTTTTTAGCTCAAATACATCAAAGAGTGGCCTGCCAGGATCCCAAATGAAGGCATTTCTACCACAGCAATGGTGGTCAGTGCTGGGAAGGTGCCTTTTTTTCCTAAAAACCACCTCCACTTCTGCCACCTTACAGATATTTGTGTCTCATTGTCCAGCACTTTTCTGTCTCAAGTGATAAAGAAGTGATTAGGGGCAGAGAGATGGGGACTGCAGTTCCTTAGCAAATTGCATTTAAAATTATAGGCGTTCCATGACTTTAATCCTATTTTTTCCTTCTCCCATTGTCCACTTGCTGATGCAGGGTCTGTTCCTGTCCTACTTACACAGCCTCAGTTTCTCGAGATGTACACCTCCACAGTTACACAAAAATTAGTTCTTCTTTGTAAAAGCTCTTCAGAACTTTGTGAGGAAAAACAAGGAAAACAACATCATTACAGACCCTGTTAGATGCTGGACATTACCAGTTCCAGCTGTTCTATCAGCCAAACACTTCCAAACTATTTAGCCCAGAGCAGCAAATCTCAATGAAAAGCTGATCAAAAAAAAAAAAACAAGAACGGGGGATGAGAAGAGTCAGAACCACTTCAGAACTTCTTTGAAGTCTTAGTCTTCCCCATCAGTCTGCTGTTCCCCGAGGTCACTGTGCTGTGCCTCAGCCCAAATGCCATCCCCTCACAAGAATTAAAGAGCCCTGGGTGCAACTTTGCATTGTTGCCTGTCCGCGCTGAGGAGAGCAGCCCGTGATCCGCGAGAAGCCACAAAACCAGCCAGCAGATTTTGTCCATGTGGTTGTTGGCAGCTGCTGGGACAAAACATGGCTTGGAGTCATAACAGGACCTGGGGTCCCCTCCCTGCAGCCCTGCCACCCTCGCTGAGAGCCAGCTGGGAGCCTTTTTTCTTCTTCTCTTTGTTGTCTGTGTTGCCTGATAGCAGAGGTCCTGCCAGCCTACAATTAGAAACAAGAGCTGTGCCTTTGTGCTCTGTCTGCCCAGAGATAGGGCAGTAATTTATGTAGCCAGCATGCCAAGGACTTGCCAACAATGTCAAAACCAAGTTCATAATAAATTACTCTTTTTGGGGCACTTCCTTCACTTGCCAATGGAGGAAAAGCAAAGAAAAATGACAAAGAGCCCAGCTCGTTTCCTTCAGACAACTGTGATTGATTACAGGAGAAACAAGGAGGATTCCAAAAACATTACTCTTATAAGGGAAGGTAACTCAATCTCCAGCAAAAACAAACAGCCATGTTTAAATAAACCTTCTGAGAAGTGCTACTGCCCTTTTCCCTAGAAATTGGGGGAGCATTTCTTCCCCCTGATATTGCTCCGCTGTGTGAGACGCTGTTCTGCAGACCCAGCGATCTCCTTTGGTTTGGGTGGCCTGGTAAGTCACCAAAGGATAAAGGGCGGAGAACAAAGGGAAAAATAAATATTATAAGCTGCAGCTGAAGTGCCTGACAGATGTTGGGTTGCTGCTTGTGGGAACTGCCTTCCCGCTCCAGAGCAGAGGGTTCACCCCGCTCACGACCCAGGCTCCTGCTCCTGGTAGGGAAGGGGTGGGATGGGCAAGGTCTTTTGCCAGTACACCCTCCCAGAGACCACTGGTCAGTGGTTTAGGGACTTCCCCCAGCTCTCCCAGGAACAGTGAATTCAATAAATTACAGCAACACTGAGGCCACATACCCTGGAAGGGTCCTCACAGACATTAGAGCTTTCAGCAGTACCAACAGACTCAAGAACAACCTTCCCATGGCTCCGAAGACAGAACCCAGCCCCTCTGCACTGACCTTCTCCAGACCTTTTTCTCTCCCTTGTGGGAAAGGTGGGAAGGTTAAATATCACCTTCATTCCTCCTCTTCTGCTTTGGCACCAGAATGGCAAATTGCTCAACACAACCAATAGAAGTGGGCTCATTAAATTTTGGGAACAAATGCAGGCGTTCAAGAGAAGTCAGGTCATGGGCATTCAGCCTGGCAAAGCTCCTGGAGAAATGGCATCTACGTGCCCACTGGTGTTTAGGTCATGCTTTTCCTTCTCGTCACACACGCAGAACCCCAACCTCTGATCCCGTGAGGTGTTGAAAGCCCCAGGAAATTGCCGAGTTCCCCTGCGCCCTTGAACAACCCCCAGGGATTTATTGCCCGGACTGAGTATGATCCCAAGGCACGCCCTGTGCCTCCCTGGCCACTGGCCTTGCTCTTTGCTTGACTTTCTTATTCCTGACTCGTTCCTTCATTAATATGGGCTATTAGGAAAACCCATTCTCTCCACAGAGATAAGACATAATTAACGACACGGGGCAAATTAGTCATGCAGTTACTTGGGTTTGTAGTTCTCTGAGATGCTGTGAACACATCACTCAGACTCAGGGTAGATTTTTTCCTTACTAAGCTTATTGTGCTTTATTATGTTCATCAGCAAGAGAAAGGTGATTAAATCAGCCTTTTTTACCACAACTTTAAAACTAGTAGGATAAAGAAGTGGGGAGAAAACCAGCAAGACTTGTCTTTATGGATTTCTGTGATGGTGAAAAGGCTGGCAGGGATAACTTGCTCATGAATTAATAGTGACCTGAGCTGCTGTGGTCAGCTGAGAACAAGAGCTTGCACATAGATTCAAGCAAATCAGGCAGGGTTAAATCCCTGAGGAGCCCAGGCAGCTGGGACATCCTAAGTGCAAAGCAGGCAGTGCTGCCAAGGCTCCTTTTACAGCCTGTGGAGACAGCAAGACAACTTGGCCCAGGCTCCAAAATAGCTGGCATGGGAATCAGGGCCAAAAGAAAATGCCAAGGGAAGAAGCATGCCTTCAGCACAGCCTTGCAGGGAATTAGGGGCTCCGGGTGCTGGCTCCCAGTCTCAGTGTTATCCATCCACGGCTGGATAAATGCCCTGAGGCAGAGTCCTGAGGAGAATCACAGCCCTCACCTACTCATTCAGTGCTGGAGGAGTCACCTTTGAGGCATGAGACATCTCCCTCATCCCTGGGCCAAGAATTCCACTTGTATCCCATGCCCTGCTGCCATCCCTGGTCTCTGTCAATGGCCACACTCTGGCTGGGCTCTCAATCAACTCTCCAGACTGAGCTCGATGGCTAAAAATGCCTTGGGGACACCCTCCCCTGGTAGCCAGAGGCCTCTGGAGAAGACAAGCCAATGAAGGGATGCCCATGATCCAAGGATGGGAATGAAGAGATGGACATCTGTGTCTCTGCCTCCACCTTCCCTGAGGGCAGTGATGGTCAGTTTGCCCAGAAACATCAGCAGAAGGGACGTTCTGATGCCTCAGGAACCTCCTGGTGGGAATGGAGGTGGATTTTCAGGGGCTTTCTAACTGGGCAGCAAGTCAAAGAGGAGGAGATTAAGGGTCTATACTTCGGGCTGAGACACTCTGAGCTAAACCACAAATGATCAAACAACACTTTCTATTTGTGACATCAGCCCTAAGTGCCTTAACTGTCTGCCTGGGAGATCCAGCTCATCATCCCAAGTCCCTGTGAGGCAGGAGGTACCACCTGAAAGCCTCTGCAGAGCTCCTGAACCACACAGCCTGCACAAATAACCCTGCAGGAAAGCTCTGTTTCAGAGTAGTTTGCAGTGAAAATGAAACACTTGAGCACAACGTGTTGTTTGAAGTGCATTCCTGAAGGTACATGTGGCTGTGATCTCTTTGTATCGTTTCCCAGATTGATTAGGAATGTACCTATTTTTTAAAAAAATTAAGATCTTCAGCATGGTCAGAAAAAGCCCTCCTGGGTTATATTCTCTGGCTTCTCAGCCTAGGCTCCCTTTGGGTGAATTGTCTCATGCATCCTCATACAACTTCAAAGGAGACACTTGAAAGAACTCAGAAACCACCACCATAAACTGACTAAGAGAGTATTTTAAGAAGTATTTTAAGCTGTCAACTCAAATACCTTTCAGAGACAGATACAACACTGAACTGCAGGGCGTTTTTATTTTTTTCCATGGGATAGTTAGTTTTATTCCCCCCAAAACTGAATGCTTACACTTTTGATCCCTGTTCTTCCTGGCAGCTTTCACGTTTCCATCGTTTGGCAACCCAGCAAGGATTAGGAGACTTCCTGATGTCCTCCTCCTCCCTGAAAAAGAACACATGGCTGACGTAAACTCTTTTGCTTGGAATATTTGGGCACACAACAAATGGGGATCTCTTACCTGCTTTGGTGTCACTTCTCGTGCTTTGCCTGCTGCACTGACCTGATAAAATGCAGTGCCAGTGGAACAGATTTATATCAGGGAGGATTTAGCCTGGAAAGTAGCTTCCTCTCCCCGTGGCCATTGCGTGCTTCTAACCCCTTCTAAGGCTGTGGGAACACAACATGGAGCTCCTATAGGGAGAAGAAAACAAAGGAAAGAAAACACCACATCTAGCAGGTAACAGGTTATGATTTTGCTGGATTGGTTAAAACAGGGAGCACATCCAGATTATTTTGAAGGTTTGGTACCTCCTTAACATTTTTCGTTCAAAAAGTACCACTTATTCAGGGCCTTTTTGGGCAGATGGCCACTGAAAATGTGAATGGAAATCCACTGATTAAAGAGTGTACATTTGCAACACTAAGAGATATCAGCCAGCCATAAAAGAGGTGTAAATCATTATTTCATATCTGGTCACGGCAGTAGCCATAATCAATTTGTGATACTCTCACGTGCCTGATCCTTGACACCTTTTATGACTTTATCTGCAGATTTCCTCAGACCTGGAAGTGTCCAAGGCCAGGTTGGATGGGGATTGGAGCAACCTGGGATAATGGAAGGTGTCCCTGCCCATGGCAGGGGCTGGGATGAGATGAGCTTTAAGGTCCCTTCCAACCCAAACCATTCCGTGATTCCATGATACTCCCAGTATCTGAACACTGGGGGTATTTCTCTGTAACCTCAGCATCTGAAGCTGCTGAATAAACCTGTAGGTCCCTCCAGCCAGGTTGCACAGCACCATGACAAAAGGACCCACCATGGGAAAGGCAGAGGTGTGGGGTTCGTATCTGTTTCAATAAATGCTTCATACACGAGTAAAGACTCACACGGGGTCATCTCCCAGATTACCTCACCTCTGTATTCCCACCTCCTCCAGGCCACTCTTCAGGCCTGCTCCAAGATGGTCTACAGGTGATAAAACCTTCTCTTATGATCCTATTGCTAAGTTTAAAACTTCCATCTCCTCATCACTGCCACATTTTAAGTACATTTAAGACCCCAGGCACAGGTATTTTTTAGCTGTTTAAGAACATTTATTAAAGGAAATTTAGATTTCCCTGGCAGTTGAGTATGGGGTTGGAAGCTGTAAAATTTCATTAAACCACTTGAGGAGGGATAAAATAGGACTAATTGTTGTGCCCCAGCTAAAAGTAACTTGGATGACATCACCTGGGCAGCAAACAGAAAACCAGGGAGCTCCACACATCTCCCACACTTGGCTGGAGGCTTTGGTGCAAGAACAGACAAACTCCCCACTGACCTGGATGAGTCTGTGCCCTCTCCACATCAGGAACAAGGACATTAAAGTCTCTCAGACCTGTCTGACCCTGAGGATGATCTTTCCTGTTTGACTGTCCTAAAACTTGGGAGTAGAACTGCAATTTCAAACTGGTAATTACTTGGCAAGCAAATAAACTACAGCAGTGCTGGACCCTGAAAAGTTAAACTACCATGTGAACTCTCATTAAGTACTTTATTCGTATTTGTTTTCTAGAGAAAGCCCCCAAATTTGAATTAAAACAGAAGAGTCAACAGGAAGAGAAAGTGCAAGCTAAGTGCAAGATATTTCTTTTGCTTTCAGTAGCTGCATTAAGGACAAGAAGCCAAGAACAAAATATTAAATAAACATTGGAAATACTAAGGTTTTGGTGTTTCATGGCAATTGTTTTCAGATGGATAGACATAAAATAATCCCACATCAAACTAACTGTGTCTGACATGCCTGCCACCAGGTATGGCCCCAGCGAGGCAGATATGGAGGAAGTGGTGAAAAGGAGGATAAATTATTTACCCCAAACCCACTCCCAGTTCCTCCAGTCCTTTCCAGTGAGGGTTGTTAACACCCACACCTCACCATTCAGTGGTGTTTGTCAGGATTTTCTTCAAGCAACATTTCTGAAAGGTCACTACTGACAGAAGCATCCTGTTGTAAACCAGTCATCAAACACCTGTGGAACAAACTGGTTTTCCAGCAAGGTCAGAAGCTGGACTGGGCAGGAAGATGCTGCACATGGGACCTGCTGTGCTGAAGGGAAGACCTGAATTAAGAATTGCTGCTGCTCTTAGATGCCACCAACACAGTCTGACACTGCCATGGCTCCTCTTGTTGAAGGAACATCAGACAAGATTATTCCCCCAGATCCCATCAGGTCTGTGGCCACAGTGTATGGAGACATTTGGATAGCCCATGGAGATGCCCCCCTGAAGTTATTCCATCTCTGGAAGGGAGTGTTTGGACCAGCACTCGGAAATGGCAGCATCAAGCTAAACCTGTTCAAAACTAAAAATCGACCGGGAGGAACTAATTCAGAAAGGGGTGTGAATTCCAGTAAATAACATGGAAGAGCAATATTCCTGTCCCTCACAGCTGCAGGAGGAAAAAGCCAAGTTCTATCTGTTCCAGGTCATCTGTTTCAGGACATCCAGGAAACAAGCTACCCATAAAGTTAGGCAGGACAGTCAGACATTGGATTCCATCCTGGAGAACAAACAATAAGGACAAGGAATTTCTTGCCTTGCCTTTCCTGAAATCTGAGCTGCTGTTAACCAGCCCTGTTGAACAACAAACCCACGATCCCATCGCACACAATGTCTCTGGATTCAGCAGGAGGAAACCTGGGATTTGGGATTTCTGTCTCCAGAGAGATTCCCCCTTCTGACATTCCCAGCCACAGGACACACCACAATTCATGTTCTCTACCACAACCCTTTGAGGAGAAAAGGAAGATGTTTCTCCAAGATTTCTGTCTTCCAGGAATGAAATTTTACTCACAAGTTTCTCACAATTTTACTCACAATTTTCTTCCAGGGATGGCAAAGAGAAAGAGAGTTGGAAAGCAGGGAGCATTCCCAGTAGGTGAGGTCCCTTCCGAAAGGTCCACATAACCCATGCCAGTATGACCATAGCTTGGATTGAATATTTCCTTTTAGCAATGAAATTTAAGGCTGAAATCTGAGCTCTTGGGACCCTGGTAGCTTGAATGCCACAACAAAAACTCAGGTCTATACCTGCTCTTTATTTAGTCCTATATGAAATGTGAAATGTGAAATATGAAATACTAAATACTAAATACTAAATATGAAATGTGAAATACGAAATATGAAATATTTGGGCAACATGAGGGTCGAAGCTAGATGACCTTTAAGGTCCCTTTCACCCCAAATCATTCTAAGGAATATGAAAATTGGCACTTGCAACCAAAATCCTGCCTGTGTTCTGTAGGCAGCCTTCCTCTTCCAGGTGTGGAAAAAGAAAAGTCTCCATTAAAACTTTCCCCTTCCATTTCCCCCACTGTGCTTGGACCCCATCTATTAGGCCACCCTTATTCCTTTATTCTGGAATTTTCTTTGGAAGCTTAAGGAGCTTTTTTGGAGCAAGGAGTGGCTCTTTTTTGCTGTGCTATGGACAAAACGAGTCCCATGCCTCAGCAATCTCCCATCCACTGCAAGACATCCTTGTTACTCCACCTCCTCTGTGGAACGGCAGGAGACAGGATCAAGAGAACCACAGTGGGTGTGCAGGAAGAACGAGGTGACCTCCAGCTCTGCTAAAAGATGGGTGTTTATTTCTTTCCCAAGACGATAAAGCTGAGTTCAGGCCCTTTCGTGCCAGCACTACTGAACCATTCTTATTTCCTGTATGTGGAGGTGGAAATGTCATGCTTCAGCCCTGATTTGCTTTTTTTCTTATTCTGTGGTTTCCATGTGCTAAAACTGACTGGGAGATGTGTCCTCTGTGATGGTGAGAGGCAGCTGCTTCCATGTGAGCTCACAGCCCATTAAGCAGTGAAGGTGTTATTGGAGGAAGCATTTTTATTGCCAGGATTTCTTCTGTCTCTGGGGTGGAGGCACCACAGCAGATTGTTAACACTGCTCAGAGCAGCAGCAAAAGCCTCCTTAGAGGGCTCTTCAGGCTCTGTTAAAATGGATTGGTGCACACTTAAGATCTGAATGGGATTTTATCACAGCCTTGGTGCAGAGGATTCAAACCCAAACACGAGTCTCTTTCTGTCCACTGAATCTTTCAGGAGCCAACACTGGAACAAACACTCTTCCAGTTCTTTCCTGACCAGACCAGCAATTTAACCCCTTTTTTAAAAAGAACCAAACAGGCTTTAGTTTCCATTACAGTAAGGGCTGATTGACCTGGCCCTCTGCTCTTCATAGGGGCACAAGGCCAGCAATGACACCCAGCAGCAACAAGAGTCACCAAGGAAGATCCATGCAGAAACCAACTGCCCAAGATAAGTTCCAAAACCTCAGTTATTGCCCTGGAACCCGTGGGAATCGTTTAATGAATCTGAGAAAGTCTGTGTGAGGGAGAGCTGGAGGGCAAAGGCGTGAGCCAGCACAAGAACTTGAGCAAGGGGAGAATTATAATGACATTAATATCTATTCTAATTACCTCAGTAATTGTACTCAGGGAGATGATTTCTATTTCTTCGGTATTAGAGGCAAAGTTGATCTGCTTTTGGTTACAAACATCTCTAAAAAGACAAAACCTCCAAGGGCACAAGAGATATCCATCTACAGACAATTTGCCTAGAGAATGATCCACATTTGTACCTTCAAAAAAAGCAATTAAAGAGTATCTGGCCAACCAAATATCATCTCACCTCTGACCAGCACACCTTTCCTCTTGGCAAATCCCCTACAAACCCAATTTGGTGCTATGGAAACAAAGAATTGGCCCAAATCATTTCACTCTTTCTTAACCCAGGCCATGTTTAACAAAACAATTGTCATAAGGACTTCAGGTATCCTAAAGCTGAAGCAACTCACTGAACCACTGGGATGAGAAACGATCCAATGAAACAAAGATGAGGCTGGCAGTATGATTTCTTTGGGATGCCTGTTAAGCATGCAGTGGGGACAGCAAAAATAGGAAAAAAGACTCCCAAGAGCTCCACAGTGCAGCCCCTGCTGTCCTGATAAAATGTGACATCATCTGATGGAGCAGAAAAATCTGAGACTGAAGTCCTTTCTTGCCAACTTACGGCCTAATTAGAGAAGCTACAGGGGGAGCAGACAGCTCTTCTTGACAGCAAACCCAGGAACTACTGAACTCCCAGAAGAAATTACTACACTTTCAAAGTCATCATGTAATTTAAAACATCTGTTCAGATATGGAGTAGGGGAAAATCTTCCATAAGAAATAGATCAGGAACTTCCTTTCTTTCCCTGCTTCTTAGAACTTTCCAGTGAAGGGAATTTCTTCTTTTTTTTCTTAATTTTGAAGTACTGTATCCTCTCAAAAGCTAGACTACTTTATCTAGAAGCTTGATTTGCCACAAATAATTATTACCATAAAGTAATAAGGGAGAATTGTACCTAATTTCTGGCTCCTTTAGTTCCTTTCCTGGGATGATCTTGCAGAGTGGTTTACACGTCCTTCTCCTAGAAATAAAATAAAATAAAATAAATAAATAAATAAATAATCTGCCTTTCAGGGTGTTGTTAAAACAAAACCTGAAATAACTCCGCTCTGCCCTCCACTTTTGCCAAAGCACTTCAGAAACATAAAGCTTCCCACAAACTGAGGTGAGGTGCTGAGGGCAGAAATAAATAGGAGGGCGTTTATTGCAGTGTAAACATCAACCAAAAAACAGCTCAGGGGCTGCCAAAGTGTCACTGGTGATGGGCAAATCTTGTGACACACCAGCAGCAGCCATCAGCTGAGGTATAAAGCCATGGGATGTTCCCTGGAGGATCCAGGAGCACTTTGAGGGACACCCAGGACACTCCAAAATGTCTCAGTGCCATGGATGTATCCCCCAGCACTCCTCCAGCTGGGCCCTCTGCCAGCACATAGCTGAAGTCTAACCAGTTAAACCACAAGGAATTTCTCCTGGTCCAGTCAGGAAGATTTAAATATTCCCCTTTTTTTGTGTTTTTTTTTTTTCTTTATGGCTGGAATTGCTCAGTAAAAGCTTTGCAATGACAGAATGTCTATGGGGGGGGAAAAATAATTGTGCCTGTCCCTGGCAGGACTGAGGGACACTGAGCAGCCACCACGGTTGGGAGGGTTCCTGCATGTTCTCCCTGTCCCATGCCTCTGTACATCCCATTTGGGTCCCCTCCTGCTGCTGCAGAGCCCAGGTAATTCCTTTACCTCAGGCTGGAATTGCCTATGGCAACAATCCAGGTTTAGGGGTATACAGATGGAATCCTTTCAGGAGCCTGAGATCAGCGGTACAAACTCTAAACTCATTTCTAATCAAAGAAGTTTTAAATGAAAGTCTAATTTTGGCAATGAAATGAATGAGTTCTTAGGCAAGGGGAGAGGGCCTCACTCTGGCCCCATTTGGAAGCCAGGCTAGAGACACTGGTTGTTTGCTGAGGCACATCCTCTTCCCATGCTATCCTGTTTTCCCTAAAATAACTCAGCCAAGCAGTAATTCATGGTTATTGACTAAGCTATAGAAAATCTCGGGGGCATCGAGGAGATAAATGGCCTCTGGTTTTCCATAAATAGGAGTGATGGAAACAGAGCCTTTATGTTGCCTCAGGCACTGCCAGGAGGGTTTGCAGCTTCTCTGAAAATCTGTAGGATTGTATTGCTCTGTGCCTAAAAACATATTTACACTGGGAACAACAGGCTGGGTGGAAATGGCACTTTTTATACTGACAAACCACTGGAAACTGAAGTCCTTGATAGACTTTTGCACCACACTGAAAAACAGAATTTAGGAAAACATAAAGACACTTGAATTGACATTAATAATGGTTAAAATCTCTGGCTTTTTTGGCGATGTCTTCCCAAAAACAGGTCCTAATTGTGTCCACCCTCCTGCAGCTCCAGTCTCCTCCATTTTCTCCCTGTGGAAAGGTGGTGCTGAAAGGACAGATATTGGACATGACCCACCTCTTCCCTGGTCCTTTCTATATTTCTGGGTAATCTCAGACTCTCCCAGCTGTGGAAGCTGTTGAAGCAAGGTGAATTCTGCTAAACACAGCTGCTCCTGGAGCTGGTCAGAAGGTGGGATTGCTGCTGCAGGAGAAACCCTTCATGCTCCTTGCTACAGCCTTATAATTCCTTTCAAATCCGCTGGATTACAGGCATAAAGGGTGATGGTTTTCCTGGAATTGCAGCGCAGTTCCCGTGAGCAGAGTTTTGGGGTGTGATCAGCGCTAGCAGCACATCGCAGCGGCAGTGCTCCCCCTGGGTTTGGTGCTCAGGATGTGTCACAGCCCCACCACAGCAGGTGAGCAAAGGCTGCATCAGCCTGAACGCTGAGTTCAGGTGACACCTGCCACACCTTCGGGTGGTGACACCATGGGAGAACCCTGAGCAGCCCTCTGGTGTCACCTTTCCCAGCAGCAGCAGTAATGCAATGGATACAAGAGGAAGCAAATCAGGTCCTTCCCGTGCAGAAGCAAAACCAGAGACTTCCAGGAGCGAGAGGAGTTGCAGTTTGTTGGTTGTCAGCATTGATTCATGCACACAGCCTGGATGAACATCAAATCCCCTGCGGGAAAAGCTGCATTAGTCATTGTTTCCAGAAAAATACAGCTTGCAGCAGACACCACAATGTGTCTCTTTTCTCCTGCAGTTACTCATGCAACTATTAGTTACAGTCTTTACTGGCTGATTCGAAAAATTCAAATATGAATTAATTATACTGCTCATCAATTATCAATTCCTCTGCTCCTGGGCAAAACCTGCATAGACAAAGCAAAGGCTTTGTCTGGCCTGACCTGGCTAAGGGATGAGGGGTCTATTGCTTCTTTATGGGGTTGCACATCATCCCCCCAGGTAAAAGGGTCAAACTTTCCCTAGGAGAGAAAAAAAAAAACTTGGCATGAGGGCAGGAAACACTTTGGGTTTTATTTTTCTGTCCCATCCCTCCCTCTGAGAACATTTCCCATCTTCCCTGGGCAAGGCAGGCAGTGTTTTGCATCCAGATTTCAGCTGTAATCCCTTTCTGAATGAGCTGCTGCTGCCCTTCACCAGGGCTGCTCTTCCTGACACTGGTAGCGTTTATTTGTCATGGCTGAGGCAGAGGAGTGAATGGAATCACACACATATCCATTTCTAAGAAAGGCTTTTAAAGTTCTCCAAGATGCTTTTCCTCTAAGTATTCCTATGGATCATCTGCCAGACCACCAGCCATGAGGCACTATCGAGTGTAACAGCTCTATGTTATTTTATGTATTCCTCCAGTTGGAAATAGTCACATCTTTCTAGAGCTGTGTGGAAAGGGAGGCTTGAAATATTAGTGACACGTTAAGAAAGGACACTGTCATCACATAATAATAGGCAAAATTACCTTTACATCTGTCGTTGTTGCCACTTTTCCTGGAACACCGCTAGAAATAAATAAATTTAAATTTCTCTTAGCTGAACTAGATATAAACACCACCTTTGCTTTCATTATTGCTGGGCTTCTGTATTGGTTGTTCTGTCAGCGTAGCTAATAGAAACCAATGAAAATGTAAAGATTTTCACGAAATCTAAAGTTTAGGATCATGTGAGCTCTTGGACCCTGATAAACATACACAGAGCTACCATTACCATGGCCAAACCCCATCTCTGCAGGGAAGGAGACACTGCAAAGACCATTATTTTAGAAATACCTGCCTGTTTCCAGAACTCTCGGTTTGCTTCCACTTGCACACACTTTGCACACAAATTTGACCATTTTCTCTACACATCTCAGAGGCTGCAGCCATAACAGCTCTCTGGAGCATCACTTCTGGATAACAAGCAGTGACAGGCTCAGTGAGATCAGCAGGAAAAGAGGTGAGTCTGTTCTGGAGATCTCATCCCTGACCAGTGCAGGCTGCTGCCAGATCAACACTGCATTTGCATTTTCAGCTCACGCAGGTGCCTTGGAAAAGTTTCTTGGATGAGGGACAAACCACAGGAGTCTCAGCACCTTCGGGCATTTAGCTGGTTCTGGGCAGCTGGGGAGAGACCACTGTTTGCTGCAAGGGAATAATGCCAAGAAAACATCTGGAGGTGACAGACAGCTGAGTGGCAGAGGCCTGAGGAGCTCCAGATTCTCCTGTCCTTAAACCATCCTCTGCTTTAAATTGCAAAATATTAAACCCCAAAATTTCTCTAAATGTGAACTTGCATGGAGCAGACAATTCCCCTCTGCTGCCCCTATTCTTGGTGATTTAACCCAGATAAAGTCAATGCTATCAAAGAGAAACTCAAAATGTAGCTCTTTTCTTCACCCTGAAGAATTTACGGCTTTAACTAGATTAGGGGGAAAAAATCAACAAAATTAACAATGTACAAACAAATACAAACACTTCCTGGGAAGAACACAACTGGGAAAATTTGTTAATGGTGTTAAGAGAGGATTTGAAGGAATGGAGAACATACAAGCTATAACAGCTGTCAGGGAAATGAACTGAAAGCATTTCTTCCCTCTGTGGAAAAGGATGTTGGACCTTTGCTGGAAAACACAGAAATTAAAACAAAGAACCTTTGGTTTTCACACTGTGTCAAAAGAACTTTCCCAGGTTTTGACAACCCTTTGTGGGAAAGGATTTGGCAAATCCCGTGAAGAGAGGTGAGAGGACAAAGGAGAGCAGAGGTGCTGGGGTCCAGCAAAGCCATTTCTGGGGGCAGCAGCGAGGAACTGCAGAGGATGACACCAGGAAGAGTGAGGTCAGTAATATTTGTGACCCACAGTCCAGGTTTTTCTCCCAATTTTTTTTCCTTTGGAGTTTAAAATTCATCTTGGTTCCTCTCTTTTTGAATTTTAATATGTGAGTTGTCCCCACAGCAGCTTTTCCAGCTACTCCACAGCCTGCAGAGCAAATAAAACCTTTGGTACAACAGCCTAAACTCACACATGCGAAGACACAACATCCCACAGCAAAACAAAATGCAGAAAGGGAATGATCAAGCACTTGGTTCTTTGTGACATGGAGAAAAAAAAGTCTAAAATCCAGCTTTTGGGATATCTGGCTGGGCTTTTCTTTGCTGCTCAAAGCCCCATCACCAAAGCAACACGAGGACCACAGGAGACAGCAACTGCTCCAATTGCAGTGATTGTCTGGGCGCAAAGCAGTGAGAGGATGCCCAGGCAGTGTCTGGGCTGCTAAGAGAAACAATTTGGAAAGGCCAGGATTAAAGACATAAAAAAGATAAGACACACCTCTTCTGGGAGTGGAGGGAGGTGTGAGATAAATCAGTGCTGCCTAAAGAAAATCAGGTTATAAAGAGAAATACACTGCACTTGAGGAATTTGTTCTTAGCTTTTCTTCATGAACGGGCAGGCAACAGCCTGAAAGAAGTCATTTTAACAGAGAGAAAATATTTTAACAAGATGTTCTGTCCTTGAGCAGAGGTTCTTCCCTGCCCCTTTGAGCCCTCGATCCCCAGGGCCAAACGTGTGGGACTGGAAAAGCAGCTGAGGAACGGCGGCCGCCTCCCTGCGTGCCCCCAGCTGCCAGCAGGAGCTGCTGGGACAGGCTCTGCTCCTGTCAAACACGGCGTAAATCTCTGCTCCTGAAGCAGCTCCCTGAAAAGCAGCTGTTCCTGGGCTCCTGTGGGAGCAGGGAGCATCCCCACCGTGGGCCAGGGATGTTGGCTCCAGGTGTGTTGGGCATTTGGTGCAGCTGCCAGCCCATTTACAGTATCCCTCCACTGCTTCTGAGTTTGGGACACAGGAGCAGCTCCCAGGATAAACTAGGTGTTTTCCCACACCTGGGATGCTTTCTGCCTCACTGACGAGGTAAAATTTGGATGGAATGTAGGCAGTGTCCTTCCAACCACCATCTCCTGCAGGGCTGATGGGCCCAGCAGGGATTAATTATCTCAGCAGTGTTCCTGTGTCTGCCCTTGCATGAGGGACGGGAGATGGGTCACTCTGCCACCAGGCTGTAACACATCCCTGTGGGCTGACCTGCCCGGATCATCCTGGCATCATCCCTTCCTCTTCTGATTCAGCCTCTCCTTTCCTTGTGCTGTGGGTACAGCCTTGCAACACCCCACACAGACACTTACTCCCCTTTAGGGATTAATGGCCCAAATTTCCCTATTTCAGGGCAAGCTGGCGAAAAAAGCCACATCCTGTGTGAGTCAGGTACAATTGCCTTGCGCTTCCATCATGCTGTGATGTGACATCCTGGCAGATTCCTCCTGCCCCCTGTTCATGAATATGCCAAAGGATAACCCTGTCCTAGCAGCCTTAGTCAAACCTTTCAGCTCTTGAGGGTTTTGGAAGTAAATATAAATATACTTGTGTTTATTCAGAATTAAATATAAATAAACAGGGTGTTTTGCTTATTGTTGCTGGCTTTGACAGGTGGAAGGCTTTGGGGGGGTACAAGGTTGGTGATGGGACCCATCAGAGGCAAAGCATCAGCCAGGACATTTGAGCAAAATCTGTGCTCATCTCCAAGCCACAGCATTTATTCCAAGCCCAGTGTAAAGATATTTTTCTTTCCAACAGCTCATGATTTGTGCTAAGTTGTTGTTGGCTGCTCTGCTTTTGTAGATATTTTCACATCTGTAGGCCCGTAAAAGGTGACATTGATCTCTCTCTGTTTCTGTGGGTGAGATTATTTTGGAAAAGGCACCTTGTAGGTGTAGGACATTAAATCCTGCCCTTAAATCATGTCAAAACTCAGGTGGTCAAAACAAAAGATATACCTATAAAAAAGAAAGACCCAGGTTCAATTTTGGAATTTCTAGGGATACCAGCCCATGTTTATTGCTGTCTATCTGTAAAGTCAAAGCTCTTTGGGCCATTTTCACCAAATGATGACCAAAAGCAGTTAAAAAATTACAAAAGCAAATGCACTCTGACTGCAATATAGCTTAATTTTAACCAGCAGGAGCTTCAGGAGGGAAAAAAATAAAGGGAAAGAACTTGTTGACATGAAGCATGTGGAGTCACTCATCCAGCATTGTGTAAGGGCTGTAAATCTGCCTGGAAATGAGGCATGAAATGCATCATAAAAAGTATATCATCAAAACCATAAGATCAGCTTAAAATTTATGGTAGGTAACCTGGGGAGAGCGTTGCATGTCTGAACTTTAAATCAAATGCTCTTCAGCTGGATATCCCTGCAAGCTTTTGCACAGAACTCCTTTCTCTTATTTCCCTCTCCTTGCACCGACTCTCAGCAGTAAAAACCCCACGCATTTTTATTTTCTGTAAATTCAGCAGTGAAAACTCTGTCTGAAAGTCAATGCAAAGCCTGCCACAGCAAGGGAGTTACAGAAGAAGCACCACTGGTTTAAACTTTGGGGGAAAATAGAGCTCAATAGTGAAACAGAGAATTTATCCTCTCCTGCAAAGGTTTTGTTGATTCAACTAATGCAGCTCCCCATACTCCTTATTACTTTAAGATGTTCTTCTGACCTCCATGACCCCACTGTAATTATCTTGTTGGTGTTAGTTTCTCTTTCTTCCTCTCCCAAAAGACTATTATTCTCTTTCTGTGATCAGATGAAAACCAGATGGGGAAGATAAAGGGGAGAATGAAGAATTGGATGTCTACCTGATTTTTGCCGTGCCTGGTGAGTATGGGTAAGCATGATCAAAATTAAATCATTAAATTACTCTCTAAATCCTAATAAAAATCGTTCTTTTGGTTTTACTGTTGTGCCAAGGGAGTGGGGGTCGTGATCCTTCCAAATTACAAGGGGCCAGGGGTTTATCTCATCTAAGTTTCTCTGCGCTACAAACCAGCCAACAAATTGCCCAGCACAGACCTACAGGAGATCTCTTAATCTCTAATCATTCATCAAGAAAAGGCTGCAGAGAGCAATGGGGGAAAGCTTCTCCTGCCACTGAAGAAACACAAAATAAGGGCAGTTTCTAAAACAAACCAAGGATCATCTTTTTCCTGATATCTCCTGCAGCTTCTTGATATTTCTGATAAGTCTTGAAGAGGAAGCAGCGAACCACAGTCCTTACACCTGGACTAATTCATGCTGTATATTTCTATTATGAAACTGTTTCATCTGAGTTCTAGTTGCGATCTGGGATGCTCTGTGCCTTTTCCCTGTTTTTTGGAGCCCTGGGACCCAGCATTGTGCAATCCCCCATGTGCAGCTGCAGCTCTGCCAGTTGTAGTGGAAAAGTTTGAGCAAGAAAAAAAGTTCCTTGGCCAGACACCAAACACACTCTCCAAAATTACTGTCAGGGTTTAGCTAAGGCTCAGCACTCATGGCTAGCAAGAGCTGATGTGGCCTAGATTTGCAGCAGGCTTCTGACACCTTCACCCATCCTTCTGGGGCTCTCCCCAGGGCTTGCTTTGCAGGGGAACCCTGTGTTCGCCTCTGTTCCCAGCAGACTGTGAGAGAAGTCTGGGCTGGGTTGGGTTTGAGCATTTCTCTCCTCTGGCAGCTGATTTGTAGCTTGCAGCCTGCTGCTATCCCAGCAATGGGGTTATGCTCCCTCTGCCATCATCTCCCGAGCGAACAGAAACCTCTTCTGTCACCTCATCATCATTGCCAAAGCCAGGCTTACAGGCCAGAGGGCAGTACAGAGGCCTTCACCAGGCAACAAAAAATCTGGGAGTAAACTCATCCTGGGGCCAAAAATAAACACCCATGTTTGTGTTTATGCAACCCAAAAGCTGCTAAAGCCTGGCCTCTTATGCACATGTGACACATGAAATAAATTTTGCTGAGTATCTCCAGATTAAGGTGGACACTGCTGCCACTGGGCAGCCCAGGTGACATTTAGTGTTAATGGGAGGTACAATAAGTAGAGCAGAAATTTGGATTTTGTAGGTGGGCAGTAAGTCCTCTGCAACCCCTGAGTAAGCAGGGATAGTTGTGTGACCCTAAAAGTCACATGCTGGTGCCTGAGGTCTCTCCTGGGCAAGGGGAAGAGGACCAGATGTTACCTGCACCCCCTGCTCAGCTGCACTGATGGACTTCTCAGTGTGGAATTGGAGACAAAGGCTTGCCAGGCTTCATCCACCTCTGGCCACACATGGGAGAAAAGCAAAGGAGTTTCCCAGTGACTGCTTCCCACAATGCTGAAAAAACCTGGGTAGAGAAGAGACAAGTGGATCCATAATCCCTTGCTTGGTACAAGAGGTGACTCTCAGCAGGCCCTAGAAAGAGGCTGGTAGGACCACCCAGAGTGCCAATTCTGCTTGCAAGGCCCAGGAAACCCTAGGATAAAGTGAGGGTGAAACATGGAAGACAAAGACAGGAACACAAATGGAAGGCAGAGCCAAAGGCAAAACCAAAAGGCACCAAATATCCAAGTGAAGGTCTATGGATCTCCTTTTCCAGGCTCCTTGCACTGTCCCCTGCTGCCTGCACGTCCCACCCCAGCACTCGCTCCCCAGGATGGATTTCTGCCCCTTGGTGACACAGTGCTTTGACATTTGGGCCATAAGGGCAACAAATATTGATCTGTGTGGAGCAACTCCTGATTCCAGCACACCATGTCCTGCGCCGCAGTCCAAGCCTCATCTGCTCCATTTTATCACTGAAGTCTTGGCTGCATCTTCTGCTTTTTTCCTTTTTTTTTCTTTTTGTACTTTTGCCTATTTCTTTTGGGTTTGTTTTTTTTTTCAACAAGCTCTTCTCTAGCAATCTGCTGGAATGAACAACCAGCCTGCGCCAGCTGGGATGGGGCTGAACATGGAGCTGAGATTTATGGGAGCTGAATGCTCAGACAGTTGTTCAGGGTGGAAACTCTTACCCAGCAGAGCCTGCTGGGTGATTTTAATCAAGGCTCTCTATCTCATTTCTAGGAACCTTTGCATGCAAACCTTGTAGCTGTGCTCACCAACAGATGCAGCAGCTAGAGAAGAGTTTGGGCTCTAGCCCTTTGCCACCACTGGCCAAACCCAGTGCCTCAGTTTCCCTACAAGGTCCCTGAATACTCTCAAGGCTGGATTTTGCTGGGTTCAGGACTGCCCACCACTTCTGTAAGTGTTTGACCTGCTCTGGAGGAGGCCTAGCTAAGAGGTGGGAGGTATCTCAGCACTTTACACCCAGATTTTGAAAAGGTTGAGATCCAAAATAATTTTCAGGTGCCCCCATGAGAGCAAAATCTTTTCAGTCCAGCCCCTCCTCACCCTTAACAGCGCTATAAATTCAGTGGCTGTGGCACAGGGAACATCCCAGAGCCCTTCATCTGCAACAGGGAAGAAAATCCACTGGAGAAAAAGAGGAGCAAGAAGCTCCCCTGGCACCACTTCTCCTGAGCTTTCCAGGTACTTTGGGACCTCTCCTACGTGGGTGTAGCCCCACGTTCTGGGAACAAATCAGTTGTCATTTGCTGTTTTGATTTTGGGGCTTTATTCCTTTGCAAAGGTTCTTTCTTGACTTTAAAACAAAAGCATGAAAGGAGGGGAAAGAATAGATCCCCAGGGAGAAAACATCCAGCTAGAACATAGAAGTTGTTAGATTTTAAAAATGCATTACTTTTTAAACTGTTCATTTGGGGGCTGGTGATGCTCTTGTTACCCTTAAAGGTGGAAACTGAGGCTCAGAAAATTCACAGTAGAGGATAAATGACTTCAGCTCCCTTCTTCCAAAGGGGCATTGCAGTGCTTGGTCACCTTTTTTGTCCTTCTTTCTCAACCCAAAGCTCCTGAGGTCTCTTCAGCAGGTCTGAATCAGGTTGGATAGCAGGGCATTTGCACGGGAACAGCCCTCCCTGCACAGGTAACAGAAGAGAAAAATTTAAGTAAATGTTTTAAGTAAGAAATATTTAAGTAAACTTTTAAGTAGGCTTTGCTGGATATGAACCAGGTTACAAAGACGTGTCCCAAGGACTGGGTGGGCTGTCACTTGTCTGCCTCACTCTGCCCCACCACATGTGGATCCTCCTGAATGCTCCAGAGCTGGAGGCATCCCAGTTCTGGGTCAGGAATTCCTTGGGAGAGCTCTTTGCAGGGCTTTGAGGGAAAGCCCCAGGTTTGTGATTCCTTTTGCATGAAATAAAAGACATCAAGACTGACTCTGGCCCGAGCTTGGCTGTTTGCCTGTGGAAAACATAACAGTATGCAATGTTCCTCATGCCAGTGGAGAGCCCAAGAAATGTTTTAATTGCTGTTTATGGTAACTGAATCGCAATAGAGAATTCAGTAGGACATTTTTGGGTTCTTAACTCACAGTCGATACATTCCTCCTCCGTATCCTGGGGAGGTGCTGCAGCCAGGATTATTCTGGTTTGGAGACACTTAAACCAGTTATGTTTAAGGGTAGTCATGGCACACTTATCCAGACCTAAGGAAATTCTACCCAAGATTCTCCCAAACATTTTTGGTTGGTTTGAATGACTGATGGGACCAGAAGCACCTTGCAAATCTGAGCCCACAAAAAGCCACCACAAAGTTCTAATCACCAGGTGAAGATCAGCAGAAAAATTATTTTGGAAGGATCACGGAAAGCAAGACAGCTTTAGAAAAATAAGGCATTTACCTGAAACTGTGGTGGTGCTGGTGAAAAGGAGCTGTGAGGGAGAACTGCTGCAGTGTCCCCTGCAATCACTGCCAAAGCCTGCACAGACACAGCTGTGATTGACAGGTCAGCGATTGACAGGCAGAAAACAGAGGACTCAGCATTACCACCCCTCTTTTCCTTCCCCTGCACACACACTTTTTGGTTTTAATGTTGACATCCCCTTCATTTTAATTAATCAGAGCCAGCCAGGTGTCCACCTGTTTCCCTCGGAATGAAGTGAAAATCCATTCAAAACCAACACACAGGACCCACTCAAGCTTTCCAGAAATGAAACTGAACCCTAGGAAATACCTCGATACCGTTGTCCCAGGGAATGCTGCCTCTCATTCCTGATCATTTCTCCAGCAGCTGGTCCGAGCTGCTGGGGAATGATGCTCCGTTCAGCCCTGGACTCCTTCCACCCTGTGGATTGAGGAACAGAGTCAGGACACCTGTACCTAAAAGCAAAGCCATCCAAGTCTGGTTGGATATGCTGCCTGAGAGATATTATTCTTTTCAGATGAGAAGGAGCTATTCAGCCCTGGCTATACTGGAAAGGCAATACTGTATTTCTTACAAGAACTGGGATATTAATTTCTGGCACAACTCGGAGTCAGGACATTTTTTTTGCTCTCCTGAAATTGCCCCACCCTGAGTTTAGAGTCAGTGCATTAATCTTTTTCCCCCCACCAAAAAACATAAACTCAACTCCTGCTGCCTTGCCAGTGTCGTCTGTCTGTGCAGCCCCAGCCTGCAGTTACACTGCTGAAGGAATGTGCTGCAATGCTGTGCCTTGCCAAGCCTGAGGTTGGATTATTCTTACCTCTCCAGGCCTTTAAAAATGGGTGTACTTTGCTACCCACGCCACTTTCCTGACAGAGACAGCTCTGCAGCAGGCAGGAGGCCACCAGCCCCCTCAGATGTGCTGTAGGAAGAGGGTGGGTGCTGTCCCTCAGCTGTTGGGGTGGTCTCACTGCTCTCTGGGGGATGATGGATCAGTCTGGGATTTGGCACGGATAAAATAATCTGAGTATTTTTGGCATCACCGTTCTGGGAGTCACCCTGGGCTGTCTGGTCACTGCAATCCTGATGGTGGCTCTTGCTGTGGTGTAAAGATTAAAGAAGGGACACTGCAGTGACAGCTCTGGGCACAGAGCATCTGTGATGGAGGAGCTTTGGCCACGGCCCTCCAGCAGTGGGATCAGGGGCTGATCCTGCCAGAGCAGTGGATTTTACAGCTGCAATATTATCGCAGCATAAACAATCGGGCAAATAGGAAACAGCTCAATTTATAACAATCCAAAGTGACACTCTAAATCTCAACCTGTCTCCAAATAAATCCCCTTGATACCATTACTAAGATACACCGTCTGCACCTCAGGCTTTTTCTAATGAGTGGGAGAGAAGACTCCAATAAATCTGGCTCATGCCAAGCTCACAGAGCACAGCTTTCCAGCCCGGGGGCTGAACCACCTCGGCCAAAAGGCAAAAATCATCTCAGGTAGATCTTAATGCCTACAGGCACCAAGCAAACAGCTCTGCAAGCACAGGAGATGGAGCTATTTATCATCAGCAGGGGTCAGGAAGAAGTGAAGTGACCTGTGAAGCCAAACACTTCTGCGGCTCCGATAGAAATCTCAGGATATTCCCGTTCCAGGATCCGACACAATGGCTGTGTCTGGCCGGACGTGCCTTCAAGTGATTGAACTCCAGCTCTGTCTGGGCAAGGCATCAAACTCCACAAATCTCCATCCAAGCCTCACACCTGATGGCACTTTGAGCCAGTCCAGACAATCATCTGGAGTTTATGCTGCACTCCTTCAGCCACCTGCGTCTGCCAGCCCGCCTGCCTTCGCTCAGAGAGAGCTGGGGAGATAAATGCCAGCAGATCCTTTCAAAAAGCAAAGGAATCCTGGGAAAAAAATCAGGTTTTAGGCAATCTTAGACTGATGAGGGAGTGTGAGACCATGAGGGTGATAAGACCCTCCAAGCCCTGGTTGCAAAAGTCAGGAGTCACTGTGGGCTCCAGGGGGGCTCTGGTGGGACCAACTGAAACAGGGCTAACTTCTAAATTCATGGACTCACAGAATGGTTTGGGTTGGAAGGAGATCATCTAGATCCAACCCCCTTCCATGGGCAGGGACACCTTCTGTGAGAAGGAATTACATCAGGTTACTCACGACCTCATCCAGCCAAGCTTTGAAAATCTCCAAAAAAGGGGATTTCACAGAGTCTCCAAGGCTTTGGTCCAGCATTTGAGCAGTTTTTGAGCGGCTCCTCTCAGTGCTGACTCCTTCATGGGCCCAGCAACATCAGCTCCTGCAGATTCTTACTCCCACTAGACAGTTACATTACATGGAACATCAGCACTGGGCACTATTCTTAGGGGGACAGAATTAACTGAAATTTGAAATGAAGCCTTTATTGATGGATTCAAAGTATTCAGAAGTCAGGAATATGCTGGTTTTTCTCATGGTGACTCACTGTCCAATATTGCTGCAGTGTCAGGGCTGCTGTCATCTCAAAAAAAAGCAGAAAGCCTGAAAATCATCTGAACTGCAACTGCATTAGACACAGACCTGGCAACTCAAAAACACAAAACACAATTTCCCTGGTGTCCCACTGACCTGAGAAATACAATAGAAAAACTGAAGTCATCATTCAGGAAAAAAATTATTAAATAAAATCAGCACCTAAATTGCTCCTGAGGAACCTGCTCTTGTAGACCCTGATTTAAGCAGAGATTCCACCCAACCTCAAATATCCTGTGTGATTTTGGTGGGACTTTAAATAATTTTTCACATTGTTTTGAAGTTAACTGTAGTGAAACTTGCATTTATGTGCATTCTTGAAATGTAGCATTAGTGGGGAACTTGTTGAGAAAGCCATGGAGTAAAACCAAGAAATTTTTCAATTATATTTGATGCAACTCCAAGCCTGGTCTGGAAATTAATTTGTTTTTTTTTTTACAGATTTCTCTGCATGAGCTCCTTAAGTCCTCTATTTACCAGTGAGGCTGTTATGCTCATACTTGTTTTCTCCCTATCAAAACCACACACCTTCTTTATTTAATTTATTGCACCAATTGCTGAAATTGTGCAACTCCTGTGGATTCTTTCTAAAGCCTTCAGACAGATGACATCCAACAGGGAAAAAAAAAAAAAGCCAAAGAAAAAACACCCTTCTCACAGAGGAAGAACCTGAAGTCTTATACACCTGGCTTCCAATTTTTGGCAACAGCAAACCCCGCATTTGCTTATTCTAATATGCATCATTTTGATAGAAATTTGGAATGAGCCTCCTTGGTGTCCCAACACTGAGTTTCCAGAGGGAAATATTACCTGTAGTATCTTTAGCAAAAGAAGGCCTTTAAGAGGGATGAAATCTTAAGACATTGAGTGCTGGGGAGGGATGGAGGCTGAGGGAAAGGGAGCAGGGACATGGAGAAGGATTTAAAAAGGGAGAGGGAACCAGAGGGTGGTGGTTGGGTGGCCTGGGCATCAATGCACACGCAGCACTGGTGGTGTTTCTGCACCAAAGGACATCACCTGCCCCATCTTCTGCTCCACGTGTCCCATCCATCCCACATTTCAGTAAATTTGGGCAAAAAATGCCAAATGTCCAGAACACAAACCCTTCTGCAGCTCAGCTGGTGTTGAGGACAGTTTGGTTAGAGAAGAGACAAGAAGGAGATGACTCACAAAGATCTCCCCACTCCTCTGAAAGCTGTTAGAGTGACCATGAGGCAACAGCCTGTCCCTGAAGATAATCCAGTCCTAGAACTGGGACAAAGAACTGGGAATAACACTGGCAAGAGAACAGACAGGCTCTTCCTGGGGACAAAAGCCAGAACATGCTGATGCATGGCAAGAGGAAGAGGGATTTATTTTTATTATCCAAGCCAATCTGAATCACTGTAGAGGCAAGAGCTCAAAAATAAAGACCAGGCCCATGTCCTTTCTCGGTTTAATTGCAGTCACTCCAAGAGGATTTTGTTTGAACAAGGATGCCTGATGTTATGTCTACATTGAAAAGAAAAAAAAAGTTTCCATTTCAGTTTGGCCAAGGCCCATGAGCTAACCTGGGCTAAAATAGAGGTGAAAAGACTACGGGAACAGGACAGGGGTGGACTGGGTCACATCAAAGGTCCCCATGTGCTCAGGGAGGAACACCCAAGCATAGGAAGCTGTGACTAATTCCCACACCATATGCAGCCCTCAGAAACCCCCAGCTTTAGGAAGGTTTGAAGTCACAGGTCCCAACATGGACATATTTATGAGCCTCTCGTGGGCCAACCCTTCATGCAACAGCTGAGCCTCCACAAAATCCCACAAAAGTGAGCTCCTGGGTTGGTGGATGGACTGTGGGACAAATTACTGCTCCTCAGCTGATTTAAACCTGCTGTGTGGGCACCCCAGCTCCTTCAGGTCAAAGTAAGAGCCCAGAGGTGATTTGGGTTTAGGTTGGGGCTGAATTAAAATTGCTGAATTTATTAAGAACCTATGTTGGTTTTCCTTCTTTCTCTTTATCCTTATTTTCATTAGAGTTAATTAATATGAATTGGTTAACTGGCACTAAAAACATATCTTTCTCTTGCTGCCTTAAATTAAAACAGAATCGGGATGTAGGCATGAACCAAGCCAAGGATCCAAACACACTCCAGGCTTAAGGAAAGCCCATGCTCCAATCTAAATTTTGTGCTTGAAATCAAGGAAAAAAATATTTCAGTTTGGTGAGAAGAGTTTCTTAGTCTACGGAATATTATTCTACCTCATTTTTATTTTATCTGAGCCTACCTGATTGCCATAAGGATGAATGATTGTTTTTCCCAAGGCTCCAATCCCAGTAGTATACAACCCTTCATTTTTCTTTCTTTTTCCTAAAGATTTTTGGCAAATAATTTCCATCTCTGGCTTCTCACACCCTATTTTGTATAGGAAGGCTCAGGACATGCCTGGCTGTACAAAGGGGTCACCCTCCAGGTTACTGATTAGGAAATAGTAGGGTTTGTCAACATCTGGCCCTGACAAACTTTTAAAATATAAATACAGATGGTTTTATTTAAAAGGCAAAGGGTCCAAATTCAGCTCAAGGATGAAGCTTGTTTTCTTTCCAATCTCTTTTTTTTCCCTGGATGTTTGGTACGTTGTGTTCCATCGCTATGAAGTGTAATCACATTTATATAATAAAACGTAATTAAGAAATGGAAGTATAAACTGGGAGTTCTTTCATTTTGCGACTTAATCGAGACATTTCTAGCCCAAATTGAGCAGAATTCGAATATGTCAGGTATTTCTGAGAGTAGATTCCTGCGATAAGAGGGAATACAAGGCCCAGTGAAGCAGAATAAAGAGAATAACCTCTCTAACTGCTACATCTGTGGACCAGAAAATTAATTCCCTTCATCCAGAGTTTGACTCTGCAGTGCTGCAGCTGAACCTCTCTTTGCATGAGCTCTGATCCTGTTTAATTGTACAGCACCTCAAGTGCAGATCCCATTTTAGCAGCTCTTGCCCAGGTAGAGATTTCTACCCCAGAAAATATAAATCCAAGCCTTTACAGTCCGTCTCCATAGCTTTCCTCCACATAAAAGTTCACAGACTGGCAACAAGGTGCTGAATTACCAAAGAAAACTGCACAGTAAATTCTGCTTAACAAGAACAAACTCCCAACCAAATCCTGCAATTCAGGCCAACATAATCCATGTGGATAACCCAACATATGGCTCCCAACAAACCCTGTGATCAGGCACCTGGACTTCAAGAAATCACCATCCTGTATCTCAGGCCTGACACTTTCAGTGACCTTTGGATGCTGCTGCTTTAAAAATACCATCTCATGCAGTCTTTGTGCCCCAGGGCTAATAACCCAATAAACCCACATCTTGTCATTGCTTCCTGTTTTGCTGAGGCTTCTCATCTCTCTCTCCTTGACAAAAGCAAAGGGATTCACTCTCTCTGTGGAGCCCTGTGTTAAGTAGAGCAAAACCAGGGGTTTGTTGGGAAGAGGAATGTAGGGGGAAGCACAGAACCAGCATTGTGAAGGCAAAAGGGCTGGGCTGAGAGCATCGTTTTTATCAAGAGAGATGAAAAAATGTGGCATTCCTTAGCTAAGAGCTAGATAGTGCTCCTAGCAGGGCACCAGTGAGCCTGGAGCAGAGACAAAGTTTTGGAGATTTATATCCTAGGAATCTGGCTGTGACTCTGCGTGGTGTTCAGATCAGTAACAGGGGGAGTGTGGTGGAGACAAAACCCCTTTAAAATGAATCTGGAGCTAATTAAAACACTCTGCTCTGCTTTATCAGTTCAGAGCCAGGTCTTTGGGTAGACCCGTAAGTCTGCTCTGGGTGGTGTTTGTGCTCAGGACTTAGACAAAGGAACAAGGAGAGAACTTTCAAAAGGCTGAGCTTGTGTTGCAGTAGGAAGGGTTTACAGGCCAAGATTAAATTCCAAATATTCTTGGAAAACTGCTGAAATGAAAATCATCAAATTGCACAAAGAAGAGCAAAGAAAGAAAGGGAAAACCAGGTGTGAGTGGGGGGGCTGGGAACAGGGGCTGGAGGGGATGTGAAGATTGGAAAGGTGATGGCAATAAACTCAAAGGGAGGCAGAAGAGAACAGCTGGGGAAAAAAATCCAAACCAATTTTGGAGAACACCATGCATGAACAAGAATTTTTTGTCTAACCTAGAAAAGCAGCAACAGGAGATGGGAAATGTGTGTTCACAGCTAAACACATAAAGATCATTATCTAGGAAAAGGCAGCCAGCAGCTCTCCAGGAATGCTCCAAGGAGTACATGAGACCTTTGGCATTATTTGCAACAAATACCTTGAACATGTCTTCAGATTTAAGGACTCTATGAACTCGCTGTTTGTTGGGATTTCTTTTTCCCTTCTTGGCGTGAAACAACCTGAAGGCAGCACTAAATATATATATATATATATATAAAACAAATAAATATACAAATATATATGAACAACACGTCTTAGTCGTAGAAACCCTGGGAAAACTTCAATTTGGCACACAAACATGGTTGATTTTGCCACAAGGACTCTGTTTTCACCGCAATTTTTGCACTAAGCCCATAAAAATGATGACACCTGAACCCCTGGGACCAGCAGGAGCAGTGAGTCACACGCTGAGCTTTCTGCCATCGACATGCAAGGCTGCTGTTATTGCAGAACATGAGGTCCAAATGCACCAAGCAGCACTAAACTACGCTTCACAATCAGACTTCTTTTAAAATATGGGTTTAATTTGCCTCAGGATTTTAAGACAATTAAAAGAAAAGGGGGAGGATCCAGCACCATTTACATCAACAGATGCCCACTGTCTTTTCCTTCACCTGCTGTCCTGTAGCACATCCTGCTACTGCCCTTGAGGAACACAGTGGCATTAGGGTGACCTTTGCACCCTCAGTAACTGAATGGCAGAAAATTAAATCACTGAGGCACAAGCTGAAATTCCCCCAAAGCCCCACCAGCGCCCTCAACAGCCTCCAGTGCATCCTTTGTGCAAGGCACAAATCTCACCCAAAACCACTCATTTTTGTCTCCTGCTCTGTTTGAGCTTTGTGGGAGCAAAATTCCTGGAGCACCTGCACTCCTGCAGTGCCAGGCAAACCCCGGGGGACATTCCAAGCTCTGCTGTCCTAAATAGGATGCAAATAATCAAGGTTTTACTCTGTGACGTATAACCACGCTGGGCAATGTTTCCTGGAGCAATCCATCCCATGATCCAGATGGGAGGGGCTGTAAGAGCTGACAGGGGCTGCAGCTAGAACATTACACTGGAGATTTAGGAAATATTCCTGAAGCTTTTATACTCCATGCGCAGCTGCAGCACGGAAGGCAAAACAGGATGTCGGCTGCACCGGTAGGAGAATGTCCTCTAATTGAAAAGATTTGGTTATTATTGTATGAGGAAATGATAAAATCTAGTGCAGAGCAGCGTTTGGTCAAGAAATGATATTGGGAAATAAATTCTACCAGGCTTAAGACAAAGAAACATTCAGGACAATGGGCTTATTCTCATTTCTCACAGCCTGTGGTGGATGGATCAGCTCTAACCTTCACGAGAATGATGTTTTGTGTGTGTTTGCTCTGTTCAGCTGCCAAGTGGGAAAAATACTTTCAAGCAAGATTTTCAAAGTTCCTCTGTCAGCACAGCTCTGCAGCCACACACTGAGCCCCAGCAGTGCCACCAGAGGCAGCTTTTCATCCAGCACCTCTGCTCTGAGGAGACGCCAGTGCAACACCACCAGAAATAGTCCCAGAGACACCCAAAAAAACCCCAAAATAAAAGCAAGAAGCTGCCTCAACATAAGACAACTCTCAGGGTCACCTCTGGTGATGTAACCTCAGAGAACTCTGGTTTTTATAGGAGGGACTGCATTCCAAAGACCTCTGAAGCAGCAGAGCATTGCCGGCTTGGGCTCCATCCCGAGTGACATTTCATGCTTTGCCACAGGTAACCCAAATATTTTGCAGACATTTCTCCACCAGTGAAAGAGAGAAAAAGGATAAAACTGCCACTAAATTGAGCTAATGATGTAAGGCTGATTAATGAGAGAGGTGAGGGTTGGACTGTTGGCCTGCTGGGAGGTCAGAGCCAGAGGGAGTTTGTTGATATACCTTCAAAAATAGGTGGAGCAGCCAGAACAGATGTGCTCCCATGGAAAACACAGTTATGGAGAGAGGTGGAGCTTTGCTGGGTCAGCCACACACGATGATTTGTCAACCACGGCCTGAAAAATGGCCATAGAGACACGTAATTAAACCCACACTTCTCTAATAAAGGCAGGACAGCTATAGGGTTTGGAGGGTGAGAAAGAGCAGCAATGTTGACACCTGGAGATATCAAATCCCACTTTTCAGAGGGGATGACAGGACCTGGAGGGATCTGTGGGATCCCTCCAAACCCTCTCTCTGACCCTTGGTGCTTCTCACACAGCCAAGCCCAACACCATAACCTCAGGGGTAGCTGCCCTCAGCACCAGTTTAGACTGGGTTAACCTCCTTGTTCCTCCCATAACACAGAACTTCCTTACCTCAATTAAGAGCTGACCTCCTTCTCCGGTCTTTCAGCCATCAATAGAAGATTTGTGGGGTCCCCAGGGATGTTTGTTGTTCTCCAGGGACGCAGAGGCAACCCAGATGATCAGCAAGATTCTCTTGCTTCTCATTAGGTGCTTTAAGGTACCTATGATCTCATGGATCCCCATGGGAACAGCGAAAACAAACCCCAAACCCCAAATCCAGAGGTTTATGTAGAGACACAGGGTTTTCTCAAAGCATCAGCAGATTATATTTTTTTTTATTTTTACTCATTCTGAATTGTATATGTCATCTCCTGGATGTTTCTTCCTACATGGTGACAGCAGCAGAGGTCTCACACAAACAGCTTGTGTTTTCTAACACCATCAAGAGAACTGCAAAGAGAAAATTATCTGTCTGGGATATTTGAAAGCATTCCCTTTGCTCTGGTTTGCAAAAGGCCCGGCCAAATTTCTGCCAGAGAAAAATTCAGCAAATGGGAGGGATTTGAAGGAAACTTGAAACTGGCAGAACAGAGGAGGAAAATAAATTAAGGAGATTTATTTTAGCCTATTATTTCATTTCTTTAGTGTTATATTCGAGCATTATCTGATTATAGACACCGGTCATCTTTGCTAAAGCATTTAGCTGTTTATCTTTTCTGCTCTCCTTGCTGAGGTATTTCTTGCCAGAAAAGGGTTATGTATCAAATTCCCAACTTCCTACTCATTTCTTCATAAAAACCAGCTAATTGCATCACCTCTTCTCCCTGCCAAATGGAGATTGTCATTTTATTTGGCCTATTCCAGCTTGTTTTTTTCTAGAAATAATAATATTTTGGCTGTTTCTTTCTCGTTTGAGAAAGTAAACTTTGCAAAATGGCATCAAACTTCCCCAAACACGAGCTGATTTGGAGCTGAAAAGTGTTGCCTTCAGACCAGGGCATTTCTCCTGAGCCAGTGCAATCTTTACTCAGTGTTTGCCTGTGAAAAAGCACATGTTTAAATTTTGTCTGAGTCTCTTCAACTTGTGTTACCTCCAGTGCAGGGCTTCAATACTCAGATGAAGGGGTTGAGTGAAGTAAATGGAAATATTTGCTGGCTCAGCGGGTCTTACCTTGCAATTCCCATATGAACTGGGACAATCACATTCATCCTGTAGAGCAGGACACCCAAACTTGGTTAAAGGCTACCAGGCATAAATGCTGATTCATCCTCCCTGTGTCCATCCTTTTCTCTCCCAGCCCTCTTGGCTTATGAGCAAACCAGGGGCCATCTGATTCTCACCTCAGCAGCAGCATCCAAGTGTCTGAGCCCTGCTCCCAGGACAGGCTTCCTCCTGCAGAAAGATAAGGAAGAATAAGAGGAATGAAAACCCCACTCAGCATTTCCAGTGATACTGGAAATACCCACTTTCGGGACAAAGCCTTTTCGTTCTAACTCAGACATAGAGATTGAAAATGATCTGCTGCTGGGAGCTCAGCCTGGTTTTCTAAGGAAACAACAAATCAAACACTGCAAAAGCAATGAAGGTTGGCACTGGGGTCGTGTGGGTGTTTGGCTGCTTCTCTGTTATCCCCTCCGCCTCCCTGCTATTCCAACTTGAGCTGACTCCAACAATGTGACCCAGACTATCTGCCCTGGTAGCTCTTCCAAATTACATCCTGCCTGCAGATATCCTTAAATTCAGCTTGTACTGATTGGTGGTGTCCAGAAGCTGATTCTGAGTTGGAGGAGCCCAAGAGCTCTGGATTTCAGTGTGGTCAGTTCAGCTCCAGGGGCACCTCCAGCCTCCCGAGGGTCCCACTCCGGCTCCCACCTTGCAACCTCTTCCTGCTGCATGCTAAGAAGCAGATTTGGCCCAGAATTTTAAAGCAAAGCAAAGCAAAACCCTGTGCAGATGCCCAGAGTCAGGAAAAGCACAGATGGTTTGCCTTGGCCTGCTGAAATGTTGGCCATGTTGTTTAACTGTACCTTTGTACACCAGATTCCAAGAAGGAGAAAAAAAAGCAACTCTGTGCATTTTACTGCTGAGGTCAGGTTCCTGTCTCCCCAGTCCTGTTTCTCATTCTCTAATCAAACCATTCCTCTTAATACAACCAGTTCCCAAAAGTCTGCTTGCCATAAAGTGCTTTAACCTTAGAATCTTATTTACTATGACCTTAATTGAAGGGTTCATTCAAACTTAATCTATAAAATGTTTTGTGTAATCAGTCAAAAGCTCGACATCAACAGCAAGGCCTGGGCCCAGAAGTCAGCTCTGCCAAGCCCAGCCACTCTCAAGGTGACCTCAAACTGGGTTGCACAAACACTCTCTGGAAGTCCAGAACGATACAGCACATTCAGAGAAAACCATCCCAGCCAGAGCAAGACCAAAAGCCTTTAGGGAGGATGTAAGGCCAACCTAGAATGAGATGGGTCTAGGCCATCTCACTTTTGGACCTAATTGTTCAAGCTCTCTCATGGTGAAGTCAAGGAGGATCCCATGCCTGTGCCCAGCTTGGGAATTGGGACCAAGTACCTGGCATGCCCTCAGGAATCCTTCAGGGAAAAAGCACGGCCTGGGAAAAAAAGAGATTTTTGAGGTCATTCCATACTGTTGGGAGCAACAAAGCAGGAGAACAGAAACACCACGGCCTGGCCATTTGTTTCCAAGGAATGATCTTAATCCAGGCCACTGACTTGTGTCTGAAGGTGCAACTCTTCCCTACACAGCTCAAGTTATTGGTTAGTTATACAAGAGGCTTTTTGCTGAAATTAATAAGAAATAAATCGAGTGAAGTCTCTCCTGCAAGTGACTTTATGGGATTGCTATGGTTTTTTACAGATCCCTTGCAGGTTCTCATACTGAAAGATATTCTACTCAGCACAAAGCCCTCAGCATCATGAACAGCCATGTCTTTATAGCCACAGCTTGGATTTCACATAGCTCTAAAAAACCAAAAGTAAAACCAACAACAAAACATAAAAAACCCCACATGCCCCAAACATGTTTTCTGGAAACATTTTGATTTGCAAATTATGTATGTACCCTAAAATGAGAAAAAGAGAAAAACCCTTGACCAAGAAGAGCTGCTTGCTGAAAGCATTACTTGTTTCTTATTTCAAAGGGAAAATTGAAAACATTTATGAAGGGTGTAGCTATTTACCAGTCCAGAGTGTTCTTACAAACAAAATAATAAAAAACATATCCTCTTTGCTGTTTTGTTGTTTAATATCTTCCAGCGTATCACAACATGGAGAGCAGAACAGAGGAGAAAATAGAGTGTATTTCCATAAAACCTTGCAACAGGAAAAAAGGATAAATGACAATTTTGTTTCAGCTTTAAATGCACTGAAAAAATGAGACAGGTGCAATTTTTCCATCAGAACACCTGAAGAAAGTCTCTCATGCAATTTACCTGCAATTCCAGTTGGGCACATCAGGAAAAGTGAAGAAATCTGAAGGCCAAGAGAAGAGCTGAGTTCATCCGATGGACAAAGGCACGTAGGAAATCCTTGAACTTCTTTGGCAACCTCTCCACAGAAATTCAGCTTGAGAAAACAGATTAACAGCAACAAAGTCAAGTTCACCGTTAAGTTGTTCTTATTAAACATTGTTCCTCGTTTTATTGACAACTGTGATGTTCGTCAAAATTGCTTTACTCACATTATTTTACCCACAGAGAGCCCTGAGACTATGAAAAATAATTCGAACAATATGAAAAATAACTCGAACACATCTCTGGCAGATGGGTTTCCAGCCGGGAAAGATGGGGAGGGTATTTGTTCTTATCCCTGGGGGGGACAGGCTGTGACAGTGCTTAAGAGGCTGAAGAAGTGGAGGAGCTGGTTTGTTTTAAAAAGGGACAGAACCAAAAGGCTCTCTATCCTTTCACATCTGTAGAACAGCTGAATTTGTCCTGTGCTTCATCCAGGCATTTGATCAGATTTTTGTCCATTGTAAACCAAGCAAGGGTCTAGAAATAACACTGCAGTAAGGGAGGAGTGATGCATTTGCTGACGCTGGCCTCTGGATACACCCTATACCTCAGAGGAGCAAGCAGGCACATCAAAGAAATGCCATGGGAAGTTTATTTCTGTTTCTAGGCCCATGTGATTCCCTGGGAGAAGGCAGCTCTGCCCGAATCCATGCAGTATTTCCAACTGGAACAGGAAACCACCCTCAGCAATGTCATAATTCACAGCTGAGACCTGCAAGCCCCTCCAAGAATTGTTCCGAAGCTTGGTCAGTGGTGGGCTTGTCCCCAGTCCAACTGCCCCTGAATTTGGGAATAGCTTGAGCATGTTTGACTTGCCCCATATCACTCTGTTGGTATCACCAGTGTGGGGCTTTGGAGGGCTGCAGCCAAGGTGTGAAGTAGGTCCAGCAGCAGCAGTGAGGTTGTGCCAATTTACACCCCCTCGGGTATTTCTGATGAGGGTTTACTGTGCCTGAAGAACTGAGTGTCCCATTCACACCCTGGGAAAGCCGTTTACAGTTTCAGCCTCCCAGACAACCCAGCCTGAGCCACATGCTCCCAGGTTACAAACCCAGCACAGAATATCAGTTTGCTTTCATTAGGGAAAAAGAAATTTCTGGGATGAAACTTTCCTCAAGATTCTCATTCATTTGGCCGAGAAGTTGGGTTACAAATTGTATTTCCCAGATACCCGGGACAAGATTCTCTGAGACATCAAAAGAGATTAAAAGATTTACCACAAGGCAGAGAAATTGTGTGTGTAAGGACATTCTTCTAAAATCAGGAGTACCCCAATATTCAGAGCACAATGCAAGGCCTGTCTCTTCTGCTGCTCAAATCCAGACCACGTAACATCAAAACTCAGGATGACACATCTACAGGGCAGGGTGGAGGGATTTTCTGTAAAGCAACAGAGCAACACAGAGTAACTGACCACTTCCCTGAGCACAGAAAAAGTGTTTCAAGTAATATGTGACTTTATTTTGTATTTAGATTGGCCATGCTCTCATTTTCCCACGAGAGAACTAAAACTTTCCAGAGGAAAAGTCAACTCCCAGCTTGAAATGCCACAAAATTCAGATGTCAGAAGTTCAACTTTCCCACCAAAAAAAGGTTTGATCAGAAAACGACCACACCTCAGACCAATATTGCTAAAGCAGGCACCAAAACCCGTCAAATGTCCTGGGCATCCCTGTTCCTGGCTACCCAAAGAAATACTGCAAGCTCTACTGTCCATGGACAAAAACCCAGTTACTTTCTCGGGGAGAATAAAGGCGAGAACAGAATTATGTTTATCTGCTCCATGATCAAAAGAGTGACCTGAGTTAATGAGCTTTTTGGAGAGGTGCCAGGCAAACTCATGTTCATTCCAAAAATAAACCTCAGATTGATGCAAGTGGACATTATGCCAAAGAGGACAAGATAGGGGTAAAGCAGAGTACAAGAGCAGCGAAGTGAAATGTGGAACTGTTTGTTGCTTGCATCCTTTGATGACTACAGATGGGAAATTTTAGTTGGAAATCATCCACACAAGGAACTTCAGCGTCCAGCTGGTGGTTTGGGTGAATTGAAAGCAGTTGGATTTCTGAGTGGGCAACGCTGACTTCTCTCTTTCCCAAAGCCATGAGTCAGGCTGTGCACAGGGATCCAACATGAGCAAAAGCACAATGAAGGAAAATCCAGCAAGCTTCAACACGTGGCTGCCTTTCCTGTGGCTCAGGACGTGGCCACAGTTCCTTACTTTGGCTCCAAAAGCTCCTGGTTAAGGTTGGTTCCTCTGGGTGGACAAGGATGTGAGCAGCTCCTGCTTTTATTTGGATGAGGCACAAGCACTGGAAATCTTGACTCAGCCAAACGGGGCTGCAAACAATGCAATGACATCCCTGATGTTATTGGAAAGATGTTCCACATCTGCCTTCCCTGCTGCTGGAAGGGAACAGTTGGCCTTACTAATAAGGAGACGAGCAAACTTTCTTCTTCCCAGCCCTCCTGTCCAGAATCCATAACTCACTGACCTGGAGCAACACTGTCCTGCTGACAGGCATTTCTTGGTGGCTGATTTCACCTCCTGGCACACCATGAAGACCTTCACATCTGCTCTAGACACAGTCAAGAACTGCAGTAGCTCTGTTTTGTTCCCTTGAGCCTTTCTCGCTTTTCTGATATATATTTTATGAAAATGTGGTCTCTCCTCATGAAAGTTCATTTTATCCCCTCCTGCCTTGTTACCAGATATGCAGTACTGAGGAGTACATGTCCTTAAAGCACTAATTCTAAGCCCTGTCACAATGACAGCTTTGTGCACAACTGTTCCAGCTGGTGTGGGCAGAAGAGTGACTAAAAAGATAAGAGGATGCATCCCATCAGCCCCATCACTGTCATATCCCGTTCCCCAAAGTCAAGACTTACTTGGAAATGTCCTTCTCGCTTCTGCTGTGCATCACAGGCCTCATCTCACGATGCCTTGGTTCTGGATTTGGAATGGGAAACGCCTTTCCTGCCCCGTAAATCCTGCTCCTGCCATAAAACAGGTCCAGACACCAAAAGCTCGTGTTACACCGTGGCATGAGGCTGCAGCAGAAGGTGTGACGCCGTCCATCACCGCCGACTCAGCTGGCACTAATGGGGCTAAATGAGGGTGATTATGTTCGGGAAGAGGTGCTGCCGTGCCTGGAGGGCATCGTCTGTGCCAGACACTTCATTCAATAGTGACACCGCCCAGACATTGCTCCACATTAGCCCACCAACACTCTGCAGCGATTTCAACAATGGGCCTGAAGCAGAGCTCAATAAAATCAGGAAGGAAAAGAGCAGTGGGACACTTTCAGCTCAGTGAGTGGCTGTGACCAAGCGGTGCATCATGATTCGAGTCCACAGCGCAGTTTCCAGAGGAAGAATTACGCAGCTGTGGTTCCAGTCTTTGGGCTTCCTGTGACACATTTGCCTGTTTTTTAATTTCTGTGCAATATCCTTTAACAGATCGTGAGGACCACTCATGACCTTTAATTAGAAAATTGGTGAGCCAGTATTACAACCCGCTTCCCACAGCCCCATGGATTCCCACAGCAGCGTTGCCACACCTTTTTCTTAGTGCCAGAGGGGACAGCACAGCCAGCAGCAACAAGAGGCATGGTCTGATGCCATCTCCTGTCCTCTTCTGCCATGGTGGAAATCACTCATCTGTAAACATATCCTCTCAAAGATGTCACCACTCCAGAAAATCTACATTTCTCTGCATGGCTGGTTTGGAGCCTCTGATTTGTGCAGAACTGAGGTTCGCATGCAAACTATGAGCAGACCTGCAATCACCAGCTCAGGCCCCTGTTAATGGTTCCATAAAGGAGATCCTGAGAGGGCTTTGTGAGCCTTTCTCTTCACAGGGGATCTGTATCCTTGCACCCTTTGCAAAACTCTCTTCCTGTCCAGTCAAAACAGATGTTGAAATCTAGAGTAATTCTCAGTACACTCATTAAAAAACAGTCTGTGGTTCATTTTTGCTTCCTCTTCCAATAATTTTCTTGTCTCCCTCCTCTCCCAGGAAAAACCTTCCCCACCATCAGTGTGAGGGGGTTCCCTGAGCTCAGTCTGTGCCCACAACTGCTGCCACCACTATCCCCTGTGAGCAGCACAGCCCTGCCTGCCCTTCTCTGCCACCAGGGAAGGAAGGGGAAACGAAAAGGGGGGGTGGTGTGCAAGTCCCAGGGGTCTCAGGTCTGCCTTTAATTAAAGATAGAGATCACAGAAGATAATGAGAAGGTACAGGAGAGCTCAGCTTAAAATGTGGCTTTGATGAGAAACTCACATCTGCCAAAATCACCATGCCCAGAGGGCTGGTGGGTCAGAGGTGTTGGTGGGAATAGGATTTCCCTCTGCTTTGCATGCCCCCAGCTCTGGGAATGACTCCTTTACCCATCCACCAAACCAGAGATGCTCCCACAGACAGGATGCAGATTATCCAGACACAAAATCTCACTGCACCCAGCAAGGCACCCCTCAGCACAGGGCTGTTCAAGCTGGCTCTACAAATGGAGCAGCTGCAAGGGACCCTTCTACTCGTCAGTGACCAAGCACAAATCCAATGGTGTCTATCGCTGCCGTAACAACAGGAGTTGGATTTTTATCCAGGCTTGTCATCCTTGGCAGTTTTCCAGGCTGCCTGTGCTGTTTGACCAGCTGAGTGAGCTGTTCCATCAATTTTCCCTGAGGAAAGTCCGCGGGGAAGCCGTTGATATGAAGAGGTAGAAAACAACGGCTGTGTTGTCTGCCCAGCCACCGAGCTGGAAAGGTGCACATAATTTCCAGAAAACCCAAACGTTAGCTCAGGAAAAGCGAGGCTGCTTGTGGCTGTCTTTTCCTAGTGAGAAAATTTCCTTTACATTGCATTGAGCTGGAAGAATGACACCCTCTGGTATCCCACAGGAGATGGCTTTCCTGGAAGAAGGCAGAGCCAATAGTCAAACTCTTTCCAGGTGCTTTCAGGGGAAGGGAAAAATGTGTCCTCAGCATTTCTGGATAATTTCAGCACCACATGAGAATCTGTCTGGAGCAGAGTTGCAGTTCATGGACTTATGTCTGACAACCCTGAGACCCTCGGGCTAAGAGGAAAGGAAAACTGGCTCCATGTGTCCTTGCTGGCATCTCTGTGCCAACACAGCTCAGGAGGGAGCGTTGTCCCTACAACCACAGTGTCCCTTTTCTCTTTCCATTGGATCAACTTCAGGGTTAAAAAGCAAAATGTGAAGAGGAGACTCCATTCCCCGTTCCTGGAAAAGAACCTCCACCTGCACGGCCGTGTGGGACCAAAAAGCTACAACCCTTCGAGCTAATGTGTGTGCTAATTGATGAATCAACTGCTCAGAGCTAAAAGCTCTCACAGAGTCCTTCCAAAGCCGAGGTTTGGCTTAAAGGAGCTGAGGAACTGGAAGCAAGAAGTAATTTGGGACCACCTAAGTGGCAGCAGGCTTGGCAGGATGGGCTGCAGAGCCAGGACAAGGCATCGTGGAGTTACCGGTGATGAAACGGAGCCTTTCATAACTGCCAGAATGAAACACTTTTCTTTTGGGGAAGAAAAGGAAAATTAGTTTGAGGGGCTTCAAAGCACCAGGATCACCTCACACTCTGTCTTCTGCTCACCCCTCTGGATTTTGGGGATTGGCTTTCATTCAAAGTGCACAGCAGAACTCCCCTCAGATTTCACAAAAATAAGGTGTTAGGCTCCAGGCTGAGTCCTTGTCTTGGCTCTTTGCTCTTCACTCCTCCTTTAGCTCCATTCCTCAAGAAAAGCCTTTCTCCTTTGCAGTTCTGCCTGGAACTTCTTAGGTTTTTTCAGCTGACACTCCTTTTCAATTTCAGCAAAAGAGATTGCTCCTCTCTTCACCCAGACAGCATCTCAGTCGCTGCATGAGCCAGCAAATGCCAGTGAAACACCATGGGAAAATTAAAAAAAACCAAGCAAAAAATTAATTTAAATTTTTCATTAATACTTTGCAGTGCCAACAAGCTTTTAAGAAGCCACACTTTCAAACATGAAAAGAAATTACTGAAATAACTGCAATTTCACTTTTTAAAACTCGGCATATTTTCAAATTTTTTTTTTAATATATTTTGACCAAAACCACTTTTCAGTTTAAACTGCCTCACAACAAAAATGAGGATTGGCTTTCACTCCATTTTGATCCTTAATGAAACAAAAGTGCTTTGGGGGTTTGGGTAGTTGCATGAAATTTAAATAATGTGGTTGGTTTGGGGTTGATTTTTTTTTTTCTTTCTAAAGGTCAGTCAATGAAAAAAACCTCAATTTATCTGTAATTTGCAATTACAGGGTCAGACCCTCCAATTCCCCAGGAGTGCCCCACTACTGACCCTCAGATGAGGAGCGCTGCTCAACGCCCTCCCAGCTTGGGTCCCTTCCAGGGAAGTTGCTCCCCTCGTGGGACTGAGACTCCAGCTGGTTTCACTGACCCAAGGCCTCGGAGCAGCTCCAAGCCTGGGTCTCAAATGGGAAAGGTTGGCACACACAAAGAAAAAGAAAAAAACCAGAGGAACACTTACCTAATTCTGTGCTATTGCTCATTAAAAAGGCCTGCCTGACAGGTCCTGCCGATATTTCTGTTCCCAATGTATGAATTATTAGTAATTAGTATCTGTGACTCACTAATATTTACTTTAGGAGGTATTTTTATAAAGTTTGACTGTTTTCTCGAAGTAGGAGCTAACGGAGGCTCCTGTTGTTAACAGCCAGGGAGCCCTCCCTGAACAAACTTTTCTGGTCACTGTTTAAACTGGGCTGCTGGGCTCTTTTGAGGCCCTGACCCTCCAATGCTGAGCACTGAGGCTGGCAGGGATGGCCCTGCTGGGACACAGCTAATTTTAAATCTGGATCTCATGGCAAAGGAAAAACCTCGATTTTACTGGCAAAACTGTCACAGTCGAAAGTTGTGTTCAGATTACGGGAAGAGGCTGCGAGAGAGCACACACACAATCCCTTTTTTGGGTACTTGGCATTAACTTTATCTGAAGTCATGGATTATATAAGAGAAGAGCAGAGACCTCACACAACTTTCTCCTGCGTCAGTGCAGGACACCCGGGGCAGGAGGGACCCTCCACTCCAAGCCCCCCCGTTGTGCCACACCGTGCCCATGGCCAAGGGGACAGGGCTTGACCTCTTTTCCAGTAACTCTCCTTAAAAGTGGATCACAAGCATTTTCTGGAACTGCATCCAGAGCTGTCCACAACATCAACTAGAGTTGGCTCCTAAAGTCCTTTTCTTGGTCTAGACTCGAAACTTTGGAGCTCATGAAAACTTGGGTGTTTTCTTAATTTTATTGCCCTCGTTAAAGTGGTCGGTATCCAAACAAATCCCCATTTAATGCTTTGGATTTGCAGAGATCATTGTTTGCTGATAATGAAGCTGTTCCCAAGGAAAGCATTGTCCAGCACTGGGCTACTCAGATCCCTGCATCTGTTTTGCTGTAAGGGCTTGGGACAGCTTGACTTCCCTCGTGTCTTTGGAAAGGCACACACAGCCTGCTGAGCTGGCCAGCTGCCCTCAGACGCCTGAGATGGTTTCTTGACTCTGCAGATGAGAAAATTTCCATGGTCTCCCTTCTCCCCACCCGAAGCCTGTCCTCAGATGGTGGCTGCACGCCTGGCACTGGGAGGAGAAGCCTTCTCTGTCTGTGCTGCTCTGCAGCAGCCAGCACTCAGTCTGGGTTACTCTGCACAGTGACCTCCAGGGGATGCCCTAAATCACCCCTTGCCAGCATCTCAGAGCAGCATTTTTGGAGGGTTGTCCCCAGTATTTTACCTCAGACATGATGGCCACTGGTCAAACACACCTCAAAAATAATTTCACTGCCAAAAGACCTAAAAAACCCAAAAACCCAACTGAAAAACCTGAGCAACAAAGAATTAAGAGAAAATTGACTATTTTTTATCATCTCAGTCCATGATGCCATGACACTGCACACCTTTACTTAGGCCACTTCCACCAGGTCATCTCTGTCTGTGTCGCCCATGGAAAAATGACAGTCCCTGCTTGTGCACCATCCTGGCCCAACAGTGATGGAATGTTTCCTTCACCCTTGAAAATTATAGCAAAAAACCACCTGGGAAGACCATCAAGACATTTTTTAGTCCATCCTCTACTCAGAGCAGGATCTCATTTTAGGAGCTGCCATCCAGAATATTCTTAAAACCCATATGGCTTGAAAAGACCACACAGATAATCTTCTCCAGTCAGAGTCTTTATCAATGGTCTCAGTGTTTCCTACTACATTTAAGACCATCCCTTCCCAGTGGGGCCCCTTGGGGCATGAAGAACAAATGCCCTCTCTCCCTTTACTGTACCTTTACACACTTCAGGCATCCTCTTCCTCACCTTTTTCATCCTCAAAGATCTCTCCTGCTTTCTCAGGAATTGTTTTAGCTCTCAGGTCTCTCTTTGCTTCCTCCTGGACTTCCCACAGCCAGTTGAGTATTTTCCAGGCAGTAACAGTACAAACCCAGACATTGTCATTTTGCACCAGAGACCTGAACAGACCAAGCAAAGCTGAAAGTTTTCTCACCTGCCTTGCTGATCGTGCCCCTCCTTTCACACTTGATATGACTTTTATCTCCTTGGTAATGTGATGCTTTCGATTCTAATTTATCTTGGTTGGGTTGAGCTATTCCCTACCAGTTGGTCTCCATCTTTTATTATTCCTTGTACTCTTCCAAGTGTCTTATGATTTTTCCAGACTGTTTCTTCCAGCACAGGTACTGATGCAGTTTTGGAGCTCCCTGCATTGATATAAACCATATTTTCATTACAAGCACATCAAATAAGATGGTGTGAATACCCCTCCTACAGTCCATCTGTACTGGATTTTACTCTCTTTTTTCAAACTTACAAAGCCTGCTCAGCCGATGAACAGGGAAATTAGGCTGCTTTTGAGATTTGTTTCTGACAAACTTCTCCTCTGGATTTAGTTCAGAGGTGGTGTTTTCTCAGCTTCCACTTGTGCAAAAGAGAGATGTGCAGAAACAAGCCTCGAGGCAGCTACTGAAATGAAAACTTCAGGATATCAGTCAAGAACTTCTGAGGACAGTTGTATGTGTTGGCAGGTCCCCCCCTGGGGTCATGGTCACCCACATTCCCTAAACCACAGGAGCCCAAACCTGACAGAAGCAGCCCTTGTAAGACATCCCAAAGCTCTGAATTTATTTTGCTCCCTTCTGCTTTCAGCTCTCATGTTCCACCTGAGCCTCCTGACTTTTCCACCGCTATAAATATCCTTGTATTCCTTTCGACACTTAATCTCCCTGCCATGTGCTGGGTTGTGCAGTGGCTGAGGGACAGTGTGGACAGCCCTCCCTGCTGCCGTGGCACAGAGGGTGAGGAGCAGAGGGAGCTGCATAAGGCAGACCTTGTCTGTTGACTTAACTCTGTAACCCAATTTTAACCACTGTCAACAAGATAGAAGGGTGGCTTCTGTTTACACTGAGGCTTCTTTACACTGCTCTCTCCACACCCTAAAGTGGCATAAATGCCTCCTAAGTGCCTTAAAGTAGGTCCTTAGTATAAATGAGAGCCAACCCCATCGTTTGCAAAATGGCTTTGAAAACATCGCCGGGGGCGCATCCTATAAATGACTGTGGGTTTTTGGAAGGACACCCACCCCAAGGTATGCCCGTGCTATACATAGGCTCTGATGAGCTCAGCACGGGCTGAGGAGCAGCCAGCAGAAGGCAAAACAACCAGCAACAAGCTATTTCTCCCTGAGGCGGCAAGCAGGGAGAGCCCGGCTCCTTGTTGATCCCCAAGGGTTCCCAGCAATGCGGGAATTCAGGGCTATCAGATCAGCCACCCTCACTCAGTTCCACTTTCTCTTTCTCTTTGGGTTTCTCTTTCCCTTCCCCTCTACTTTCTTTCAACCTTCCAGTTTTTATGCCTTCTCAGCTAAAGCAGAATCTGAATCCCACCCCATGTGGGAAAAAAAGAATAAATCTTTCTCCTGCCTCTGTGTTTCGCCCCAAGCCTTCACTTACCTGCTTTTCACACCTGTTGTACAGGAAGAAGGCACAGCTTTGTTTGCCATGGTGCTCTCACGCAGCACTGGTGATAACACCAGTTTCTGGTGGATGAGGACAAAGCACATGGCTCGAGCAGGAGGAGACAAAACCAGAGACAGTGTCAAAGGAGGGGAGGCTGACCCAAAGGATGGGTTGGCTTCAGCCCTAAATCTTGAGTGTTACGCTATTTTGCTCTCTAGGCCAACCAGGACCTGAATTTTAGCACAGAATTCAAGGAATCACAGAGTGGATTTGGTTGGAAGGGACCTTAAAGATCACCCTGCTCCAAATCACAGAGCGGGACATTTTGTAGCACCACCAAATAGGATATCAAACAACTGTTGTCATTAACAGGATGCTCTAATCAGCCTCACACTAACCATTAGCCTGAATTCCCCTCTCTGCTTACCTTTAAGCTCTGCTTATGAAAATCTTCCCGAATACTTTCAGCGAAGGAGATATTTCTGCAGCAATAGGAATGGGGGAATGAAAGCACAAAGTAAATTCAAAGGGGCAGTTTTGAATTGCAGAGCATGCAGGAGCCATGGAACTTCCCTTCTTGAGAAACCACTGACAGTGCAATGATGGTGTTAATTCATCACTCCTAGGCTGGGATTTACAGGGAAATATTGTTCCACCATAACTGCATCAGCCCAACCTCGGAGTAATGCAAACCTCTCTGGATTTAATGTTTATCTTGTTGCATAGGTAATGGAAAACACAAAATTTCATGGCCTTGTCAGTCAGGACCCCATCCCATGCCCCAGCCCACATTTTTGGTCAAAACCCATCTGGTGCTCATTGCCTGGAGGCTGAGTTAGGGACCTCCCTGTGTTGCTCCTATAACCAAAATGGGGTTGGATTACCAGGAAACAACTTGGTTTGATTTGTGGTGCTGTCAGCAAGGATGAGCCTGGAGAAAATTTCAAGGGGAATTACAAAATCTGAATACTTTTCCTTTCAAAAAATAAGGGCACAGTTCACACCAGCCTGTTCAGGTGGGGAGGAGATCATCTCACTTGTATTTTGCAGCACTAATTCATTAAACACTGTTTCCAATCCATTAATCTACTCCATCCCTTATGTTGCAGGGATTTAAAGACAGCCAGTGATTTTCCCTTACTCTCAGTATGTTTCACTAAGGCTTCATCTTATTTCGATGGGGTAAAGATTAACTTTTAATGCCTGAGTACTGGGCAGTTTATTTATTTGTGGAGCAGGCTTTGCACATCCCAATCTCATTTGGGGTCTCCAGGGGATGGTCTAGTTCCCAGAAGTAATCCCAAATATCTTTTCTAAACAGAAACCCAACTCTGGCTGAGCATTAAGGACAAGGGAGGCATTCATTTTGGGAAGGTTTTATTTCACAAATAATTCATAAATCAAAAGAAAATGGAGGGGTAGGGAGGAAAGATATTTTACAATTCGGTATTTAGAAAAAAAAAAAAAATCTAGTTTATAAACAACCACGGCCGCTTGATAAACATGCAAAGGCACACAAAAATTTACATGTAACTTTTATACATAGGAAGTAAAATACATCATTTTTCATAGAAAAAAAAAAAGCAATTCTATGAACTGGCCCTAAATATTTAGACTGCACAAGTGACCAGCTGGAGTCTCCTCAACCAGATGTTGGCTGAAGGTCTTTGAAAGAAGGAAAGAGTGGAGCCAAGGCCCCCCAGCACAGCGGCGGCAGGGGAAGCGCCGCGCTCTGAATTTCAGCCTGGTTGTGTTTCCTGGAGATTTGGCTGAGCCAGACGTTCTGCAATGACAATGTCATTGCTTCCAAATCCCAAATGATTGGAAAAGAACAACCAGGCAGCATCAGCTTTGCCGAGGGTTTAAGCAGGCTACACCTGGATGCTTCAGGTGCCTACAAATCTGCTGAGCTGGGGCTGAGGAGGAACGGGCCTGGTGAGACACGGACGTGATGCATCATGAAGCTGCACTGAAATATAGCAGGATGAGAAGTGTTTTGGTATCAGAAATAAAATCTGTCAATATTTGGCTAAAAACTGGTACTGTCCCACCTATTTATGAATAGCTAGCACACGTGATTGCAAGTCATTGATAGGTCATGACTGCCTTGGAGGACCTGATCGCCCCTAATTCTGGTGGAGGTATGTTTAAATTAATAGCACCCAGGACCTTGAATAATATTTGTGTAGTAAAGTCACAATTTCTCTTTTGTACAACAAGTATAAAAATAAACAGATACAGACTTAAATTAACATCGGTTTCTAGAAATCCAAACCAGTTGGCTGAAGACAAAAATACGCAATTGTAACTTGAATTAAGGATTTTAGGATATTTCTGTTGGAATAATAACCCTTCCCTTGTCCCCTCTTCGTCACCTAGGTACATCCCCAGCTGTTTGGATTTTTATGTGCTCACAGTAATCCCCTGGGTTTTACTCCAAGAGCCCTCACATTTCTTTCCATCACCTTCCATCCGTAATTTTCATGGATTCTACATTAACATCGAGGTGTTTTATGTGCTTTTGCAGTCCCCATGAACCTGACTGCATCTCTCACTCTCTCCAATTCAATTCATAGCCCATTTGGCCCAGGATGTCCCAGATCCTTGCTGCAGTGTTGGATGGGCTTGAACCAGACCATGCACATGTTTCACAGTGGGCAGAAACAGGGAAGCTTTTCCTCACTGCCAACATCTCGAACACTCCCAACCAGCAGCTTTTCTAGGATATGTTCCAGCTGTTTTTAACATCGATTTACTTAGTAAGAAAAAGAAATAGGTCGGCTTTCCTATCTAAAGTCAATACTGTACACCTTGGAAGACGATACTACATAAACAAAGACGACACAAAGAGTCACTTCTCTCTATCCAACCCAAAAGTAGGTTTTCTGTGCAGTATTTTTTGAGACAATGCAAAACAGCTCCAATTTCAGATTTTACGAAAGGTCTCTTTTCAAATTCAGATTTTACGGAGAAATAATCCCCAGTGGTGAGACAAACTGAGTGACAAATGCCATTTAAATGTCATTTCCTTGCTGATTTCATGGTGTTTACAGAATTAAAGAAGTGTGTAATCATATAAATGCTTTTGGTCTCTGTTTTGAAAGAGCTTGATGAGATGGCTCTTGTATCTGCCTAGATTAAACCAAATATGTTCTGGGTGTAAGAGCAGCTGTGAGACATCTGCCAGAGAGAGGGAAATACTCCCCCAACTTGTTATCCAATATTACAATTCAGTTATTGAGCAGAAGAACTGTGCATTTACAAGAACTGAAGAACTACTCTTGACCTTGTCTTCTCATGACTGATGAAGTTACTGGACGTTTGTGTAAAAAAACTCACCAGATTTGTGTTTAGACCAATCCTAAAAATTAATTTCCAATGTGAATCAGAGAACATTCTTCTGCCTTAAGAAAGCAGGCCATGCTAGGCCCTTCTCTTCACTTTGAAATGCATTTGGGTGCACGTCATGACAGAAATACCAAAATATGGAATATCATCATTACAACACCTATGAGTTTTGCAAAACCCACCATCCTGGATAGCAAATGCTCACGGGTACAGCATTTACACTGAAAGTGGGCATCTGTTGGCTTCACAAACTGGACAGGAAAAATTAATCTACCCCAATTTATGTCATATCTTTAAAGTCTCAAAACTGCACACACCACAAGGAGCTTCACAAAGGAAAAGTGACCCTGCTTCCTACAGATGCAACCATTCCTAGCAGAAATAAGATTAATTTTATCACTACTTAACTACTATAAAACAACCAGCACTGCTGTATAAACCAATACACTGCATTTAACTGAAGTTATGGTGTGGAGTATAGGATGAGATGTGCCAGCACAGGAGCCCAAATTCTCTGACTTCTCAGAGGTTGCCAGACTTGCAAAATACCTGGGAGTGTTTGACCAGCAAACACTAAACCTGCTCTTTGGATTATCTGGTGGCCTCATTTTCTGCAGTGAGGATCTCTGCCACCATTTTACACCCTGCTCCAGGCCCATAAAACCTCGATTTTGGCTGCCAAGAACAACCCCAACCACCCTCGTTCGAGGTACCCTGCCATGGTGCCACAGCAGCCTCACACAGCGGTGCTGCTGCACGCCACCTCGGTGGGAAAACACCACATTTTATCCTCTTTTGCACAGAAACCATCCAACATACACAAAACCACTATATCCAAGCCCATCCTCTCCCCAAACGATGCAACTTCTCAATGAGTTTCTCATTTCAAAGTGTCCAGCGCCTGGACAACCACTCACTCCCAAGTCCGCTTGGCCACGCTCATCCTCACACCCATCCCAGGAGAAGCTTCACACCCTAAAAACACCATCCAGGGCCAGGCTGAGATCCCTGCATCTGCTGCACACGGAGCCACCGCTGTTCTGTGTAGCAACACCTCTGGTAAAATGAAACTTAGAACAGTTTATGGTCGCTGAATGCCCCTAGAGAAACAAAAACACGAGACGAAAAGATACAACGCTGCACAGGTGCGATGAGATGCCAACAGCTGAGTCAGAACCTGGGGTCTTTTTTGGGGTTCTTTTTTCCCCTTTTCTTTTGGAGTTCCCTGAAGGAGATTGGCAAGGAGGGTATGGGCAGAGCTGATGCTGTTCAGAGGAGCTTTGGCGTCTCCGGAGATCAACAGAGTGCTCTCCCAAAGAAACCTGCACCTTCCCTGGGGGTTTACTGCTTCACAGCAAAGATTCGGAAGGCATTCCCATCTGAAGGATTCTTCAAGCTGGAGACAAAGAAAAGGAAAAGAAAACAAACATGGAATGAACCAAATGAAGACACCACAGGACCCAAACAGGCAACTCTGAATTTCTCTTATCTCTTTCCTACCAGGAGCAGGAGAAAGATAGCGGATGAAATAGAAGTGGCACGAATCCATGGTTTCACCTCTTTTTTTTTTATGTTTTCAATCCAAGTCTGTAGTGCTAATGCCAACAAAAGGAGCTGGAAGACAACAGACTCTCTTACAGCCCTAGCTTTTATCCAGGGAACACTGTGCTTCCTTGTGCGAAGATTCAGGCATAAAGAGGAACGTGTTTTCCTTAAAAAACAGTTGTCAAATAGGCAGGCAGGTCCTGGCTTGGCTGCTAGTGCTGGCAGTAGGAATAGCCAGATCAGCTCACATTAAATGACAATAAATATGGATATTCATCTTCAGTTTCCAGAGGTGTCCCCAGATGCTGAGACTCCAAGCTGCTGGGGATGGCTCTGTGCATGGGGAGAGGGGGTATTTCTATTCCCAGGTCCTACTGCACTGAAAAAACCCAGGAAAAATACAAAATTTCATATTCCCACAAAATAAACATTGCAACAAGGGTAAGGACTCAGTAAATCCTAAAGGGAATCCTTTCCCATCCCTGTCTGGGTGTGTGTCTTTACCCAGGGCTATTTCCAGTGTCCTAAAGGGTAAGTGTTCACCTTAATCTTGGAAAAGCTATTTCACTGTCTGGTGGATCTCACAGCATGAAGTTGTTCCTTATTGCCAAGTGTAAATAACACTTTCCAAATCTTCATCCCTGCTGTGAGAATGTCTCTGGTTTCCCTCACCTCCCAGATCAGCACTGGCTGCTCATATTGCACGTCCCTGAGAGTGGTGGGATTTATTCTTAGCTAGGGCACAGTTTGCCATCCCAGTAAAAAGTCGCCTTTGAGTATAAAAGATAAGTGAAAGCAAGACTGAGAGAGAAAAAAAATTCAAAGGAACAGGAGGTTTTTCACCTAAATCCAATTTGTCAAGTTGGAAAATGCTGACCATGATAATCTATTCCAAACCTGCCATATTTAACACCTATAGCTTTCCTGTGTTACCCTGTTTTTATTTCCTGAGATACTCTAAAGCATTCTGGAATTTCCATTACTAGAATAAAACCAGCAAACTTGATAGAACTTCTTACGATCTTCATAAAAGAAGAACTACACAGAGCAGACAGAGTTAGTAGTGACCAAACCCCCCCTAACTGTGGGAAGTTCTATATTTGAAAGGATAGCTCTGAGAAATCAGTGCCGTCACACCAATATCTGAAAAAAATACGTAACAGATTGAAAGTGAAGTTTCAAATTAGAAAGGATTGGATGAGCTGTGACTGGACTGTTTTGACCATGAGGAGGTACAGGATTTCGGAAGCACAGATGTGCAACTGGTCACTGAAATGTGCAAATTTTGCCCAAGAGAGACTACAAAAAAACTACAAGGGCGGCAAATTCATCTTCAAAAAGTGTTTGATCATGTCTCAAGAGGTTAATTTACTCATACTTCTTTCAAAGAGAATAGGGGACATGAATCCCCCAATACAACTTAATCCCACACCCCAGGATTGAATGGAAATCCAAATCAGAAACCCCAAATCATGACCCAGGCTGAAAACTGAAAATACCTGTGCTCATCTCCTGATGTGTCAAACACACAGCAAAACGTATTAATATGGCCTTGTGCTGTAACAAAACCAAGCAAGGCTTAACAACATCTCCCACCTTCCACAGGAACCTGAACGCAGCTCCTGCCTGGGGGGAGGTAAGAGCAGGACAACACGCTCTATTTGTTGGGGTGTCACAATTCACAGTGACACTGGGGAGCCACGTCTGTCCAAGCCACCAGCCTGTCGAGCTGATATGTGCCGACTTTCATAGGCAGCTGAACCCGCCGTGGAAAAGAAGAGGAAAGCACAAAGCAAAAAATTCCCACCTCTCTGACTGGACGCCATTCTTTAGGGAGCCAATGTAAGCTTTCTTCTTTTCTACAGGCATCACGTCCACAAAGCCGCCTCTTTCATCCGAAATGACCCCTGCGTGCACTGCAGTTTTGCAGATACTGGAGCTCTGAAAAATATTCAGTATTTTGATTTACACACTGTCTGTATTTTATATACGAAGATTTGTCAATTCCATAAACACCAAGAGAAGCAGGGAACAGAAAAAGAAATGGTTATGAAACAACTTTATCCCTCTTTTGGACATACAAGGGACGAGATCTTGCAGGTGTGTCATAATGCCTGGGTGAAAGAAAATCCACAACCACCACAGAGGACAAGCAAACAGTGTTTCCATCATTCTGAGGTGGAGCTGCACCTGTGAGATCATCATAGAATCATGGAATGGTTTGGGTCAGAAAGGACCTTAAAGCTCATCCACTTCCACCCCCACCCTGAGCAGGGACAACTTCCACTACCCCAGGTTGCTCCTAGCCCCATTCAACCTGGCCTTGGACACTTCCAGAGATCCAGGGGCAGCCACAGCTTCTCTGAGTAACCTGTGCCAGGGCCTCCAGACCCTCACATGGAAGGATTTCTTCCCAATATCCAGTCTAAACCCACACTTCTTCATCTTATCCAGGGCCAAGACTGAATTAAGGACAACTTCCCAGCCAGTGCCTCTTGGGACTGCACCAGAGAAACCTCTAAGGTGAAACTCTGTGCTAGTGACCTCAGCAAAGGTTATTCACACCACTGCTTGGAAAGGAAATGCTTCTCCTGAATTAAGGTAAATGACCACAATTATGTGAGAGAGTTCACATCCCTCTTTCTAGGAAGGACAGAAGGGCTGCACCCACTGAGTTTGCACCGTTGTAGTTTTTGGACGTGCATTACCCCCTAAGACAGCACCAAGTGTGGAGGGAGATTAATGCTTCTGGAAAGACTAAGGTTTCTCTCTTGCACGTACCAGAAGAGCTCTAGTAGAGCTGGAGGAACACAAAACAGTAGCAACTGATGACTAAGCCCCCAAAGCATCCAGGAAAAGGGAGCAAAAGCAGAGAAGGCTGAGGGATAGAATAAACTTGGCCCTCAGTTCTCTGCAGGGTTTACATACAGCAAGCTGGAAGAACAGAAAGGAAAAACCAGCTTTGCAGAAGGAACTGTTGCAGGTGAAAATCCCAACCCCAGAAATGCTCTGACTGCTAAAAATCCAAGTACTGCGAAACCAGTTCCAAGTGCAACTGTTCCCATTGCATATGTACAGCATGGCCCATGCTGCTGCCTTCTCACAACCATATATGGCAGCTTTGCCTTGCACCCTATATATTTATCACTTTGGATGGCCTATCTCTTGGCAGCTCTCTGCGTTTTGAGTGCCAGTTTGGTGTTTTGCTTCTATATATGGTCAAGGGAGCAAGGGAATGCTGTGTTTGGAAGATATGCAGTGAATTCGCCCAAATATGCGGTGGGAAATCTGTAAATCTAAAACTGCCTCATAAAATTAAACTGTCCTGGATCAATTTGCAACACTCTCCACTGGGAGACATCCTAAACAATGTTCTTTTCAAAGCATTCCTGTTATGTTTTTTTCCAGGACTTGCTGTTCCGCCGCTTATTCAAAGCTTTGACCAACAGACTTTTTATTGCCTTACCCAAACCTCCTCTTATCACTCTGTTGGATTACAGCCCTCTCATGTCCCAGGCCGGGCTGTGCTTTGATGAATTGATTGCAGAGCTTTTAGAAGGTGAGGTATTACAAGAATAAGGCCTTCCCTTTCAAGTTCAGGGGTACAGCACTATGGACAATACAAGAGCTCTCCATGGTGAAGCCCCTGGGGATGCTCTGAGACCAATTCCTGATTAAAAGAGCTCCAGGGCACACACCATAAAATGACAATACACTTGAGAATAGGTCATTAACAATATTCTCTGACCACCCAGAATTTCCTCATTAGTGTGACTGGTTTAATCATTAAATTCATATTTCCTGAGAGCTGACTCCCAGTTTGGTTTGCTCTGGTGACAAACTCCTGCCTCCATACAGGTCATCCATCCATCCTCCTCCAAGCAATCACTGCACAACTGAGGATAAAAACCTTATCTCAAAAGTGGGGAAGTTGTTCTCTTTCCTGGCTCCACAGGGCTCCTGAGCAGGGATGGGGATGGGTTTCCCTTGCAGGATTATGTCACACCAGGAGCCAGGCAGAGTGACAAATGACAGAGTCTCATGAAACATAAAAGCTCTTTCACAACCTTCATAAAGGTCCTCGGGTGTTTCCGCAGCTCCAGCATCAAGGCCAGGTTGGACAGGGTTTGGAGCAACCTGGTCTGTGGGAGGTGTCCCTGCCCGTGGCAGGGGGTGGAACTGGATGAGCTTTGAAGTCCCTTCCAACCCAAACAATTCCATGGTTCTATGACCACCCCAGAACCAGGCCTGTCCACTTTTACCATTGCATATTTCTTGCATTTTATTCATTTACCCCAAAATTCAAGTCTCCTCTATGCCCCTGTTCTACAGTCTTACTAACTTCCTCATGAACAATTCCCTGAACTGCTTTTTACAGCACAGTGCAGACTGGAAATGGGGTTAAATGCTTCATTTTCTTTCAGATAACTTCACAGTTGGAGCAGAAGTCCTCCCAAGGGCCATGAAGGTGCCACACCAGACAGGAAGTTGGCTTCTCAAATCCCTCTCACAAGACCAGCACTTGTCACACGCAGCTCATTGCCTGCTTTAATCATTCCTCAGCAGTGGCCTTGGGTTAATTCCCAGCACAGCCCTTGCTCCCTGGGAAAAGCCTTTCCCCAAATTCTCCCTGTGTGGTGTGGCTGTTTCTCTTCTTGACTTCCCATTCTGAGCATTCCCAGCATCACCACCTCTCCCTTTGCAGCACCATTCAGAGTCACCTCAAACTCTTTCTCCCAGCTGGTTTCACCCGCTTTGCCACCAACCTCAACACTTTCCTAGCACCTCCACATCACCCTGTTAGCACAACAGTCCAAAAAAAGGTTAACCAAACCCCCTAGGAAGTGGCCAAATACTTTTTTATCATTATTACTTTTTGCTTTTTTCCCAAGCCACCATCCATGGCCCCGTTTATGAAACAATACCCAGGAGGGTCAGTAGGAAATGTGTTCATTAAAGGACACTAATCCTTTTGCGTCAGTGCAATGCCAGCCTGGGGTGCTGCTCCTCACCTAATACCCTTGTAATCACAGGCCCTGTTCGGGGGTGATCTGAGGGAGGTTTGTCCTCTGTAGGAAAGAGAAAACTATTTCCCATTTCCTGCAGGTGGGAGCATGCAGGAGGCAGGGACTGCGGGGAGGCAGCTGCTCCATGGATTTGCCTGTGAGCTAGTCCAGGATAACCTGTTTGTGCAGCTCTACCTTCAAAAAAATTGGTCCTGAGCAAAATAAAAAATAGTGGGTTTCTTTTCAAAATTGCTTTCAAAATTGCTTCCCCAAATTACTGTATGATTCCTGCAGGATGGGTTTTCTCAGCAATCTGCAAAGCTCCAGGGTGACCCAAAGCTGGGGGTCCACAATCTGCTGACTGCTTCCCCTAGGCTTTCAAAAGCCACGATCCTACAGGCTCCAGGGCAGCCAGAGAGCTGGCATTTCTGAACACAGTTCCCAATGGAAAAAAGAAAATGAGGGAAAAAACCCAAAATAACCAGGCACCCGCAAATGGAAAAACATTGAGACCCAGTTTTTAGAGGCCTAATATTAAGAGATTTCAAGAAAATGACTCTGCCCAGTTTTAGCATCAAGCCTCTGCTCATCCCCATGAGCAGAGCTCAGAAAAACAAACCCATAAAACCAGCTCACACACTTTCTTTCCACTTCTCTGAGCTCTGTCCTGACTGCTGAGAAATTCTGTTAATCTCCCAGAAACCAGAGAGTGGAGGGAGGCCTTTTTTTGCCAACTCTATAGTGTGATGGTATGGAATAAAAGCCCTTTGGTGCTCACCTGTAAATCCTAAAACGCTTTACAAAGGTAAACAAGTGCAACCATGATTTCACAGCCAGAGCTCACAAGGCTTGGGGAGGTTAAGGGACATGCCCAAATCTCTAGGAATGAGTCAGTGCTGCAGAGTAGAAGGGCTCCCCAAACAAATACTGACCATAAGTCAAGGAGTTGTGACGTTACATGTCCAAGTCCTTCAGAACAAATCAGAGATGGAGAACAACTCCCCAAGCCAGTTGACCCCACCTCTTACCCCCAGATGCCCATCCCCACATGGAATAACCACAAGAGGGTTTGAATTTCTCCCCTAAACCCCAGTGTGACCCCAGCTCTGGGGCAGGACTGTCACGATATGCAGGGAAACGTCGGTACTCACATCCGCGTAAACGTTGGTGCCAAACACCGGTGCCCAGTACGACGGCTCGTCCTTACAGTGGGCCGGGCAATAAATCCTAGAAAACAATGTATTCAGATTTATTCCCCAGATCAGGGCTGGACAGGAAGGCGAGCTGCATTCCTGGGAGATTTCAAGTGCCTGCATCTGGTCTGCAGGTGGCAACAGTGAATTTGATTATTCGCTCCCCTCAGATGACATTTGGTGGTTGCTGCAGAACTGCAAAAAGAGGGATTTGGACCAGTAGAAGAGGGATTGGTCTTTATGGCTCTTTCAAGGTGGAGTATCTGTATTTTTGCTCAATTCTGTGCACATAGATCTCTGCATGTGTTTGTGCCCCCGTGCCCTGTCACTTACTCCTGCGCAGTTTCCAGAGCAAACTTCTTCCATGTTTTAAGGTGGAAAGGAAAACCACATCCAAACCCCACTAAATCCAGAAGCAAAAAGACAAAGAATGTGCAGTTGCATGCTCACACGTGAGGGTGTGCTGGGACAGGATTGTGTAGCCTGGCTGATACATTACTGAAGCCATCCAAAAACATAATGTGTACTTTCTACTGTGATGCCAAGAAAAACATGACGGCAGGAGGAAAGACACCATCCCCAACCCCCTCCTCCAGTTCAACCAGTAAGATCAGCTCTTCTCCCACCAGCCCTTAAATTCAGGGCTCTCAGCCCCTCTGTTAAGCTGCCCCTCCTTAGGACAGAGGGCTTAAACCAAGCAGGTTTGCCTTACCTTGGGCAGTGGCTCGCTGGCTTTTTGAAGTGGCACAGCTCAGCTACTGTGGTGTAACAATCCAGAGTCTGTGCTGCCAAGATAAAAGTGGGAAGGCAAATTATTAGACCCAAAAGCTCAGGCTGCTGCAGAAAACACAAGTCAGAGCCACACAATGCATTTGGTGAGACCCATGTCCAGCTGAGAGCACCAAGAGCAAAGCTGCTCCAGCAGCAGGATCCCAGGACAGGGTTGGCCAGCTCTCCAGCAGCAACCCTACAACCACACTACAACCTGGCCTTAAAAAAGGTCACAGCTTTCAAAAGAGATAAGCAGCTGATCCACAACACGTGGTTTTGTTACAGCTCCAGATGTGGAGCCTGATTATCCTGACGCCTACAGCTCCCCCTGAAAGGGGCTCAAGTAGATCCAATCAAAGGGATGACTCTGCGTGGGAGGAATTTTTCATAGATATTGAGAAAGTGGGAATTGTTTAAAAAGTAGAACAGTGTTTATTTATACCCTCATCAGAAGTGTGTGACTCACTGTTAAAAACTAATTTCACGTGTATTGTGGTTTTCATTACATTACTGCACTAGGATATTAGCCACTATTTTTTTTCCAGTTTTTCTAAGTGCTGACACTTGACTGAGGCTTTCACACATGGATGGCTCAAATTCCATCCCCTCACTATGAGCAGCTGAATTCTGGACCCCACCATGATCCATCAGCAGGAGATGCTTCTGGAATTGGCCCATTATCACCTATTTCTCTATTTTCCTCTCAGATTCCCACAGGAAAATGAGGTGGGTGGTGGTGGAATTGCCCGTGGTGGGTGGACAGTCACTCTAAGGTTCTAGATCACCCTACACCACCAAGCCAGGGTTTGGTTGTGGTACAGAACCATTGGACACAACCTCTTAAAATGAAAAAGAGCCCTGAAAGGAATGAGGTTTGCAAGTACCCCATAAAACTCCAGCAACAATATTTTCTCCCCTCAACGTTTAAAACTTACTTGTGACTTTGGAAACCATGAATGCATTTGAAGGTTTGCTTTTCCTGTAAAACAAGCCAAAAAAAAATTATTAAAAAAACAAGCAGAGTAGAATTACTTGGATCACTGTATCTACAGAAGAGCAACAAAGATGACTGAACATCTGCTTGTATTTAAAGCAAATACCAACAGTTTTTGGTGAAGGCAGTACCTGAACGACTCCACACCGTTCCTGGTGGACTTCACAAAAGCGGGTGTCCTTCCTTTCCTCGTGATATCCACCAGCCCTCCTTTATTGTCCAGGATTCCATAATGGATTGCAGCACGACATATGCTGGAAGACTGACAAGAGATAAATTAATGGCGTGTGAAATAAATCAAACAAATCTCGTTCATGGAGCTGCCCAGCTGCTACGTGAAAAATGGAGAAGAAATGAAACCACCACCAAAGCACCATGTGGAAAATAAGCTGAGTACACTCCTCTGGAATCTGGTTGTTAAATCTTCCTCTCCCAACACGGCCTGATTCTTTTATTACTATTATTTTAAGCTCTGCCTGGTTGAACGGCAAGCTTTTTTTTAAATAACAAAACCATACATTTAAACACAATTTAGAGGAAAAGCAGCATTGGAAGTGAGAGACCAGTCTGAAATATTTCCAGTTCTCGACAAAATATTCAAACCCAAAATATTTCTGCTGACGCCACTTGGAGGGGAATGGTGTCTGCAATCACAGAAGTTGCAGGGCAAAGACACATCATGGGTGATGCAGTCACGCACCAACAGTTGGAATAGGGAAACAAAACCTGATTTTACCCAAAGAAACCCTTTTATCCTCAAACTTCCTTCACCCCAAAAGTAGTGTTGATGGGAAAATGGTGCCGTGCTTTATTTCTCAATTATCTTACTAATTTAATATCAAGCAAATCAGCCCAAAATGTTATTTCATTACAACATTTAACAGTGGTTTTTTATATAAAGTTTCTGTTCAGACGACAGCTGCCCACATGAACAAAGAGATCTTTGTAGGAGCTGCCATCCCTCACTTTCCATGGGTGTCCACATTAAGGACAATTCCTGATAAAATCACGTCTGGAAGCACTTTGCCTTCCCAGAGTCCTTCCCTTTTTTCAACACCAAGATGAGGAAAATACAGATAATCTTTATTAGCAGTGTTTTACAGCACCACAACCAGAGAATACGAAAAGCCAAATTACACCAGAATGGCTGGCATTTCCCATTTCTGTCATTACCACTGACTCCCACAAATTACATCCACGAGCTATTAAAAGGTACTTACACTCTCGTAATAAAATGTTCCAAAGATCTTTCCCTTACTGTACAAGCAGCCAGCTGGGCACAAATACCTGGTAAAGATATGTATCTTTGAGGGTGGCGAAAAACAATTCAAGAAAAACAGAACTTTGACTCTATTTCATGTAATAGTCATTCCATTCATTTCATGTAACTCTCCCATTTTAAAAACAAGATTGCAAAATAGCTACTTTTTAAAACAGTTGCTCCACCCTCCTTAAGAGCCCGACCAATATTTAGATTCCGTGGATTTGGTTTTTCTCCAAGTGATAAACTGTCCTGTCCTTTGCAGAAACCTTAACCAGAAGTTCTTGACTGGCTGGGAGGGGACAAGCCATGAATTATTGGTCTGGCTTGGACAGCAGTGAAATGCATTAAAAAAAGCTCAAAAAATGACTCTGCCAAAATTTATTAAATTATTTTGGACACCTGAAACTGTGGGTCATCGTGGCTGAATAAAATCAACCAAACCACCTTATTGCCAGGCTTGGCTGAAGGCTTGCATTAAGAGAATTTTGGGGGATTTTTTGGTTAGGTTTTGGGGGTTTTCTTAAAGAGATCTACCTAGACAGTCTCAAAAAATACACAGTACAGCCTGTTCTGAGTTTGCAAGAACTGAGTAATATTTAGATTACTTTTTCCCTCAGCACTCCAGAAAACATCAACAAAACCCTACCTGTTGCATGTTGAGCCTCTGCACTTGTCTCTCATCTTGGTTTCACAGGTAATGACTTGTGCTGGAGAGAAAAAAAAAATCAAATATATACATTTTCTAAAAAGGAAATTGCTCAGCCTTCTTCCGAGCTGCAGAGATGAGCAACCTCCACACATCTTTCCTGGAGGTCTTTGGTGCAGCACGATAAAATCTGATTTTATCCAGCCTGGAGCAGTTGGTGCCTCTTTAGCCCTTCACCTGAGACAGGTGTCTTTGGAATATTAGCAAGGGAGATGCAGCTGACAGCTGAAGGCTTTGATTTATAGCCTGAGGTCTGCAGTCAGAACTCTCATTCTCCTTTTAATTACAGACTCTCCAGATGCTGGCAGATAAACTTGAAAAGGACCCGCTGGCTTGCCCCACCTTGTTTTCTCAAAAAATGTCTTTTAATTAACAGCAGTTGGAAAACAACGAAGGAAGTACCAGCAGCTCCATAAATAACTCCAGAAATATTCCCAAGCAAGAAATAAAGAGGAAAGAAACTATAAACCCCAGAAAAGTTGTGAAGGGGGTAAAGTGCTGAGTGTAGAGTGTTTTAAATGGGAAATGAAAGCATTATTTCCTAATTTTGCTGCTGATCGAGGGGACCTTTGGTACATTGATATTTTATTGAGATAAGGAGGACGTGGACTGCTGGAGTCAGTCAGAGGATGATACAGAGATGCTCTGAGAGCTGGAGCCCCTCTGCCCTGGAGCCAGGCTGGGAGAGCTGGGGGTGCTCACCTGGAGAGGAGAAGGCTCCAGGGAGAGCTCCGAGCCCCTTCCAGGGCCTAAAGGGGCCCCAAGAGAGCTGGAGAGGGACTGGGGACAAGGCATGGAGGGACAGGACACAGGGAATGGCTTCCCACTGCCAGAGGGCAGGGATGGATGGGATATTGGGAATACATTCTTCCCTGTGAGGGTGGGCAGGCCCCGGCACAGGGTGCCCAGAGAAGCTGTGGCTGCCCCTGGATCCCTGGAAGTGTCCAAGGCCAGGCTGGACATTGGGGCTTGGAGCAGCCTGGGACAGTGGAAGTTGTTCCTGCCCAAGGCAGGGGTGGGATGGGATGATCTTTAATGTCCCTTCCAAACCAAACCATGCTGGTATTCTGTGACATTACTTTAACAAACAAGTAACTGTTGCAGATTGCTGTGCAGAAGGCACAAGCAGCTTTTGAGAGCTTTGCTCACCACTTCTGGCAGCTTTCTGCACAATTAGCAGTGAATTTTCATGCAGATCACCTCCCCCTCTACTCAGTTATATTTCCCCAGAGCCTCCTCATTGTTTTCCACACCTTTGCCCAGAAAGGTGCTTCAAAACTCACAGGAGCTGAAAAAGAGAAAGGCTGTGTCTTACTCATGTAGGATTCTGGGATGATTTTCTTGGGCTTGGTGGATTTGCTGAGCTTGTTTTCCGGAGGGCGGAACCGCACCGGCTTCTGCTCTGCCACCTGCGAAATCTCCACCTCGTTGGTCTCATCTGTCTCAGCAACGATGGGATCTTCATAACGGTGATCTTGGTAAAAGAGGGGATTAAAAATAATTACAGCATGCTCACATTGATGGGGAAGTTAGGTTCATGTTTTGTGGGAATGATTTAGTTGGACAAGGATCTGCTTTTCAACAGCTGGAAGTTTAAAAATACCCACTGGATGCAGCACAGGGCTATTGCCAGGACACTCCTCTCCTGCTCCTCTGTACATGAAGCAGCTTTTACAGGATCTTACAATAAAGATTTGCAGGGATCCCCACTAATTAGTGAAAAAAAGTGCTGATATTCCTTCCTCTGTTTCCCACTGAGCTCTTCCCTTTGGAAGAAAACACGAATTTTCTGAAGGGCTCCTATTCCATCAGGGCATCATCCCCTTCCTTCTCCCTGCTGCAGCCCTCCTGCACCCTGGGGTCCTCCCTCAAACCCCACAAGATAAAAAATGAGAAATGCAGCGTTGCAGCAAAATAAGCCTCTGCTTTGGGCAAGTCTCCAGGGAATCTCCCTGTTTTCAAAGAGCCCAGTTCTCCGGGGAGCAAAACACTTGGGAGGAGAGAAATGACCCCAGGAGATCCCAGGTGCTGGGGGTAGCATTGCTGCACTGGAGGGCTCACCTTAATAATACATTTTACTCTATCGACCTCTCTTCCAAAAAAACTTCACAGGTCAGGAAAAACCCTTCAGGATCCCCCTCCTCTCCTCCAAGGGACACGGATCACTACATTCATTTTGCAGCCATGCAAACCAATGTGGGGAGGGCGGCAAAGGCTCCATTCCCAGCCCCTGAAGGAGCAGGGCAGGCAGCCAAGCTCTGCCCACCCACGATGTCTCTGGTAAGCCCTGGAGAACATTCCCTTCCCAAACAAACCCCTCGAGGACAGGATCGCTCCTGCCCGCAGCCTGCCAGCGCTCAAAACCCCCTGGAGTTCCTGTGCCAAACCCATGGAAGCTCAGAGCTGCTTCTCCCCATCCAAGCCCTCTGTTTGCACCAGGAAAACGTGCTGAATCTGAGCTCCAGATTTGCTGCAGCTCAGAGGTTCTTGCTTTCACTGACTGACGATCTCCCACGTGTCCCCATGTCGGAATATTGAGGATGGGTAATTAAAAGGGGCAGAAAGCTGTGGCTGGTTCTAATTAGAAGCTTCCACAAGTTTTCTCCAGCCTTGTCCCCCACCCCAGAGGTGTCCCAAGCCCCCACCAGATACCTTTGTAGCAGAGGTTGTTCTGGCAGCTCCCCCCATAGCTCGGCGGGCACTCGGAGCAGGGACGGCCAGTCTTGTACGGAGCTTCTCCGATCCAGTTGCCCCTGGGAGCACAGGAGAAACAAGCACCCATCAGACACCCAAATACCCAACCAAGCCCCCAAAACCAGAAATATCATCCTGGCTCAGAGCAACTAAATAAATACTAAGCCACCAGCCTTGCAGGAAAGATGTTCCTCCTTGTTTCACCTCTAAAATGACATTTAAAGAAATTGCGTGCCGTGTCACTTTTATATTAAGTTCCAATATAAACACCGGGATCTTATGTGAACAGAAATAAATCAATGGATTACTGCATTTTGCTGAAGGAAGTCCCCAGAACAAAAGCCCGTTTTGGCACTCTGTCCTGCAAATTTTAGGGGATAAGGAGTTTGAAGGAGCCAGAGTTAAGCCGTGGATATAAGCTCCTGGGTTATGCTCCTTCAGCTGCCTCCACCTATAAGGCTACATGAGGACAATGTGCACCGATGCCAGAGAGAAAAGATTAACCAGGAACTGCACAAATAGAGTATTTTTCCATCCAGCAGCCCTGAACGGATGACGTGCAAGTCGCCCAGCCTGCTGTGGGGGCTCTGTGGGAGATGGTGTTATCCCTCATGAGGAGCTGGTTGTTAAATCCCACCAAACCATGAGCAAAGTGTGCTCATCTGACGTGGGGAGAGGGGCTTAGAGAACCCACCCAGGGAGCTCTGCCTGGGACATGACAGCTCCAGCCCCACACTTCTTTTTCCTTTGCATTTTTCTGCACTGTGATCCCCCGAAGTCAGATGCTCCCCAAGCCACTCCTTTTGCATAGAGCAATTTCCCTATTTCATTTTGTTTTGAAGTTTTAAATTGCCAAGAGCTCGGAGTGAGAATGTTTCTCCTATTAGCCATTAAACCAGCAAATATTAACTGCCACTGCCAGGTAGTAAACTTCTCCTGGATGTAGTAGGCAAGAAATATGATTTTCATTTTGAAATTTAATCAAACCGTGGAGCTAGTGAAATCTTGACTGCTGCAGTTATTTCAGGGTTTTTTTGGCATTCACCACCACCCCATCCCTTCCCACCCTCTGACAGCAGAGACCAAGCCTTGCTCAGCAGCACATGCCAGCTCCATCCTGGCCATCTCCTGCTCCTCCTTTCCCTTCCCGTGGCAGGAACATCAAAGCTCCAGTCTGGCCCCAGCCTCTCATTCAGTTTTCCAGGCAACGCTCAGTAGCTTTGAACCAGCCCTGTGCTGCTGTCTAAAGAAAAAATTTAAAGCCACAACCACCAGTCTAGACTGCCTGAAATCTCTTCCCCAGATCCTGAGCTAGTTAAGCAAGCTGCCAGTTTTGGGAGAGCTGGAGAGAGCCCAGCTGCTCTGCCTTACTTGGGGGAGTAGTTGCAGACCAGGTAGACAGCATTCTCCCAGATCTCTCCCCACACATTCATCTGCTTGCAGACGTTCACAGCACAGCCAATCTTGTTGGTCGTGGCCCAGACTATCTGTAAGGGAAATGCAGATATTGAAAATAAGCAAATTACCGCAGTCTAGACGTGGGGGGATGTGGGGGGTATGGGTACAAACCCCTTTACCTGGGTGTAATGCGTGCACATGGCACCTGTGCACCTGTCTGGGCACCACGGGTTGCACTCGTGAGGATATGGGAATGTGTAATCCTTCACTTCATCATACCAAGACTGAACATGGAACGCTGGAGATCGATACCTGAGGGAGAAAAGGCAGTTGGAATCAGGATGTTCCGGTAGAAGTTTTCAAATTAAAAAAAAAAAAAAAAACAAAAAACCAGTTTTTTCAAATGTTAAAGATGAAGGTTTAAGATTCGATATTGGGAAGGAATTGTTCCCTGTGAGGGTGGGCAGGCCCTGGCACAGGGTGCCCAGAGAAGCTGTGGTGCCCCTGGATCCCTGGAAGTGTCCAAGGCCAGGCTGGATGGGGCTTGGAGCAACCTGGGGTAGTGGAAGGTGTGCCTGCCCATGGCAGGGTAGCTGGAACTGGATGAGTTTTGAGGTCCCTTCCAACCCAAACTGTTGTGTGTTTCTACAATTTTTTTCCCTCAGATTCACAGACCTGACTCTATTATTTATAGGTTTGACACAATCCTCAAATGCTGCTGACCTGAAATGCCCTCTCACTTTTCCACACAACTACAAAATAACTTCTAGTTTGGCGGAAAGTTGTGTTTTGAAAGTAAACAGAAGTTAGGCTTTGCCAAACATCTTAAACCAAAAGCCATCGTGTACCTATTTTACCACGGGGCAATTTGCTAAATCTGGAAGTTCACTCACAGCCAACACTGTAAGACCTTTGAAAGTGAGTGGGCTTTTCCTCACTCACATCCCACCAGGAGTTGGTGTGGAGTAGCTGGTGCACTGCACTCCTATCCTACCTTTTTTGGCAGCAATTTCCCCCTGTGCCGAGCCCCCCATGCCCTTTGTGTAATCTCTGCCTCAGGTACCACGGTCTGTGGCAGTTCTGATGCTGTTTGTGCTGTGTTTGGGGAGCACAAATGGTGTCAAAACCACCTGCAGAAACTCATACACATTTTACTCACTTGGTACACAGTGAGCAAACAGAATGATCTGCAAACTGCACCAAACCCACCGCTTTTGATTGCTTTCAACAGCTCACACGAAGCGAGCTGCCAGAAATCCAAATGATATCATTACCAACTGGAGCTGATCCTTTCAGCCAACTTTTCATTAAAAAACATTCATTAGAAGTATTTTAAAAACATCCATCTCATGATGTCATGACGCGAATACTTTCCGAATCCTATTTTACAGGACAGGAAATGGAGGCAATCAAGTTATGGCCTGTTCCTGAAAAAGATGAGAAATCTGATTTTTCTTTCCTCTCAGGGACCGCAAAGGGAGCAAGATTGGATCTTCTTCCATCAGGAGCCCATGGCCATCCTGAGCACTGGTAGGACAGCCAAGAACAGCACGATCTTTTGACTTTGTTTCCAAGGAATTAACCATTCTACTTTCCAATCATTAGCTAATTCTGCCAACAAAAATGGGCCCAATTTTTATATCAGGCTAATTTCACACCAGCAAATTTCCTTTGCTTTCCACCAAGTTCTGTCTGATTAACTACAAACACAACTGCACTTCCACCCAGGAAATGGGCAAAAAACACTCAGGCCTCCTGAGCAAGGACAAAATGTTTGCTGTGCAAAGCAGGTTTAACCTATAACAAGCTTATAAACAGGGCTTAACAATAAACAAATTTCACTTTGAGATGGAGAGGAAAATCCATTTGGAAGCCTTAATGTCAGCTTTCCTAACTGGGTTAATGATTCTAGTTTAAAACTTGTCTTAGGAATTTGAAAAAAAAAAACCCCTTCAAAGCGTTTTCAGTAAAGAAAAATCAGGAGCCAGATAAATATTTATGGAAAACACAGCAAGAGATAATTAAATTCTGAACTGAATCCAGACACAAATTCTGAGCTGAATCCAGACATTGCTCCTGAGAAACTTCAGCCTTCAGCTGGTTCTCTGCACGATGCCAGAACCCGCCTTGAAACAGCAGATTTAGGAGCAAGGGTTAAGGCTTCTGTGCCTGTTCTCCTTAAGGAGGAGTGACCTTAAGCATGTTACAGAGGAGTTACTCCAAGGTCCAGATGGATGGAGGAGCCCAAATCAAAGCTGATTTCCTGAGGAGTGTCAGTGGGAGGTGGCTGCAGGCGCTACCACCATAACCGTCCCACTGAAGCCATCACAATTAATGACCCCCAGCTCTTCTCCCACCTCCCCAGTGCTCCACCAAGCATCAGAGCAAAGCTCTCCAGCTGTCTCTAAAGGAGGACCCATAAACTGCCCTTTGCAATGATCCTGTAGCACCCCAAGTCTTACCTGCCCCAGTGAACCGCCAGGTTCTGCCCAATTGACCTGATGAGGTCACTGGGCCCGTGGTCCCAGATGCACTCCTGAGCCCAAGCGTGCGCTGACCGTTCCAGCTCCTCATCCCAGGTCTTCAGGGTGTGGGGAGAGAAAAGAACAGGTCAGTTTTTCATCTCAGACTTACTAGATCGAGAGATTAAACCAACAGCAGTTAGTGGAGAAAGACTAAGGTACAGATCGCCCCCCATGTCCAGCCTGTCCTGGTGAAGCCAGCACATTTCTGCGCTAAAATCACGTTTTTCAACAAGTTCCCCTGCCATGAAAGTCCAGGGCACTAAAGGATCTATGATTTTCCCCAGGTGATGCCATGCTTCTGAGGAAATGCTTCACTCAGGTCATCAGAAAACACACAAACCCACGTGGGAAGACCTCAAGAACACATCTAGACCAACCACCCTAAACCAGAAGATATTCTTGGCAGTTGTTTTTCTAATATGTTTTAAAAAAATTAAAACTTAAAACTCGAGGTTGGAGATCCCATGATCTCCAACATGACACATATTTCTGAGTCCTGCAAGCATTCTAGCAAACAGTCAGTGCTTTGATGTATTTCAGCATGATTTTTCATCCGTTGTCCTTCCTGTTGGGGTATCTCCAGGCTTTCCCATCAAGGGGAACTCCAGCAGTGGAGAGCTGTTGGAGTGGAGAGCTCCACTACCTCCACCACCACACAGCTGGAGATCTTTGGTCCAACCTTTCAATCAAGGAGTGTGGGTCTGAGGCTCCCAGTCTCACCTCCCCTTCTCCTTTCAGAATAACTGAGAGTCCACCAGCGGATCCAGTCAAGTACATCAGAGGTGGCAAAGTCCCAGGGTTTTTAAGCTTTTTCCACTCTCACTGAAGCAGGCATCACGTTAGAAGTGACAAATCCCATTTCTGTTCCCACTGAGGGCAGGATGCTGGGGTGAGATCACTCCTCATCGAATATCACCCAGTTGTGAGCCAAAGGAGAGCTCCAACATGACACAAAGGCAAACAGGAAAGCAGCTCTGCTGGCTCTGCTGCCCAGGAGAGTATTTGTTCTAAAGTCCAGACTTACTGGGCCCAGCAGCCAGTGCTCTGAATTCATTGTGTAATTACTGACAGCTGCTCTATTCAGAGCAGCCTTTAGAGGATAATTCACTGGATAAAAAAAATAGTACCACACATTCCTACAAATAAAACCAAAGAGAAGAGAGGTCTTGTAATGTGCATCCAGCCCATCCACGTGCCAGCATGAGACTGTCCTCTCTGGACATTTACCATCACAACCAGCTGCTCTTTCCAAGTCCTGTCTTCTCCAGAAGAAAAGCAATTTCTGATCTCAAACATTTCAAAGGACCTGTCAGAGACTGGAGGGCTGCAGGGCACCCAGGCTCTCAAACACGTTTAAAAACCATTCTGAGTGAGTATCTGGACACAGTCTCGGGCAGTTACAGCTGGGATGAGGAAGGACTCTGCATCCCTAGATAAGACAACAGGAAAATGCAGTGTCTCCTGGACTTGGTGCGTGTCCACTATCTCAGTGAGGCAAACATGACCTCATCCCACTGAGCTCACAGCCCAGGCCTCCCAGAACAGCTTATCATGAAGCACTCTCAGCAAACCAGATTCCAGCAGCAGCCCAGAGCTGCCCCGAGCTCGCCAGCTCAGCTTTGGACTGAGCAGTGACCGAGCAAATCCATGTCAGTCTGCAAAACCCATGGACACAGCTCTGACACAGGGAGCAAAACCATTTTCCTTCCCAGCCCTCCAGCTCACTGAAAGTGAGGGGATCAGACCCACCCCACATTCCCAACCCTCTCGCAGCCGTGGCGAGGCCCAGCTTTCTGTGGTGTCCCCCTTTGTGCGCCCGGCAGTGACCGGCCACAGCACAAAAGCCACAGAAACTCTCCCAAGACGCTCCGCACTCCGAGCTCCTCAGACTCCCACCCAGCTTTATTCCCTGCAGCCCCGGAGGCAGGGATGTTCCAAATCTCCTAATTTAATGCAGAGACGTCCTGAGCAAAAGGCCATTAAATGGGAATTAATGCGAGCATACGTGTTAGATCTCCCTTTGGTGCCTGCGGATAAAATAAATGAACTCGGGCAAAAGACACTCAGCAGGTAATTGGGAAGGAGCTCCATCTCTGCACGGCTTTTTGCTGCAGGAGGAGAGCAGCTCGTTCTGCAGGCATCGGATTACAAAGCCATCCCATCTAAATTAGAGCAGTTATTTGCCTCTTGCTTCTCAGACGCAAATGCAGTCAGGGGGCTGGAATTATTTCAGAGCAATAAACATAGGGGGAAAAAGAAAAGAGATTTCAGACTTTCCCAGCTACACTTGCAAGAATTCTTTATGCCAATATTCATAGCAGTATCTAGGAGGACAACAGAAGCCAGAGGGGCAACGAGCCTGTGCTCAGCTTCCTTCAGAAGCAGAGGTCGAGAGTCCTTCGGGGGTGTGTGATTCCAAGTGATTTAGCACATGGACTCTGTTTTTTCACTCCTGTGAGTTTATAATGGCCTTTCAAAGTGGAGTGTACAGTGCATATGTAAAATAGATGCATATGTACAATACATATATTGTACCACAACTTGTAGGTTCAGATTTAATGATGCATCCCACAAGGAGTCTGCTCACTCAGCCTAACAACTTCGCAAACCTAAAGCCAGACACCTGAATTGCAGTGATCGGGTTACTCGCTCATTTTCCTCCCCAGCTCAGATTTTCTGCAGTACTGGCAGCTTCCTTTTTAAAGTGGCATCAAACTCCAGGACTGACATGTCCTGGCAGAGGCTTGGAGATGCTTTTTGCTAACTCCCACAGAAACACCATCCCATCCCGACAGGGAGAGCCACCACCCTACCGTTGAGAGGAAGGATGCATACCTTATACATGAAAACAAACTGTTTTCCTTCCAGCAATCTGCACTGAGAATAATTTTGCTTTATCCAGCTGTCTCTGAGGCTGCCACAAGAGGAAAGATTTCTGCCTTTCATCACTGCTGAAAGCATCTGACTAAGCCATCTTAAAAGGTCACCATGCCTTAGGATCTATTATGTCCTTTTTCCTCTGGGTCCGTTATGTCCTTTTTGCTCTGGGACTATTAACAAGGAGTTTGTTTTGGCCTTGGCACCCATCCATCTCTTAAACAGTCCAAATGCACACTAGATGCGTCGATCATGGAGCTGGTGGAGGGGTTAAGGTAATTTTGAACTGGCCCAGTTTTGTCAGGAAGTTGTGGCCTGCTCACTCATTTTCCATTAGCACTGAATACCTGTGCCAGCTTTCAATTAATTACACAAACCCAGCAGCTAAACTGTTTCTTTCTTCATTTTTCAGTCCACTCTGCCTTTATCCCATGTGTATATAATAATTCTTTTGATCTCCAGATAAGTCATAGGACTCACTGTGTTCTTGCTTTCTTACTAACAGTGTCCAAAACCTGAAGTTCATCCAGTAGCAGTTAAATATGTCCCTTTCCTAGAATATATTAGCCCCCATTTCCATTTTAGATCACTTAAATACGTCAGATATGGAGCTGGGAGAGAGGATTTTCACAAGGGAGCATTTGGAGGTTGATGGGCAAGAACAAGCTCTACCTGCTCATCCACAAATTATCCCTGCACGTCTCCAGTGACGCTCCACTCCGGCACCAAAGGGAAAGAGGAAAGTTTATCTATGGTTCTAAAGACAGACCATCCTCTTAAACGAGTCCAAATGAGAAATGTCCTCTGCAGGACAAAGGATTAAAGAGAAATTCCTGTTCAGCATATACATGGCATTTCCAAGTCATACTGTGTAAACACCAGCACATGAAAGGCTGATTATAGCCCTTCCAAGCAGCACCATCTCATACTCAGCTCCTTTCTTCAGAGCACATAAGGCCCTTTCATTTGCCCTCAATCACCCATGAAAACCACTAGAAAAGCTCCCTGAGCAAAGGCAAACACAGAAGTGCAGCCGTGCCGCGAGCGCAAACAGCGGCCGGGCCGTGGACACTCGGCAGCGGCTGCTCTGCCAGCCCCACGGCCAACCAAAACACCTTGGGCTTGCTCATGCTTTGTGTTTACCCTCTGGAAATCAATCAAGTTGCCTCTTCTGGCAGCACTTCCCTGCAGGATAACGTGAGAGCCGCTGAGAAAGGGATACAATCCCCGGTTCTTAGAAAGGCACGGGATTTCTGGCATAGGAGGGACCAAAATCCAGCTGGTGTGGACTGACTGAGGGACAGCTGTCCTTCCTCACCACTCCCTGCCCTCCCTTCTCTTTCCCTTCTCCCTGAAGTCACAAAAGGCAGGATTTTCCATTTGCAGCCCTCACTTCAGCACAGCTGGCAAACAATTTTATATTACATTTAAGTGTACTTTTCTTTTACCCTTTTAAACACGGTCTTAGCAAATCATCCATCATTTGATCCGTCAGCAGGAGCACACAGTTGAAGTCAGACTAGTTTTGGTCAGAACTATATTTGCACACCAGGAAAAGGCACACAAAAAGTAATTATTTGCCTACATCATTTTGTGGCCCTGTTAATATTTTGATGGCATGGCAAAAATAGCTCAAAGTGGGGTCTCTGGCATCAGGTGAGAAAAAACTATTCATGTGAATTGTGGATGGCAAAGGCGTATTTCTTACTCGAACTTTTAAGTTCTCCCACTGAAGTGGGAGAATACATTGACCAAGCTTTTATTTTGGTTTCCTGAACTACAAAACCCAACAGCACTGGCCTGTCCACCCAGGAACTCCCAAAGCCTTTCCAGCTATTTCCAGTGATTGAAATGCTTTGCAGATGGAGCCACATTCCTCAGGCCCTGTCTCCCTGTGGTCCTGGGCAGATTCCCAGTAGCCTTGTGGAGGGTTGGCTGACATTGCTAAGCTCAGGTGATCAGTGTGTGACCCAGGGCAGGTGCCACCTCCAGCACTGGGTGGCTGCTGATGGCAACCCAAAAACCACCAGAAGATTCCCTGAGCAGCCAGCGGTGTCCCCACAATAGCCTGAAAGCTTTCACAGGGAGAGCAAGGGTTAAACACTGGGGAAAATTTGCTGCTTTTATGCCATGAAGGTAATGGAAGAACCTGCTGAGGCAGGCTGGGGAATTGCCATCACTGGAGCCGCATCCAGGGCTGGGCCAGACGCTCCTCTGTGAATAATGGAACCAGCTCTGGAACTATGCAGAGGATGGACTTGATGACCCATCAGCAGCCCTTTCCAACCAAAACAGGCCACTGATCTAAAGCATCCTTCACTCTGGAATGAAAGGCTTCAGGAAACCTCTTGAGAAAAACTTATTTCAGAGGAAACTCGCTACACCTCTCACACCACAAGGAAAACTGAAGTACAGTTAGGAAAAAAAGAAGCAATAAAGCAATGTATCAGGCTCTATCTAGACTCACCATGTACTCCATGTTAGAGGCCACTGGATACACCTGACCTCTCAATTTATTGTGGAGCATCAGTATCTCCTGTCTGTCTGAGAATAAAATGGCTCTCTTGGATCTGGAGTGACCTTCCCCATGCTGGTATTTACTCAGGATGCTCTCCAGGTGACTCGAGTTGGGCAAGATAAAGCTCTCAGCTGTCTTTGTCAGCAGCAGCACACATCCAAGAGGAATGATCCAAGGCAGGCCAGGATTCATGGCGCCTCCTCGACAGCCAGCAGAAGCAGAGATGAAGACGATGGTGGGTTTTCTTGCAGGGACTCCTGTGGCTCAGTGCAAGTCTGGAATTTGGGGAGAAACAGGCAGTCAGAGCAGTGCCAGAAGCGCTCTCAGTGCATTTGTCCCCCAACAACGTGGTCCCACAGCCCAGATTTGTGCTTGGAAAAGACTGGTGCTTACAATTATCGCTCACCCCAATGACAGGAAGACCTGAACAACACCACGAGTGATGGGGACTCACTTTATTACACCTGGGAGTTCCACTGATGCTAGGTTGGGAGGGAACACTTCCCAGGCACGCAGGAGGATATTTTCTGCACCCCTGGCATCCCTGGTGGAGCTGCCACCCTGCAATGCCCAGCAGCTCCGAGTAACCCCAGCTCCATCCCTTCACAGGCAGGGGGACACTTGAAGTGATCCCCGCAGAGAGCAGCTCCTAAAGCCGTGAACGTTTATGAAGAAAAGGGGAAGTGAAATCCCCAGCGAGCCGGATGAGGGGGTCAGGCAGCAGCAAGAGCAGCTGCCGGGCTCGGTGAGAGCGGCTGTTTATGGGAAATGTCCCCGTAGGGCCGAGCAGCCCCGATCCCCGCTGGCAGTGACGCACCGGGGCTCTCGCTGACGCTCCCCGGCGGGCGGGAGCGCTGCCAGGGCTGTGAGTTATGGAGCAGCAGGAGCAGCCGCCCTCCCCCGGCCAGATTAGGTGTTCCCAGACACTCGGATGCCGTCAGCACACAGAGAGGGTCTCGGTTTGGTCGTGGAACAGCTTCGTTTAATCCCTGTCCCTCGCTCCATGGTGCTCCTGCTCCACCTGTCATTCCCAAGCACTTCCACCCCCCCTCCGCGCTCCAATTGATCCATCTAGCGATCCTCCCTTGGCTGGTTTTATTTGGATCAGGAGCTATTCACAGGAGACAAGATGTGCTGCTGCAGGGCTGTGCAGCACACAGCGCTCCTCAGTGGGATCCAAGAGCCACTGGAGCAGCATCAATCCATCGGGGCAAGCATCTGTACAGACAGTGCAAGCACAGGATCTCCCTCCTTAGGGCTAATTTTTGGAAGGAAGTTTCCCCATCCCTGTCTCCAACACGAGGTGAGGATCTGTGTTTGACAGCACTGTTGAAAGCCACGCTGAAAGCATTCCTACACAGAGGCAGGAAACAAACCCCAGATTAGCAGGAATTATTCGAGAAGTTTCATCCAATGACACGGGACTTGGACACTCTGGGACCAGATGATTGGAAGCCACCCAAAGCAGAAAAGAGCCGTCTAAATCCCAGCTGGAAAAGCAATGCTCGAGCACGAAGCCCCAAACTCCTGTTCCCCCAACCCAGCACAGCAGCATCTGCGGAGAACAGCAGAAAGCACGAGGTGCTTTGCACAGGCAGGGACCCCAAAAAAACTCTGAGAACCCCCGAAAACTTGTTGGCTGACTGCACAAAAGACACAGAGTCCCTGTTTGAGGCTTCTTTCTCGGACTGAACCTTCAGGCAGATGAAAACCAGCTGCCCTCAGCCTCTCTCCAGGCAGCACATTAAGCCTTTGCCTGGGTTCAACAATGCAGGATGTAATTTGCTCCGTTTAGGTAACAGCTTCTCATCATTTCCCGCTCCGCAGAGCAAGCTGAACACACATGCCTTGTCCCCAGCTCCAGGCACACCTGGAAGACAGGACGTTCGGTGGCATGGGGACAAACACTCCTTTAACCTCATCCTCTTCTCAGCCCTGCTTGTGGCATTCGCTTCTCCCCAGGCAGGAGCCCGACTTTCAACCTGGCTACAGAAGGGTAGGGGAGGCAAAAGAAGCAGTTGCTTTTGTAGACTGGCTGACCCAAATTCGGGGGACAATTCCTACTTTGAGGCACTTCCCTGGGAGTTTAAAAATAGTTGCACTGCCACGGCCATTCACAATGTGGCCATTTAGCCCCGGCAGCTCTCCCTGCAGGAACAGCCGGCGCTCAGAGGCGGCCGTTGCACCCCTCGTTTGGCCGGGTGCCCTTTGCTAAACAGGAGCCCAAATCCACCACCCATCTAAGGCAAACACTGAACTTTCAGAAAGGGCAGATTGAAAAAATCAGCTGTAGCATCTGAGAGCCAGAGGAGCTGCCCTGCTCACGGCTCCGCAGCGAAGCCAGTGCGTCTGGCTTGGCAAGCCGGCCAAAACCTCGCAACAGATGGTGCATTATTCCTCGGGATGTGCTTCCCTGGGTCTCATTTGCCAGCAGAAGGATACCAGCACCTCTCTAAAATTAGGTCACTTTGGCTTTATCTTCTATTTCACTCGAGATGTGCAAGTCCCTTCCTCTGCTTTGGCTTGGGGTGAGGAGCGCTGAGTATCCCATGAAAGGATAAAGGGATCAGAGAGGGCCGGGGAGCAGAGAGTTCCCTGGCCAGATTAATTGAAAGCAGCTGAAAGATGCTCACGTTTCAGAAAGCTCTCACGGATTTCAGATGTCCATCCATCTGCCTCCCAATATCCTCATGCCCAGGTGCAAAGAAACGCTTGGACATGTGTGTTCCAGCCTAGCCAGTCCCAGGGCCCTGCAGGGTTGGGGCAATGCCTCGGGGCTGCAGCGGGAGCTCCTCATCCAGGGAGGCTGAAATCACGTTGCCTTTGAGCTGGGGTTTGACATTATTCACAGAAAATTATCAGCTGACAGTCAGCTGAGGAAGCCTCTGCTGTTGATTTCAAGGGTTCAGGAGGAGCACAACCTCCCTTTAAACGCATCAGGCTCTTGCCGCTGGTGCCAGGTGAACATCTGGGAGCCATCAGAAATGACTGAGTCAGCAGAAAAGGACTCCTGAATATGCTGTAAAGCCTGTCCAAAGTGGGAAGAAATGGGAGGCCTTCTTCTGGGGTCTGAGGGAGTTAAAGAGCAGCACTGGACTTCAGGATAGGTTATTTTTAGAAAGCTATTTCCCCAGCTAATGGATGGTGTCTGCTTTGCACGGAAAGCAGGAGAGCTGGTCACATCTGAAGCCTGGCAGAGACGCTGCTGAAGCCACATGCAGGCTGATCCTGCATTCATGTCCTCATGTCACCTTATTCCTTAGTGACATTGAGCTTTGAGTGCCTCCCTGGTAAAGCACACGAGTGGGTGCCTGCTCCTGGGTTATGGGTGGCATTTGCAGCTAAAACATCCCAGCGCCTGTGGAGTTACACATGGCACTGGCTGACACGGAAGGAAAATGCAAAGTTAGCTCAGGATGTCAGGACAGCATCTAAAACAGCAAAGCAGAGGGGAGTTAGCCTGGGATCAGCTTCTAAACTGAGCCTGGGATCAGCTTCTAACCTGAGTTAGCCTGGCATCTAGGATGAGTTAGCCTGGGATCAGCTTTTAGCCTGGGTTAGCCTGGGATCAACTTTAACCTGTGCAAAGAAATCCAGGGATGAAGCCACAACTTAATGCACTAAACTCCAGGTCATCTCTTTCCCTGGGATGCACACACTCCAAGCTTTGCAGAATTGTGGTGGCTTCCAAAAAAGAGGATGACAAGTTCCTTGACACAGGAAAACAGTGACACATTGCACTGAACCCCCCTTAGATTCAGCATCTTCAATGCCACGGGCCAAAACCATCTGTATCTTCCATTTCAATCCACTCCCACAGAACCCAAGTGGGTGAGTTTCCATGTAAAACCACGTGGAAAACCCACTGCTAACAGACACCACGCGTGGTGACGCTGAAATTCCTTTCCTACAGGACTTGAGAGCAGAACTGCACAAACACAGGCAGCCTGGAGCACACAAATGTGCTCCTAGAGACTGCAACAGCATCCCCTGGATATTTTCTATTTGCACAGAAATCCACTCCTGTACTTGCAAACTCCTCCCATTCATTCAAGATTAATGCTTGTTAATCTTGCATTAAACTCTGCAGAGCACACACGAGGGAAGCTCAAACTTGTGTTATTTTATAGCATCCAGGCAACTTTTTGAAGAAGTTACTAAAACTGTGCCTTCTTAAAAGAGTAATTTCTTGCACTCACATCACCCCCAAAACCACATTTCAGAAGCCAGGACCGAACTTTACACTTACCTTGCTGAGTATTCCTAAGTCTCCAGGTAATTGCAGCTCCTCCAAGCCTGCTTGAGGAAAATAAATTAATGTGTCTGAAATATTTAAGCGAGGTGGAGGAGGAAAGGATGGAATAAGCCTCAGGAGGTGTGAGATGTGCAAGGTCTCGGCTCAGCAGCTTGGACCAACTGCAGTCTCACAGAGCTCCCCAGTGGTATTTATGCTCTCCAGGCAAAGAGGAGAACCCTGGATCATCCCAGTGACAACGGGCGTGGAGCAAGAACGAAAAGAAGAGGGAGGGAAAAGGTGGGGGGGGGGGGGGGGGAAGCCACGAGGAGAGGGGTGTTGGTTGGGATCGCAGCACTTCAAGGGCAGTCATTGGGGCTCAGAGCAGCAGGACCACCCTCCCTAAGGCGGTCACACTGGCAGCGAGGAGGAGGAGGAGGAGGAGGGGGGCAGTCCCTGATCTTATAAAAGTGTTGGCTGTGCTCTCCCCAGCAGTCGGCCCTGGGAGTCGCAGCCCGGCGGGATTCCAGGGGCACGGGGAATCCTCCCTGCAGAGGGGGGACCGCGACGCCCCGGTGAGGGCCTCCGGTGACAAGGGAGGGGGAATTCCAGAAGGGAATTTTCTGTGTAAGGGACTAAAGCCAGCTGTCTGCCCTCGGCTGCCGGCTCAGCCGTTCCTGCTCGTCGCAGCGAGGGCTGTGGGATTTCCCAGTTCCAGCTCCCCAAGTAAACCCCATGGCATCCCGTTTTTTCCAGATCGGGACTTTAGCTGGGAAACAGGAGATTAATCCCACTCTGCTTTGCTGCCAAAGCTCTCCCAGCGCTGACATTCCCCACGCTCAGCCGCTGCTCCGGTGCAACAGCGGGAGCTACGGGCAGTAAGGAATGCGAAAAGCTGGTGAGACACGCGGGGAGGACTCACCTCTCCTGCCGATGTCCCAACAGCTCCAGCTTTGGCATCCAGCTCCGTGGTTTTACTCACCGTGAAAGGAAACGATTGAGCAAAAGACAAGCTAGAAGTTCCTTCCTTTTTCTTGAAGTAAACAAACAGGAAAAACCCAAACCACTATCGTGAGTAACAGCTTGAGTGTGTCACAGCACCTCTGCTGCAGGATGCTGGAGAGGGCAGCTCCAGGCATCAGCATCCACGGGATTCCCGTGCGGTCCCTGTCCCGCAGGGTCAGCACATGCCCCGGGATGTCCCCTGAGGAGGGGCACCAGCCACACCCAGCACGGAGCCAGGGGAGCAGCCGTCTCCTGGGAGCCGGCCCATCCAAGAAAAGCAGCTCTGATTTTTCCAAATCCACTGCCTAGTCTTCTTTCCAAAGTTCTTGGGGAAAAAAAGGCCTTCCATTCTTCTAACTAGTCAATATTTACTTCTTCAGGCAAAACATCAACCACTTTTATTTACTGTTTACTAGGAGGGGAGTTTACAAGATATTCCCAGAGGTTTGTTTAAACCCAGCGGCGCTCGGAAAGCAGAAGGACATTTATCAAACTCGTTCAACAGAGGAGCAGAGGAGCAAATACTGGCAGCTGGGAGAGCACCACTGCTCCGAGCAAAGAAATGAACCCTCAGAAGTCAGCACCAAGGCATCACTGCTGACCCCATCTCTTACACAGAATTTTTCAAGAAGGAACAGATTGTCCCCACTGGGGCTGTGTCTCCCACCCCATTTCAAACTGAGATGGGCAGCCAGTCCTCACCAGCCAGCCCCAGTCCCGCAGCCTGGTACAGCCACACCAGCCCCTCTGGCTGCTCTTCCCCTGCCCACACTCTCCCAGCTGTATTTACAAAGAGTTTCTATTTACTTCCAAACAAACTGTGTATGTGAACCAACAACATGTGGTCGTGGTCCAGCAGTGGGACCTGGCACTTGTGCCCTGCCAGGAGCCATTCAGTGCAATTTGGGCAGTTTGCTCCCAAAAAAGCTCAGACTTTGACACCAACACAGGCAACTCAAAGACCACCCAGAACTGGGCTGACAGAAGGTTCTGCACTGCTTTACTGTCAAATCACTGTATTCTCTTTTTTCTTTCCCCTTGCTCTTATGATTCCCTCTGCATCAGTGAGTTTGCTGTAGGCTTATTTAATCAGCTGAAACATGCTGCAGCCCCCCCAACTCCTAATTTCCCCAAGACACAGAGAATTTCACACCAACACAGTGAACCCTCGTGCCCCCACACAGGCTGCCACCCCAAAACCATGCAGATCCCCAGCCCTGACTCACAGCCCTGAGAAGGTGCTGCTCACTCAATTACCATAAAGCTGAATTAACTCATTTTAAATCTCACATACCGACGTACAAATAATTTCCAGACCTCAGAGGAATTTGGTATTTTGTAATCTCCACAAATATCCCTATGGGAAATGAATCCCTGTAGGATGGTTTGGGCTGTCTGATTGCTCCATCAACCTGGCTGCTTTACAAAGATCTGATTTTTTAATTTATTTTTTTATATACACCGGGATGGTTTCACTGTACGAGGCATACACAGGGCCTGGTTGTGCTCAGGGATGAGCACAGCCTGGAACAAGAATTTCTACCCGCCTGATTTTGTCTCGAGTCAGCAGTTTGGGGTCATATGTTCCACCAAAGCCAAAACAATCAGAAGTTACTTTTAATCATTCCTCGTTATTACTGCCTTGATTATAACGTCTCCATTTCATATGTGGTAAAAGCCACATAAAGCAGGCTGCATATATAAGTATATATTAGGAGAGAGGCTTTTAATGTAATAGCCAAAGAATGGGAAGAGACACAGATTTCCCTATGCCCTCCTAATTGACCAGGCAGACAGCGAGTCTTGATCTCCACTGGAATTAATGCCCCTTTATTTCCTATTTAAACAAGAGCTCGGCAGGACCGACCCCAAAGCAGCGCAGGGCAGGGTGAGGAACAGAGTGAGAGGCTCAGAGCTGCAGGGTATTCCCTGGTTTGACTCCTGCTCCAGAGCAGAGGGAGCACAAGGGGATCAACAGGATGAAGTGTTAGCAGGGAACCTGCAGAAACTTGTCTGTGATCACAGGGAGAGCACAGGGGGGACCAGCAGCCCCTGAGCTGCTGCTGCTGGGCACTGGGCACGGCCACGCTCAGGTTTGGGGGTATCACCCCCCATCTGCTGCCTGCTCACATCCCCCTCCTGCCTCGGGCAAGAAGTCCCTGCCACATTCATCACTCCAGCAGGGTGGAGATGCCCCTCTCTTGACCATGATGCAATCCAGAGGCTACTCCAGCAGATGAATTAACAGCGTGGGGATCCAAATCACAGGAGGGAAAGGCAGGCATTGATAGATTTACTCCCAAACACAATTAATACTTGGCACTGTGAGCCCCTATTTGTTCCTTCTTGCTGCTCTCCTGTTTTGGGGCAGGACTGACCACCCAGGTTCATCTGCAGCTTCTTCTCCACCTTCTCATACTAAAGAACATTCCCCCAAATGCTTCATCAGCTGATGATGAGCAAGGAAACAACTCCCTAGAAATCTGTGGTTTCATCAGTGACCAGGAAAAAGTCGAGGCAAAACAACAAAATAAGAACAGAAGCTGCAGCAATTTTGGAAAACTGGGGAGACACCACCGACTGCACTGAGTACAAGTCAAATGTGAATTAAAATCTACAAAATTCTCTCTATGAAGGTGGTGAGGCACAGGGTGCCCAGAGAAGCTGTGGCTGCCCCATCCCTGGAGGAGCTTAAGGCAAGGTTGGAGGGGGCTTGGAGCAGCCTGGGATAGTGGAAGGTGTCCCTGCCCATGGCAGGGGGTGGGGAAAAGAAGAGTTTTAAGATCCTTTCCAACCCAAATCAGTCTGGGACTCCATGAAAAGCCCTCACCTTGTTCCCACAGCTCCCCCCATTCCCTGGTCACATCTGCAGACTGAAACAGTTCAGGTCTCTTAACCCAGCACCCGTCTTTGGTGATTTCACCCCAGACCAGGTGAACTGCCACTACATCTTGTTATTTGCCAAAACAAATCCTTTCAAAAAAAACCCCTTTGGGTCATTAAAATATCCTGAAATAAACCCCCAGTTGCAGGAATCTCCAACATGTTGGCAACATCTCCTGCATGTCCAAGGCTCATTCTTCATTCCTAGTGAAAAGCAGCAGACTTAGGGCACATTTACAACGACAAACCCTCTGCTGGCAGCTCGGGATCGATCCTGGCAGCCGCCTTGGAGCTGGATCCCCCCGGACCTGGCCCAGCCCAGCAGTGCCCTCTGCTGCAGCCCAGCCCCGGAGGGACATCATCTCCAGAGGAAATGGTGGAAAACAGCAGTTTCCCACTTAAAACACCTTCCCCCATCCCCTAACACCTCGTGGCTGTAACAACCCTCCTCCCTCAGCCCCTCCAGCCCTTCCCCTGCATATCTGGCTCATGGCACAAGGTTTTCCCCACAGCCCTTTGGAGCAGCACATCCAGTTTCTCAGCTCTGAAAACTTCAGGTCTTAACGTGCATTTAAAAAAACCCCATTTCGCAAATCCTGGTTTAAAGTTAAGTAACCAACCACCGGATTTACGGTGTATTGTCATGGGTGTTGGGGTTTTCTTTTACATAATCACACGCGGAGCAGACGATCAAAAGCTGCAAACCCCTCGTTTTGCAACAATGGGAGGAATTCAATACAGAAAATAAAAATTGTGGCTGTGTGTCCACATCTCTGTTGCCACATATTTTTATTTCCCTTTTCATACACTGCAGAAGGACTTTAGTGACAAATACATTTGTAATATCCTCAGTGAAAAATTCAAAAATTCGCTTTTAAGAGATCCTGAGACACTTCCAAGTCATACTGAGAGAATTTCAGCACTTGATTTTTAAACTGGCAATGACTCATTGCCATTTCTGTAAAATAGTAACACTTGCAACTTCTATCAAGTATTATTTTAATTACTGATCACCTGCAGTTTTCTCTGGGCTATTCAGGTTAACCTGCACTATCAGAAATGCATCTCTTCACTGGAGATACAGCTAAATAAATACCCAACACAGGCACAGGAGTAATTAAAAACAGGGTTTCTGCTGTACAGAAACCACTTCAACCAGGCTCCAGAAACAGGATGTGAATAATAACCAGCACAGAACAGTACATTCAAAACCTGGTTTCTTTCTTTTTTGGAACAACCTCCCAATCCCCCAAGATTTCAAGTTCTTGCCAGTGGGGGTCTGGGGTAATTCCCATCACAGGGAAGCCCTGGGAGCACCAATCCTTTGGCAGCCCCAGCTCCAGGACATGTTGTTTTCCTTGCAAACAGCCAAAATCCAAGTGAGCTTTGGACAGATAATTGTTTTGGGACTGGTGGAAGGTCACCAAAATCATGAGCAGTGTCTCAGTCACCATCTGTTAATCAGAAAATACTAATAAAGCATGATCAGCAAAAACGTAACAATACATCTGGATATCCAAAATCATAACAGAGCATCATTAAACTTTCTCAGCAGACCACCCCAAAGAGCCTTGGGGCTGGGATGCTCCTTCCTACAATCCAGAGCTCTGGGAAGGAAACTCTGTCCCATGTGGGACAGCACAAGAGGGCAGAAGAGTCAGGACAAACCAGGGAGCTTCCATCATCCCATGATGGAATTAGCAGATAACACCACTATCATCAAAGCATTAAATAATATATAGAGGTTTTTAGAGAGAAAGCAATGGGAAGCTGATCAAGGAAATATTTTTAGCCAAAGCTCTCCATGACAATGTCAGTTGGCTGAAGAAGAGACAAACAAACCACCATCTACTTCAGAAACAACACTGCAGGGCTCTCAGAAGGATACAGAGGGAATTCCATTCCCTCTCCTGGCTGCTCAATGCTCAGCCCTTGGACTGCCACAGCCCTTTCCTTTCCCCTCCAAGTTCAGTTCCACCTGAATGCAAAATGGGAACATTTCTGAAGTATCAAGAAAAGAAAAATCATCTCCATCTGGGGAAGGCTCCCTATGCCTTGAGAAGTCCTACACAGAAACCTATGGAGTTTCCAAGGGTAGGATTCACACCTGAGGAAAAACAAAACCCACACACACACCTTAAACCAACTTTGTGACTTTTATTGATGGGCGACAACTTTATACTTCTAGGTATCACTAAACTGTGTACAATTAGGAACTCAACATTATAGGAGAGCAGACAGCAAAATTAAACAAAGCAGACTTAAAGAAATATCAATCTTAATTATTTTTGCCCATTTTCTTAATTTCATGTACACAGAAGCATAAATGCAGTTTGAAATTTCTTAATAGCAATAAAGTTACAATCACCCATCTATATAGACTAACATCTTAACTCCAAATATTTGATCTGCAATGTGTACTTAAGCAGTTTCTCATCGCACAATTATTAAAATGTGTCTTCCTATCAGGAACCAGCAACTCTGCAGTTTGTACATGTTTTGAAGCACAAAGGACCATTTCCATCTCATACACATCGGCTCATATTTTACCACTTATCAAAAAACTATTGGGGAAGCAGAGAGAGCTTTTTATTTTTTTTTTTTTAAATTTTTTTTTTCTTTTTTTACTGAAGTAAAGATAAAACATTTTCACAGAAATCTACAAGTTCTGTTGCTGGTGCAGGGTTTTCTTCTACTACGCAATTAGAAAGTGGGGATTAAATGCAAATCCCCTTTTTATTATCTTAGGATTCAGCATTAACTCGGATGAACTTTATTTCTTTTTACTACTTTTGTGATTCACGAGGCTTCCAACCGAGCGACTTCATTCTGCAAAGTCAAAAAGTCAACACAAACCATGTTGTGCACAAACGGCAGCTTCCTTTATCACTCTATCCCATAGTTGCAAGGGGACCAAAAAAAAAAAAAAAAAAAAAAAAGGAATAAAAAGGGGGAGGGGGGAAAAAAGGAAAAAAAAGGAAAAAAGATTCACTCAGAAGAGCATTTACAGGAGAAAAAGTTAGTGATAGTTGGCGTTCTAGAGAGCGGGGCGGCGGGGTCACAGCAGGTCCACTTGGCGGTAGTACAGGAGGTAGGCTGTGCGCTCCAGCGCCGCCTTGACCACCTGCGAGTGGTGGATGACCCTGACGGCCTGGTCGTCGATGCGCAGCCACCCGTTGAGCCCGATCTGGAACACGTCCGTCGTGTAGTGCCCGCCCGTCGCGCTGTTGCCGTGGTGGTACACAACTGCGGGACAGAGCGGGATTGGGATGGCAAAGCAGGGGGAAACGGCACCCACAGCTCCCCGTGCTGGCAGCTGCTCTAGCAAAGAACCTCAGGGTTTAGGGCTTTCCTGCGTTTGGGCTGTGCAGATCGTGGGATGGGACCTAAAAGCTCGGCTTGTTCCGTCCTGTGCTTATCCCAGGGTGCTCCAAGCCCCGTCCGGCCTCGCCTTGGACACCCCCAGCTCCGGCCCAAGGGAGCATGGAGAAGTCCGTAGGTGGGGCAGCCACAGAATCACAGAATGGTTTGGGACTGGGAGGGATCTTAAAGCTCATCCCATCCCAGCCCCTGCCATGGGACATCTGCCACCATCCCAGGTTGCTCCAAACCCCATCCAGCCTGGCTTTGGACACTTCCAGGGATCCAGAGGCAGCCACAGCTGCTCTGGGCACCCTGTGCCAGGGCCTCCCCACCCTCCCAGGGAAGAAAGTAACCACGTGTCCTAGGAGACAAATCTTCATCCCAAATACTCCCCTGGTAGTATTTCTGATGGTTACTGGGACTGGTTTGCCCCTGGGGAAGTGGAAAATGGGACTTTCCAGCTGCCTGCAATCAATGCCTACATCAATCTCAATGGGATGACATCCAGAGGCTTGGGTGGGATGAACACCTTGGCTTTGTATGGCTCAAATAATCTTTGTATCTGGAAAAAGGAAACTGGGGCAGTGCCCTGGGATTTGGCTGTAAAACCAAGGAGTTGCTTTAGGTCCCTGTGTCCCACCCAATCCTTACGGCAGGTGGCTCCCCACCCTCACAGGGAAGGACTTCCTCCAATATCCCATCAGACCCCACCCTCTGGCACTGCAAACTCATTCCCCTTGTCCTGGCACTCCCATCCCTTGTCCAAATCAGTGTTTCCCAAGCACACCAAATCTGCTGATTCTAAACAAACCCCACTGAACACAAGAATCTAACACCCACAAGCTACTTCAGTGCAATTTAAAAGAAAACACTTCATATAATCCAGTGTTTCTACATCTCCATATGCAGAATTTGCATTTGCAATACAGGGACCACATGGATAAAATACCTGCAAAGAGCCGGTAGGTTCTTTGGCCTTTTGAAATTTTACTTTTCACACCAGGAGATAGCAGCTCTGGAGGAAGAAAAACAGTCACAAATTAGAAATCCCATATCAAGAGGATCAACTATTTTTCAGAGAAACCAACACTAGCACAAAGGAGAACATTTAATGGAAATTTCTTCTGCAGCCTTTCAAGAATGGTCGTGGCTCTAATAACTGGTTTTCAAAGAAGCGAATTTGCAGGTTTGCTGAACACTGTACTTTATGAAAGGTTTAAAAATATCACCAAAAAATGAAGGGAAAAAAAGACAGAGTGAAAGATCAGACTTATTCAATTTTTCCCCTTTCATTCCTCCTGTCAGACAATGACAAAATCAGATTCCAAGTCATGCTTACAATCTTAAAGGAAAATTGAAAAATAAAATATTAAGTTATACAAAAGAGCACTGCCTGACAAGGTCCTTTTCTCAGCTGAGATATGAGTATACATTAACTTTATTTATTCCTATTTGAGCTACTGGGTGGTTAATTGTCAATTTGTCAGCTTAAAACAAAAGGCATTATTTTGGCAAGCTTCAGATGTTGGACAACTTCCAATCTCACACCACTTAAAGTCAGCATCTCTTAGGATATTTGCTAAATAAAGGATCCTTGTTTAAGCTCTGCACTATGGATTGTCTACCTTCAGGTTACATTTTCAATAAAACACCAGTTTCCTTCCATCAGCCACTAATTAATTAAATAATGTGACACGACTCTGAATTAAATTTGTGATAAAAATATCCAATATTGGCAACAGCCTTGTACAGGGACACAGCCCTCATCCAAGGGGATCACTTCCCATATTTGCCCTCAGCAGCCTATATCCTTACTCCATAAATCCACAGGAAGCTCTCATTTGGCCAAGCCATTGTCTAGGAAGTGCCAAAGGTTTTAAGATCTTTCATCATAAAAAACCCATACAAAACATTCACCCAAATGACCACATTTTCAGGCAACGACAAAGACAAGATCTTGTGGAAAAAGAAGAAAATTGAACCACAGACAGCCCAAGGAAAGACAACATTCTCTTTCCCATGAAGAGGGCGAAATTCTGTTCATAAATCTTTTACCTTTACTGATTTCCAGATCAACAGTGTACTCAATATTCTTGATTAGCTTCTGACATCCACCAGTCTTCTCATACACAAAGCGCTTGAGGTGTAAAACAAGAACGGGGGGCAGCTTTTCTAAGGTGAGTCTTCGACTGATCTCCACCTGACACACACACAGGGAGGAAGAAAACCTGTCATTTTTTGTTAACTTTTTGTTACCTCCTCAAAATTACTCCTTTAAACAAGGAATAAGTATTTCACTGTAAATACTAGCAGCAACCCCCCAGATTTGTTATTACTGCAGTATTAATTTATGATAAATACGTGTTTATGACTTAAAGCCCACGAAATCTTCAATCCTAACGTTGTCTTCAAGGAGAACTCAGTATTTTCGAAGAGAAAAACATGAGTTATGACCACACTTTTCTCTACTAAATAGTGATTTTTATATAATTATAACCAAACAATCCACAAAATTTCTGCCTGGAAACCTGGAACTGAGCTCAGAATTGCAGAACAAAAATGTTTTGCCTTCCTAGAAATGAAGACATAAAAATATTTCTCAAAATAACTGCTTAAGGTTTTTCTCCATTTTTTAATTGAAAAAAATCTTTATTGGTAACCATGAGTATATTATTTTTCAATATATGGCTTGATTCTGCTAGAACCTATTAAGTGTGGAATAGAAACTCTTGGAGGAAAAGTACTATCTCTTTCCAAGGTTCTACAGACAGTATGTTCAATGTTCTTACTACAAACTTTAATACAAGAACAACTATTTCAACTTGAATTTATTTTGAAAAAAAGATCTGGAAGACACTGTGGAAGCTTGTATTTCCATCCAAACTCTGAAATATCAGGCAGCACCTAATTTGAACACCCATTTCTTCCAACCCAGCACTGGGTTGTCAGTCAAAAAACTTTAAACCATTTGCAGGAAAAACCAAAAAAATGAGTGGCAAGAACAACAAGATCTTTGTGGTAAATCATAATGAGCTTGAATTGCAAATGTCTTTTTCACATGGAAAACAACTGGAGAAATAAATGTTCTGAATATTCAAGGCAAACAAATTTCCACTATTCATCTTTAGCTTTTCAAGGAAAATGAATCATCCTTTATCTAATCTTATTCTCGAAAACTTAGATACAGATGTGAATGTCAGAGGGAACACCTACAATTCCAGAGTTATCAAGAGTGCACACAAAATTCCCACGTGAGCAATCCATGCACACCAGAGGTGCCTTCACTACTGCCCCCCACAGGAAGCAAGGCAAGGCCTTAGTGAGGGAAGTTTAATTATTCCCCTCTGTGACAAGTTCTCAAACTGCCAAACCAAAGGCAGGCTTTTCCCCCTTGCAAGTACTTTTCTATTGCAATTATTACTATAATGTATTATTTGTAAATAGAAAATAACAAAATATTTACTCTGAAGAGCTGCTTTACTAACAGCATCTGGCAATCCCCAGGAATCATTAACTTGTGATATTGAACATAACATGATGTATCCTTACCACAGGTGAGCCCGTTAATTTAGTACATATTCCAGTAAAATCCCCAATAAATTACTACATCAACTCAAACCCCAGCTATTTACAGGCCTGGCTTTGTTTCAGAGCTGGCATTTCACTGCTGCAGGACACTCTGAAAAGGTTTGTACCCCTTTTGTTAAAGTGTGTTCCAACAACTCTTTGTAAAGCCAGAGCTCTATGAAAACCCTTTTAAATGAAGTTTAGCACTTGGCTGTAAATAAGGGGTGAACAGAGCACACCTCTTGCTTGGTTTTTGTGGTGTATCCCTGGACAGACTCTCTTGCCACCAAACTTTCCAAGGCATCCTGCACAGTGCGGATCTTGTCCGACTGGATGTCCAGCTGCAGGGTGAAGAAAAGCTGCAGCGTGGCAGACTCCTTGGAGCTCTGCTGGTAAACAACAGATCTGTGGAGAAAAAAAGAAATCAAAATGTAATAAAGCATGATTTTCAACCAGACAGAACCTTCAAAGAAGAATGAGTTACTTAAGTAACTCAATTTATGGTTAATTCAAGAACAAATACAAATACAAAGGTTAAACATGGTTTTAACAACAGGAAACCCCCACTTCACCCCAATCTAAGAGGTTTTAACACCCACTAAGAGTATTCTGAATGGGATTGGAACTGAATTGTTTTATTTATGCAAAGTAATTGGATAAGCATCCAAAGTTTAAAGAAAAAGACTGAAAATTTTGATAAAGCATTTAAAAAAAATTCATCACCTGGCTCTGTTAATTTAGTTTTCCAACAGCTCTTCACAAGTGCGAAGTGCCAGTGCTTATCTGTGTTCTACTGTAAAAATCACAGCTGATTCCACATTCTCCAACAAATATACACAGATTTTTCAGGCACTTCACTAAGACAAATTTCACTGTGATTTTAAATTGTTTGCTTAAATCTTGCCATAGGAAATATGAATTATGCTCCACTGAGGACTGGCAGCTCCTTTTCTTCCCATCATTTTCTGTATCCAGGCTTTGTCCATGTATATTAATTATTATGTTGTTATGCATTACAAAGCTTGAAACCAGAATTACAACTGACACAGCTCTGATCCATGTGGCCATGCTGGAGTATTTCCAGGTCAGGAAGGAAATGTTAATGTTCAGATTAATTTTAACATTCAGGATAATCAAAAGAGCAAAGCCCTGAAGCACCAACAGAAAGCCAGGGCAGCTTTATATTGGCACATATATATCCCTCAGAGGAAAGAGAATGCATGAAAAACAGCAGCACCTTTATTTACAAAAATATTATTAGAAATTGTATTGTAACACCTCTACAGAATATTTTCTTCACAAGATATGCAGAAATTGATTTGATAGCAAAACCTTTGCTGGGCTATGATTTCCCTGTAACAATGTCCCTTATTAGGATAATTACAAATCTCAACTGGACATGGGAAAATGCATCATTTTCAATGAAAAATTACTCAGCCACTGCAAGAATTCTCAGGAAAACTTTGTACTTTCCCACTTAAGCCTCATGTTGCTAAGAAAGATTTTACAGGCTGGGTTTTTTTTAAGTAATTATGCCTAAATAGACATTTAATAGATTCAAGCCTCTCAAGGACAGCCTAAAAATTCCCAAGTCTGAAGTTTCTCCAGCTAAAAGATGCCAATTTGAATCATCTTCTCCTCACTGCTTTTCCCAGTTTCTGATGCTTTCATTTAGTGGAATTCTACTGGCAGTTTTATATTCAGTCCTTCCTATCTCCACGCCCAGAGGATGAAGCTTTCCAACATCCCATGGGATGCTGTTTCTGTGGTGAGCTGTGCCCTAGTGTGAAGGATAAATAAAGTGGATGTGGTGCCAGGAGATGTTGGATTGGATCCTGTGGTTCTGCTGCTCAGGGCAAGGTTTTGCCTTTTTCCACTCTTGCCTTTGCTTTTTATCATTTTCTGTGCACTTCTACAGAAAACTGCGTCATCTCAGTGTTTTTAATACAAAAACTGATGGAATCATGTAGAGATCTAAACAAATCTGACAAATTCTGATAAATGTGCCCGGGCTATTAACACCACCTTGGGTACGTGAACTGTCGATGCAGGACTCCATCAATACCTACAAACATCTGTCTGCCAAATTCAATGGAAAATATAGTTTTATTTACCAGCTGTCTGGCTCAAAACCCAGTAGAATAAATAATTTCAGAGCATTTCCCAGGCAGAAGGCTCTAGCCCACATTATTCACACTTCTAGACTGAATATCTGGCAACACAGAGAGTCAAACACCAGCAATTAAGTGTCTGTCTCCAATTTAAAAATAATTCAAGTCTAGCAGTTTTGTTTTGCAGTATGTTTTTAGCAAGTGTTTACTTTGCTTTCATTTTAAATTATACATCTCTCCAAACAAGTCAGGAGGCTTCCTTTCCAAAAAATATTCTTTCAGTATCTACTTTCTGCCTTTGTATGGTATCAGACCTGCGTATAAGTAATAACCTGCATTCTTTTCATTCCAGTAACATCTTGTAGCAATTTCCATTTTTCCAGACTTTTTTTGCCTTTAACATTTATTTACTATTAAACACAGCTTTTTTCTCTGGGAAGCATTAAGGGTCTGAATAACTTAAAGTCTACATTTTTTTATTTCACTGTTCCACTGTCAAGATTTAACTCTGTAAATCTCATTCTTTCTCAGTATCCTTATTTGTAACATGAGATGAGACTCCTAAGAGGTCACAAAAATTAGGTAGCTCTAAAATGCTTTGGAATTCTTAGACAGTATTCAAAGCAGAAGTATTTCAAACTCCTCTCCTATATGCAATTCAGGGCTCGGAATATCAAAACAGTCTGTTCACTTAAGACATTTAAAAAGATTCGGCCACTACAAGTCAAGAACTTGTAGGAAAAAGTACTGTACCTTATGTGACCACCAAAAATATCAGTGATTGGAGTCTGGACAAAGTCAGCCTGGCGAGTGACTGAGGACTTGTTGCGAGGTCCCACCTGCTCCCACTCATCCTCACTGCCTTCCCCCTGCTCCTCCTGCTCCTCTTCCTTGGGAACACTCTGAGCCTCGGGGCCGTTGGACACCGACAGTTCTTCAAGTGACCGAGGGAAAAAAAAAAACACATTGAGGTTTTTGACAAATAAAACATCAAGACAGATAAAGGATTTGAAAAGCAAAAAACCCAATACAAATTATTTTCTGAGGATAAAATGTTTTCATAGATCATAGATTTGATAAATAAAAAGGAACATGCATATTGCAGGCTCGCTCCCAGCTGGACACATCCATGTACTAACAGAAGGCAGCTCCCTAATGACTGTAATATGTAAATAGCAAAGTTTGATATATTTTTAGTAGTAAATTTATGGGGTAGAAAATTAGAAAGTCAAGTGTTATTCTGGAAAGAGAATTATGCCATTATTAAATACAATTTCTTCTCTGCACAGGTATTTTACAGGGAACCCAACGCTTAGCAAATATTTTCCCAGCCAGTGCCAAAGTCAGGAGGTTATAAACTGCACACAGCTAAGGAACAAAATATGGAATGACTTTATATCCTAAAAAATTTACCCTACTAAAGAGAAACTGGATAACTAGTGATCTGAATTCCATACTTAGGTAAGACTCACAGTATTTTGTTCCAGGGGGTTCAAACTAAAGCCACTATAAAACAAAACAGAATTTTACGCTGCATACAAATTCTAGCAATTCTTTCAAAGTAAATCCTCCTCCACGTTAGTAAGAATTTTAAAATAATTTAGTATGTTGGTTTATATTAGATATAAATTAGCCATTGTTCTAGAAGTCTCCACTTTAAAAGAAAGACCTTAACAGCTGGTTTAAAGATCAGTGAAGAGGACACTGATATATTTTTGAACTTCCATGGAGACAGTCAAAAACCACGGACACTGCAGGTGTTATAAATGACAAACACATCAATGCTTAAGACAAGACTGCTCACCTCGAGTTAGCCCCCAAGAATGCTCAGCTGGGCTCAGTAAAAATGGGTAATATTGAGTTTTGTTGTTCAGGAGAAGCAGGGATGTGACTTATTGTCATTCAGAGTATTGACAGAACTATGATGCCTTTCCAGAAACCCAGTAACTCTTCAGATCATTGGTGAATTGGGCAAAACGGACTCATTTTATCCAGATTTTAAGAAAACAGTATTTGCTAATGTCTGAGTTCTCTAAAACATGACAATCTATCCCTAGCTCGACATCTACTCCAAGCATTGCTCTGCATTCCAGAATCACCGCACAAAAACAGTACTTGAAATGAATTGTTTGCTATAAAAAAAAACCCCACTAACTTTCATTATGTGGAGAGAGAAGTTTCTTGAGGGTCAGCATTTCTTCATGTAGTCCATTGAGGATAAATCCCAAGTATTCTTCAGCATCCTCTTGCCTGCCCTGAACAAAATATTTTTTTCAATTAACTTTATGATATTTTCATGGTTTCCTTTTAACAGAAGGTTCACTGAACATGCAGCTTTCTCCTATTCATTTAGCAACTACTCAGTCAAATGTTACAATGTCAAATAAAGTTTAGATTTTGTTATAACACCTCATTTTTAGCCAGTTAAAACCAAACTGCCCTAAGCAGTAAATACCCACATAAGCTCCACAATGGCTACAAGAATTCTGCATTCTTCCCAATACAAATTCCATTTAACTTGTGAGTTGCTATTTTTTTCCCCCATTTCTTTTACAACCACTACTAAAAGTTGCTGTCAAGCCAATGCCAAATCAAAGGGTGATTTGAATTATTATCTTTCCTTTAAATTGAAATTAAACATGAACAAGTATTTTAAAGTTTCTGGATCTTCAATCAGTCTTAGCTGAATTCCTCATAAAAATGAGCAACTGCTCATTTCTTAAATGTAAATTGATCGGTAACTCCATTATAAAAAAAGATGTTCCATTCCAACAGTAATTTTTCCATTATTCTGACCTATCAAACTGCCAAACCTGTAATTAACATTTTCCTATAATTCAGGTCCCAAGACAGTCGAGCTTCATTACAATGAACTATCAATGAGCTGATTTTAGTGGCATTTGAGCACGGAGCCTGAGGTTTGGCTTTGCAGAGTTTTAATGCCTGTGACTGCCCTGCACTGCGATTCCACAAGTCAAGGATTTGAAATCCCACCTTTTCTGACAGACTTGACTTTATAACCGTCAAGAGCCTGTAAATGTAGGTTGGTTCAAAGGCAGCTCCTGGTCGGATGTCTCTCACTATTTTATCACCTAAAGCTGCAAGGTGAAAGAGAACTAATGTAAGTAACAATATAGAAAAGATTCTTTACATTTTACCTTAACATTCTCTTCACATCACTAGATTTGGAGTCCAGCACTTTTATCTGCAAACATTGTTTTAAAACATCTCACATCACCCTGCAGAGACTCCCAGATGGTCAGAAGAAATTAGCAAACACTCTAAAGATTAACAATATCCACAGCCATCATAAAGGAGCACTTCTAGTGCTATTTACATTTTTGCATTTCTTTTGTACTCAAAGAACATTTAAACCTTTTGTGTATTTGCAATTCTAACAGACCACTTGTGTTCACTGCAGAATGAAAAACCCCAAGGAACAGCCTGACAGAATGTTCCACCTAATGGCAATACAAGGCCTCAGAACTATACTTGAAAACTACACAATAAAATGACCTACAAGTAAAATAAGTTGCATAAGCCAGGAAGATTTGTTTTACAGAAAGAAACCACAGAAATGTCTGAACTGTTCGGAAATCACTGGAACAACCAGCTCCTTGTAATATTTCCTTATCATGTTACATAAAGAATAGTTTCAGGAATGTGCTTGTTCCTACAAGCTTGCAATACAACAGACTCTGCTTAAAATTAAGATTAAACAACTGAAACCTCTTAAGATAATTTATTTGCATAAAAAAATAGGCCATTCCTCACTCTATAATCATCATTGAGCCTAAATATGTATTTGCAGGAATCAGACACTTCTACAGTTTTCCCACTGGAATCAGAAGCCAGGATAATACTCCTGGAGGCAATCTCCAATTGCTTAAGGGACCTGTTATGGCCCCATTTTGTTCCAAATCAAAGTGAGTGTTCAGGATTTAAGGAGCAGAATTGAGCAATCTGATAAACAGCTGGAAGTATGCAAGGAAGTGGAGGAAAATACAGGGAGTATCAAATGATTTTCTTAGAAAGGGCATATTCTTAGAAGATATCTTCACATTTAAGGGAACTTTCAACAAAAACTGTTCTTTTGGCACTTGTACATTTGGTCTGCCAAACAGAAGAAAAAAAATCTAAAGTGCAACACCTCCCCCAATGCAGATCTTTACCCCAAAGGCTTCTCCCCATCATTTTATGCTTTGTGCTCCTGTTCCCACTCACCTTGCTTTGCTTTAGGAGGTACAGGCATATTAGTGAACTCATTCATTAAACGAACACTGAAACAGAAGGGAAGCAACAACTGGACATGAGCGGCAATTTAAGACTTAGAAGGACAAGTACTAAAATTAGCTTGTTGTCATTCTGACTGCCAAAAGACAATAAAACCAAAGCATATCACCACGAAATCTGGGTGAAGTTCAGACATAAAAATCAACCTGATCATTGCAGTGAAACCCAGGTCTTGGGTTTGGTCTTTGGGCTGGTCCTTGCACCTCTCACACTTCCTTTCTGCATATTAAACACTACATAACACTGGTACTCCCAAAGCAACAGAAATTATCTTCCTTGACAAGCCACGCAGTTGTAAATCACCAAGTTCATTACAAAAGTGTCACCCAAAAACACACAAAAAACTTCTGGATACATATGAACTTCTAACAACAGTCATTGTTAGGTATTCCTGAATGAGTTTAGTCAGATCCCAGACTTTCATTCCTTTTTCCCAAGCTACTTACAAACTGTCTAGCATTGGTGTGGAGGTGCACGGCCTCTGCGATTTGGAATACATTGGAATGGACTTCATTAAATGATACATTGGAGGGCAAGCAACCAAGGCTTGCAGGGTCTATGCAGTGGCATTAAGGAAATATGCACAAAATGGCACCTGTGTATTAACCAAATACTCAATTATGTGCAAAATGATATGCAAAACAGAGCTGTATTTATCTTATGTAGATCAATCAAAGAATTAAACTGGAAAAGAGGATGAAGCTTTATCACAACATTAACCAGCAATGTACAGAAGTTATACTAAAAAAACACCAGCATCTTGTAACATGCAGTGATTTCACCAACATTTTAATCATGGCAAAAACTTTAGTTAATGGGTAAGGAAACATTTCATCCAGGAGCAGGAGAGGAAAAGAACCTTCATAGGAAAAACTTTATAAAATTAACCATTTGAAAATTGGCAGGAGAGAACCTGGAACACATTTTCTGAGAAGAATGGAAGAAATCAGCTGAAACTTAAAGGTGCTGAGTCACCCCTGCAACCAAAGCAAAACCCACTGAGATGCGAGACATTCTGCACTGCAAAGAGTTGGGAGCAACCCTGAAAACTCCAGAGTGTGCTGGAAGAGTAATACTCTAAAAACATCACAATCTATGCTAGTTGGTGAGAGCAGTGAACAGAGGAAATGCATTTAAAAAATGGAGGGAAAGGGAAATGACAAAAAAAGGCATTGATCTCAATAGCTGAAGAGTGAGATTAATTTGATTCCTACAGTGTGCAAAAACTGAGTAATAAATTCCCATGTAAAACTTCAAGATTGAAAAATGGGAGCTAAGATGTAGTGTATGTAACCAAATGAGTGCAGAACTGGTTATATAAGATAAAAGCTTTAGTTTAAAGCACAGTCGTTGGTCTGGAAATGGTTTATTAGGGTCTGCCATGATCAGTCTTGAAATTGATGTACAGTATTTTTCACTAGCAGTACCAGCACTAGAAGTATCCCAAGTGTCACTTGCAGTAGCCTTGCTGACATGGGAGATATTTTTTTTAATTATTAATTATTAATTTTTAATTTATTATAAAAATATTGATTTTTAAATTGTTTAAATTATTTTTATTAATATCATAATATAGCACTGAGGGAGGGTGCTTTCTGCTTCTCAGGGTAAAAGTTATTTTTGCAGGGGAATACAACTCATTAAGAGCAAGCTCATCTTCCATATATGTAAGGTTGTAGAAGGATTAATTTAACTGGTGCTTTACACAGGTGATACGACAGTGACAACCTGCTCACCACAAACCCAAATGATCCCCCTTACACTGCAAAACAAAGCCCAAGAGTAAGAACAGTTACTTCAAGTGCAAAAGAGAAATAACCACTTAAATGGATGCACAGAGCCATGGGGGAACACTGCTAGGAATTAATTACAAGGCTTTCAGTCAGGAGAAGCTACAGTTCTGAAATATTCTGACACAGGTAACAAACTGCAAACAGGATTGCAGGGGAACCCTGCACACCAGGTTCAACGATCCAAAATCCCCCTGGATTTCTGGCTGCTACACTTCAACATTTTAACCACAGGAGCGGGATCTGGGAAAACAAACACTTTTATAAAATACTTACCAGAACAATCCAGAAAAACTCTGACAGATATAATATACAAATATTAACTTAAGAGCATTAATTTTTTCCCAGGGAAGGATACAGCATTGATGTAGCACCAGTTTCCTTTGTTGATCAGCCCTCGGGGTTGCAAAGACACTGGTTTATGTATTAGTCTTACATTTTCCAGTATTTCTGCAGAATGAGAAACAGTAAATTGAGCATCAACAAAACTCACGTGGCCATCAAGCAAATATCCGCTGCAGCATTACACAGTAATTCAAATCAATGAACAAGATTCCCAGAAACCTCAGCAAATGATTTTCACTCCATTTAACCACTGCTCACATTCCAAATCAGACGTTATTTCTTCCACTGAAGACATCCCGGGATTCGGATCAGAAGATGCTGGTACAAAACTGATCACTGTCATTCCAAAACAAGACCTACTGATTTGGATGTTTGTTTACCTAAATCCAGATATTTTATTTATATTGCTACATAGATACATACATAGATATAAAATGCCATTAGCTGGAATCACTTGTCACCAGTTTTATGAAGCTTTTCCCACATGTTTCTGCTTTGAAGAGATGAAGCCAACGCAGCGGTCTCAGTTTAGAAGTTTCACCATCCACTGTCTTACAACAAAATCATCTCAGTGCAAACACACAGACAGATGTGCTCTGTTCTTCAGAACAGCCTGTTTTATTTAAGACTTCCAAAATCTACGAGATAACAGCCTTATATAACAGAATTCCTACTCTTTCCTGATTTCAAAGTGTGCAGCAAAGGCCCAAGTTTAAAACTTAGAAACCACTGCACATTAGTCTGTCCCAGTTACGAAACCAAGAGCAACACAGGCAGCTTTTCCAGGAATCCTGACCTGTTATTTAGGTACCTAAATAAGAACTGTTTGAAGAAAATATTGGAGCTCATACGCTTTAAACTTGCAAAATAAGGACAAGATGTATACAAGACAAAATACAAATTGCAAGTAAATATAGCAATTGTATACCGAGGGGGTTATTTATTTTTGTAATAAATGGGAGGGGCTCTATTACCCATAAGCTGGAAGAGTTTGAACTCTTCATTAAAGGACTAAACAGATAAAATGACATGACATAGGTACAAAAACAGAAGTACAAAGCTGTAACTAAGCAGAGGAGGTGGCAGAACTGCAAACAAAATCCACGTCGTTCTACTTCCAAGCTATCTCCCTATCTATAAGATCATATTTCCTACAGGTAACGCCAGCTCTAACCAAATAGAAGTGACAAAAAAATAGAGAATTTTAAGTTCAGTTGTCTATTACATCAAGAACATGCCACCTGAAAGAGCAGACCGCAAAGAAATGTAAAATGGAAGATGTAGCACAGATGCAGAAGATTCTTTTCTATGAGGGCTAAAATATGTTATTAAATTACTGCTAAAGTACTTCAGAATGTATTGTTAGAGCAGCAACATTTGAACTGTGTTCACACATACAGTATTAACTCATCACTGTTGAAAATAAGGATAAAAGTAATGGGAAAGTTTCTGTTTTTCGTGTCTATCAATAACTTTTTACATTAACTCTTTTCTTCTCTATTTTTGCATCATGCTAAATAAAGATATTATTAGGACCTTTAGCATCCTCTTGTGGTCACAAAGCTGCTTTGTGGACAGGCTCCAGTGCAATTCCTGGGAGTTTTGCTTCTTTTAACAAAGGCTTGGGTTTGTGTACAGCAATTACATTCAGTAGCACATTTCCAATCTACATCAAACATTTACACGGTAACAAGAACAACTTTTACAAGAGTATCAGAAGAAAAATACACTTACAACCGTGAGAAAATCTTAAAAGTTCAAAACCTGTTGGAAAGCTCTTGTCATTACCCAGAAAATTCATTTCTTTTGGAGGGTGCTGACTTGTGAAATGAGGCAATATTTAGATATTTCTGTCGGTAAACAGAAAGCATTTTGCTAAAGTTCATTCACTGGGTTCTGTTATAACAAATATCTCTCAATTTTTTTTTTAAAAAGGTGATTTCCTAATCAAAGCAAGTCCAAAATTTAGTGAGAGAAGCCCTGTGGATACGGTGTCCATGCTGAAGAGATAAAGGTGGTTACAAGTTAGGAACTGAACACTTGGCTTAAGGCCCTGATTTAAAGAACATTGTGTCTGTCACTCAGATCTTTCCTCAAATCTGGGCAGTGACTAAAAAATCCCAGGACAACACTGCTGGGATGACTCTAAACAAAAACATTTCTGTAAGAATGCAGTTTGAATGTGCAAGAGGCTGCGTTTCTGAGGTTTATAAACCCCCCCCAGACCCTGGATGTCTCCACAACTCCTTGCTCTAAGCATTTACCCACCTTTACAATGAGAAAAAAATCTTCTACTATGTAACACTGAAACACCTTTCTTACAATCTGAACTTATTTTTTGTTAATCACTAGTCTTGGCAGAACTGTGAGTTGCCATCTTCTTTATGAATTTGTTTTGTGCATTTTGATTTACATCCATGGTCACTCCAACAAAATCATCTGACACAAATTAAATCCAAATTTTCCATATTTGCCCACATGGTGTTTAAATCTTACTTCCATTTTTGCTGCTGCACAGTGAAATTTTCCTTCAGAAGGAATGCCCAAAGACTGCCATTGCATCAAATTCTTAACAGCAGAATTAAGTTATCTTCCATGTTTTCCATGTAAATTGTTATTAACACACACTGGGAAAAAAAACAACAAACTTTGTCTTCTTCAGCAGTACTAAAGACACCCATCAACTCCCTAAAACTCCCAGATCCTTTTCTCTAATACTTCTACAATTAGTTTGTCACATTGTACTTGCATTTGGTTTCAGTTCTGCTGTATCCTTCCATACTTGAATTTACTGGATTCCCTTCCTTCTAATTTAAAATCATTCCGGATTTAGTCAGATCTTAAATGTTTCTGTTCTTCGATTCATCTGAAATCCTGCCTGCTGTAAACAGATTTTATGGGCACTGTTACCTCCATCATCCAACAGTGAAAACACTGCAAGAGAACAGGATTCAGAAAATGGTTTTAGATTCTTTCTCTGCAATTCTTCCTAAGATTACCAAGAACAGTTAAAAGACTACTCAGAGAATTGACAGTTTTCCAAACACTTATTTCTTAGCTTATTTACAGCATTACATAAGGCATTATTAATTATCAGGTTATAATTGTAGGGGACCAACTGTGAAATGTGGCAAGTAAAGCCTTGAAGAGTCTTATTTTTTATCAATACCATTTATAACCTTACTATCCCTTAGATATTCATTATTAAATGTTTGTTCTAGCATCTAAATTAGGCTGTGGTGCATAATTACTACAGTTGCCCCTTTCTAAACACACAAGTGCAGCAGCTGCACAGCTGATACATCTTGGACACTTGTTAAAATTAAGTCTTCAGTATTTCTTATCAAGATTAACATGAAATCTGTCTGTTCTATTTATTTTCTAGTCCTGGTCACCTCCTCACCTTGTGTAGCTTGTGTCTAAATTTGAGGCCAAAGAAACGACAGATCTCTGCAGGCTGAATCAAGCAGCATTACATTATCTTCAAGGTGGCTGTGAATCGTTAACCTCTCTCTGTTGAAATTTGTCCCTGGAAAAGCAACTTCACCTCTTGTGTGCTGAGCACCTGTTCTAAATAAAAGCTGTACAGAAGGACCTCAGCACTCCAACACTGGGTTGTTTGTTGATTTGATTTATTAATTTTGCCTGTTAACTCAAGATACTGCAGGTGTAGAGTTTACCTGTGTCCAGCACCCAACGGCACTTGGGGTCAAAAATTCATTCCCATTGGCATGAGTTGAAGCTGCTGAACTCCCAGCAAATCCACGAGGATGATCTCAACTCAGGCACAGAGAAAACAAGGCACCCACCAGCAGCTCTCTCTGACAAACACACAGACCTCTATGTACCCTCACACAGTGATGCTCACCAAGGCAGGAGATTTGGAATTAAATATGTACAGAACAGAGCAAACGACCTGTCTGGAAATCACGAACTGGAACTCCTGTAACACATTTTTGAGTGTGGGTGTATGAACAAAGCACTCAGGTACCTGCTTTCCAAACAGGACAGAGAACACTCAAGTACATATAAAGAAAATAAAGAAAAACACCTTTTTGCACACAGCAAAGCACTGATTACATGGCATTCAGACCTTCAAGTGAACATTTTACACTGAAAGCAGCAGCATCTGAATTACAGGAATTGCAGCATTAGCTCCTACCTAAATCAGCTACAATGAGCAGATGAATTTCTTGTATCTATACTCAGATTATTCCTCTGCCCAAACAGCAAGCTAATAGTGAAGGTGCAGAAGAAAATGGGATAAAAGTTACATTTGTGTTTTACTGCATTGAAGACAAAATAAAAAGCTCTGCTCCCACCTGGTGGCAAAAAGTAGTACAGAAACAGTGAAAGTCTAGAAAGTTAACTTAGAACTGGAACAACCTGGACAAGATAATAAATCTTTTCCATTTATAATGGCAAGCAATCCTAGCTTTATGACTGTCACAAAATAGTTTTAAGTTAAAAATCATTACCAAATGATAGATTGAGATTTTAAGACAACATTCTTCATATGGGTTCATACAGACTGTAATCACCTGCTTTTATATATATATATATAAATACAGTGTTTGTGACACCTAAGTGGAAAACACTCTGAAATATTAATTATTCTGACAGCTTTTCTCTCAACAGACAATTCTGAGTAATGAAACCATTGCTGAGCAAGGAGGGAAGGAGAGGCAGCACACACTTCTGGGCACTCTGAACATCATCTCCAGGTCTGTTAAGAGTGCAAATCTGACTTGAAGCTGTCACATTGAAAACAGCACTGTACTTGTAAATTAGCTTGTAGCATAAACAGCAGGATTCTGCACAAGCCTTCTCACACATGGACCACTTCACAGATTTAAAATAATTACTTTGCTTCAAACACTCATGAGTCAGTGACACAAAATGCACCCAACTGGGAGAACTTAACAGTTTCTGGCTGAATCTGTACAAACAACCTCCTGCACTTTCTAGCATTTCCCATTAGGAAAAATATGACAGGACCAGGAATCAAAGCCTTTGCATCACTCATTCCCTGTCCTGATGTCCCCTCTGGACAGCCCCTTAGGGTAATTCCTCAACTGGCAATAGCTAGCACTGGTTATGGATAAAGCAATACTGTTTGTAATGGTTAAAGATAATGCTAAAATTGGAAGGACAGACCTCTCAAACAGCATCTTCGTAAATATGATATTTCCTGAATAGAAATTTCTGAAGCAAGACCTATGTAGACATTACACTTCAACTGCTGTTTAGTGCCCAGGAATTTCAGCTACTTTGGTATAAAAATAGTAACACTCTTCCTGTAATGGAATACACTGCAAAACTGTAAATACTGGACAATATAACACACCGTTTTCAGAACAAACCTTTCTAACATATTCTCCTTTTTATAACAGCACAGAGCTGAACACAACCAGCCTATTTCAAACCACAGATCACTTGCACAGACTGTCTGACAAGTTGTTTGACAAGCAGCAGTAGTTTCACCGTATCTGGGATAATGACATGGCAATGCCTGGTTGGAATGTTTACTCAGGGGGATACAAATTGGCTTATTCAAATGACATCCTTCATGCAGTGTTTGAACAGTCGGCTCATTTACCAGAGGAATGTTCTCTATCAATATTGCACACTCCTGTTTACAAGCAGAGTTAATACCCTTCCAGTGTAACATCCACTCGTGTGTATTAACTATACCTGCAATCTTTATGGCTACAGGATCCTCTGAAACTGGAACAGGTCCCTCTTTGACTTCAACCTGTTTTTCAGGGACCAGAGGAGATGTGGCAGGAGGGGTATACTTAGTCTCAACATAGACCACAGATGTGGAAGCAGAGGGCTTGGAATTGTGAAAAAGACTAGCCCACGATTTTGCAGGCTGATTAACAGGGACTGATCCTGCAAGCGGGACCGTTGCCTCAGTAGTAGGTGAAGCTTCCTCAGGCTTAGCTTGGTCTGAGTCAGTGCTTTCCACAGTGTGCAATTCTACCCCATTGGCAGCTGTGTCCTCACCAGAGGATTCAAGTGTTTGTCCATTAGTAACGCCAAGAGTTTCAGTAGTATCAGTACCAGCATAAGACTGTACAACAGCTGTCCTTAGGGGGCTATCTCTGATGGCCTCTGAGGGGAGGCAAAACTGTTCAGAATTAGGAAGGCGGCATACCTCGGGCTGCCCGGCAGTCCTGCCGGGGGCTGCGGCGCCGGGCTCGGCACACGCAGCTCCGGCCAGGAAGTCCACAGAGCTGGCGGGGCTGCTGCAAGTCCTCGGCGTGGCCAGGGAGGGGAGGTCTCCTGCCAGCTCCGTGTCCTCCGTGCTCAGGCTGTTGAGTCCGGCGGCCGTGGCGTGGCCGTTCACCAGCGCCTCCGGGGCAGCCACGCCGTCAGGGACATCTTCCAAGTAACTGTAGTATCCAGGGGGTCTTTTTTTCTTCTTTTTCCGCTCCCTCTGCCCAAGGCCTCCAGCCAAGCTGTCGTTTTCAGCGTTGGAGCCGCTGTCCAGAGCCAGGGTGGGGTCACTGAACTGGCAGTCAATGGAGTTGTAGTTTGTGTCGCTGAGAGCATCATCTGGAGTTTTCTGAGCAGGTGCACAGCTGAGAATGAATTCTGGAGCCTGAGGATTCAGAGTACTTGAAATACTGTAGTCGGTGTTATTTAGGACAGATGACTGAGTCTCAATAACTTCATTAACACCAAATTCAATTCTCTGATACTCTTCCCCTGGACAAGAGAAAGCAAATCTGTTAAGAGAATCACACTGAATCAAAAAGCTACAAAAACAAGGAAAAAAACCTCCCTATTTTCCTGTAACTCCAAAAACAAACTACATTTCCCCAAACAAAAGTAATTCTCATTCTCAATCATGAAGGCTTTCGTAAGATCATTTTCTTAAAGATTCAGGTTTTCTTAACTGGAGTTATGTAATTTCCAAATCACTGCACAGCTCCTGCATATAACCCCTATTAAAGTCACCTCTTAAGGAAAACTATTAAAGTCCAATGACTATAGGAATAATCTGCAATAAATTAATTATTGGATAATTGCCTATAAAATATGGTGTAATACTTTACTCCATTCTTTTTCTCAAGCCAGTCTGTTCAACTGACAATGACAAAATCTAAGCCTTTGCCTTTTTAACTTTTCTCCATCTGAGGTTTGGTTCTTGAGGGGCTGGGTTTGGTTTTCCTGATGTGATTTATCACAATCAAAGATTTATCACAATCCTTAATAACAAAAATATTTTCATTAATTGCCTGGAACACTGCAATTAAAGCTTTTGTGGAACACTGCAATTAAAGCTTTTGAACCTCTAGGCTCACTGATAACTTCTTTAATTTTATCACAATTGGATTTGTTACTATGTAAGAGTAATGATACATACAAGTCCAGGATTTTACGACATGAAATACAACAGATACTCCTCAACATAAAATCAACATTCAACTTGTATATAGGAGTTGTATTGAAAAAATATGAACAGGTTTTTTTGTTTTATTGATTTATTTATTTGCCTTGGAACTAAAGAAACACTAAGAAATATTCTCATGGCACGCTGCAGTATCACAAAATATTTTCAGTCACCAAGTTCTGCAATTTCATGGAATTTATTGTTATAATGTATGTGTGCTAACTGGTAACACTGAATACTTCAGCTACAACTATTTCTGTAACTATCAAAGATAGAAAATTAATGAAACAGTTTCAGGAATTTTGAAGGTAAGTTGACATTTTAAAGCTCTGTAGGTCTTTATGGTATCTATGTTACTGTTTCAAAGACATTACATTTTAGTATTTTGTGTTTCCTCAACAATGGGGGCTGAAACACACACTGCCAATTTTTAAGACTTGCTGCAGAACCAAACAACATTAGATATTAATTCCAAAGGAATGTAAGTGGATACACCACTAAACTTTTAAGACTTTGTGCAACTTACATTATGCATGACATGCCAACAAATGAATATTTTCAAGTACACCACAGACTCACTAAAATGAGGTGGATTTTTTTTTAAACACAACAAAAAGCAACCAACAGGTCCCAGAAAAGAAGTTATTCATTCACACATCTAAGGAAATAATCCTATGGGAAAACAATCTAGTGGAGGATATTTTGATATACGACTGTCAATGGAAGAGTTCTGCAACTCTCTGGATACTTTCTAGAAAAGTCTGCTAACAAATATTTTAGTTTTAAAAAATGTGACAGGAACAAGAATCTGTATTTTTTAATATCAAATGAAGAGTAACAAACATTCAACATGTGTTGAGGTCTGACTTATCCATGCGATACCAACATATTATGATTTAAGAACAAATTATAAAGATGTTAATTGCTTTTCTGCTTTGATCTATTAACCTGACTAAACGAGAAGCAAACACGTCACATACCAACTTCCATCTTGTTGCCAGTCAGACTAAAGGAGACTTTTTGAAAACAAAAAAAGGTAAAAATTCCACACATATCTGGATTCTCTAAATCACCTTAAGAAGAGAGTGAATTTCAAATTTCTAATTTTTTTCCCTCTCCCTGTGAGAAAGCATGTTTAACACCCTCTCTGTCATTCACCAACCACTTCTGCAATCACTGACAAGCCATCACCACCCAGAAGAGAGGGCTGAGGTTTCTTTTTTAAAAAATCAGCAGCCTGGAGCCAGGGAGGGGGGAAGCTGTGCCTGATCTGCACTGGAGAGGGAAGGGCTGGGAGAGCTCAGGCAGCACCTCCTGTTCCAGGGGCTGTCAATGCCACAGAGCCTGAGCTGGCTGTGCACACACAGCTCCAAACCAGCCACAGCTTTCTCTGCTTGCAAATGCAAAGTTTTGGGGGATTTAAGGGATATAAAACCACAACAAAACCATTCCTCATTAGTTCATCTGTTTATGGAGTGACTCCTTAGCTCAAGCATGAACCAAGAGCTGGTTCTTTCTACCCTTTGTTACAACAGCACAAAGCACAGGCAACAACTGGTAACACCCAATATTGCTCCTGCCTTGATACAAATGAATTATTGGGCACATTTCAAGTCCTACCACTTCAAATAATCCAGGACTTCTTCTTTTCCAAAATCCATGTTAAAAAATGCAATAACTGCTTCAAAACAAAGAATGTGGTTTCCCTTCATGGGCGAGCCAAGTCTATCACAGCCCAAAGTACAAGCTGTCACGTCTGTACCCCTGTCCTGCTCCTCTCTCCCCAGCAAGCTCCCAGCACTTGTGTGACCCAAAGCTAACCTAGCAAAAAACATCATCTAAGGGAGCATTTTTTCTAGTTTTGGTGAGTTTATCAGTTTATTGTACACTAAACAATCACAAGAGCCCACTCAGGGCTAGTGGGGAGCGGAAAACAGAACAAATCCCTTACAGTTATGGCACAATGAACGATGTAGGCTGAAACCTTGCCAAGAGCATAACTGATGTTGTAGCATTTAACACACAAATTAGGAAGTTACAGCTGAGCAATTAATCTTTGCACCTTACAGCAGGATTAGAATAATAAATAACAGTAGCTACTGCATAGTTAGTCTATGGAATGACTGGCAGAAGCTCATTTGCTGTAAGATTGTCAAGTTCATTTGAGAAAAATAAGAGGAAATTTTTTTTCCTTATTTGTTTTGACTTTCCACTTTGCTTCAGGGCATCTTTGTTTCAACCTAGTTCACAGCTCTATTTCTGAATGGACTGAAACAGATCTCTCTGCCGTGAACAACACAGCACACATATTGAAACAAGCACCGACAGATGCTCCAAGGACAGTCTATGTACAACCCCAGAATCTGTGAATGCACAGTACTAATTAGTGTGAACAGAGTTCTGCATATTAGAGCTTAAGCCATGATTTGATTACTCCTAGTAGGTATTAACAGATATTCTAATTCTGTAATGAAGTTAAACACTGAAGATAAGTATGGAAAAAAATGAAGACTATGGGGAATGGTAACATGGTAAGGGTGTGTCATCATTTATAAATATAAATATTCTGCATAAACAAGCATTCCAGTTTAGTTTGCACAGCTTCCTATGCAGCCATCACAGTGATAATGTGCATGCACAGTACAGTGCAAGCTTGTTAAAGACATTTTTCAAGCAAAACCTAATTTGCTGTCATTACCTAATCTCAGGGCTGGGAGGGGTTCTCTCAAGGTCTAGGAATGATCTGAAAGACATTTGTACAAACCAACTTTCTGTATGGCTTGTGAACGTTAAAATCTCAGTCTGAAAGAACAAAACTTGAATCCAGTTAGACAAAGCAATATGTGACTAGATGCCCCTGTCACCAACAGACAATTCACACCATATGGGCTTTTTAAAGACCCTTTCTAACTCCTACTTAAAACTACTCAGGATCCTAAAACTAGTCTTGTACTAAATAAAACTCCCGAATTGTCAGAAGTGTTGCTGATCTGCTTTCAAATGGGACCTTAGGTCCTTCTTTCTGACTGCCTATCTTGTTTATCTTTAAATGCAAGGCCAAAGTCTCCAAGCACAATGATCAGGTGTTCTTAAACATTAATGTGTGGTTTGGTCCTCTTTTGACTACTTTTGAGAAATGTTCAGTCAGATACTTGCATGATTTTCTAAGGAGATCTGGAGTCATGTTCATTTACATCTGGGTCTCAGCTTCCTTGCTCTCCTCTGCTTCAAGGAGGAAACAAAAAACTAATTTACCTGCTGCTTAAAATACTGTGACAGTTTGGTTTAAACTATATAGAGTGAGGATCCCAGGGCAGCTCCTACCTACCTGTCCATTTCTCATAACTCTGAAGTAAGGTCAGGCTGTAAGAGGTATGAGTTGAGGCAGATGAGACCTGTGAGCATTACAGCTTTAAAAGGGGAAATCTGTAATGTATTTTTACATTGTCACACTTTCATCAAGAGATAAGAAAACCCAAACCAGGATTCTCCAAAAAAAAAAAAAAAAAAACCAAGCCAGGCAGAAACAAGAGTCAAAAGGAGCACAGAACAGAACACTGCTTGCAGAGCAGTCTTGCTGTAACTGTTAGAAAATACTCATGCTGTGGCTCTTCAGCCCCACTCACTTCCACAGCTACATCCTACAGTGTTTCCACAGGGCTCTAAGACTGTGGCACAGTCAAGGAGGAGTAAGATGTCCACTGTAATTAGCTGAAGTTCAATGCAGAATTTTCAAAACCTCTCGCAGATATCATTCAGTAAAGGAATTAAAAAAACCAACCTGCTTAATATATCCCTGTGCTGAGCAAGTTCTAACAATTAAAGAGAGGTTACAGTAAATCTCAATAAAGTGTCATAACCTTGAAGTTTAAAAAAAAAAATCTTGATTTCTTACCATCATGAAACTTACCTGTGGATTTAATACCACATGAAACTGTTTCATTGTATGGGGGGAGCTGTACAAAAAAGAAATGAAACTTATTTAAAGGCAAAGCAAATCTATGAACATCTGATATCAGTTTCATTTGAAACATCTGAATCCTTTAAAAATAACATCATAATTGAGATTTGATTTTCGGAGAGGATGCCTTGAACTCATGCTTCTATATTTATCAAATCCCACACTGCAGCTTCAGCTGTCCTTGCAGATTACCACATTGTACTGAAAGATAAAGATTATCTTGGTTACACACTACAGGCTCACCAACCTCTCAAGCAATTCACCTCCCAGCATCAGGATCTTTCTTCATCAACTCACCCCGATTTTAGGATGAGGAACATATCCTCTTTCTATACAAAAACTGAGGATAGACCAAATTGTGAAATGATGAAACAAACTTTTGCACAGCCAACAATCACACCTAAACCTTTTGACTCTCAACCTGCTCCAGTGTGGTCCTTGAAACGTTTCAGCTAAGGTGGATTCTGGAACACATTGATCAGTCTAAGCATAACGTACTCACAGCACAGAGTTTGTAAATACATCTCGTCCAAACAGTGGCATCACTTTATGGACTCAGGGGTTGACAGAATCCTTGCTATGGTGTAACCACACGTGGGCAGTTTCTAACCCCCATTCCCCCCACCTGCCCCTAAACCTCCTCAGCAGCTGAAAGCTTCTCCTGTGCCTGCAGGAACTGGCAGCCATTGCCACACTGCATTCCAGCAGCTCCCTGGAGAACATGGAACTAGTTCTGCAGTGGGAGATGGAACACTGAGGGGACAGTGCAGCTTTACAGTGCTATTCTAAATAGTAATTCAATGGTGTAACAAATAAAGGATTTCTTTATTGAAGTTTTCAGTTCTCTAAAGCTGCAGATACTTACACATTGCCTTCTTAATGCACTGCAGACACCAGTGCATCAGAAGCGGCAAGAAAAATGTTCCTGAAATTCCATTGCAAAAGTATATAAAAAGCACACATGCTGTAAATCCATGAGGTTTATGAACCTCAATACATCTTAATATATCATCTTTTCAAGTCAACAATGAGAATCAGTGGGTCAAGCTCCAGAACCTACTATCCATATTAATTTTGAACACAGGCTCAATCTAATTTTAGAGCTCTTAATGTCTATAACAAACAGTTTATGATAAACCTTGCAATTCTTGGTTTTATCCCAATCAAAGACCTTCAGAAAATAGAAAGATTTTTTAAAAAGTAGTCAGCCTCTTGGTCCCCTACATATCTGATTAATCAAAAGCACCTTTGCCCAGCTGACTTGTTCTGTACAGCAGGGTCATGTGAACCATCTCAGCCAACAGGTATGAGACAGAACATGTGTCACAAATGTCACATGTAAAAGGGACATTTTTAGACAATCTTTAGCTTTAACTACTCCCTTGGGTCTGTGGTTAAGGGACCTCAGAGGGACACCAGCACATGCCAGGACTGTCCCCAACACGATGTGTGTCAAACACCACTGCAGCATTATCATCTCTGTCTCGTCCTTCTTGAATTTCACCCTGCCTTTTTCAAACCAATTTTTTACACCAATTAGTGCAAAACTAATAAGCATCATTTTTATTTCACCATCCAGGTAATTAAAACGTTGAACTGAACCAGATCAAGGACAAACTTAAGGAACATCGTTTAAGAGCTCTTTGTTTTGACAGCCAACCAGTAAGTGGTACACTGAGACAGAAAATGAAGTCACACTGGTTCAGATGCTGCAGGTTCATACTTAGAGAACAGCTTTGCAGAAGTCAAGATATGATTTTCATCTTCCCCAAGGTGAGTGTTGGAACAGCTGATGGGGGGCACTTCAGGTGACATTTCATGGGATGAAAATGTCCCACCGCTGTGACTGCATTTATGGTGGGAAAACAGCAAGATCATCACAGCTACCAAGTATTACCTAAAGATCTCTTCTGTTTCCCACAGACCAGAGACACAGCTCTCCCCCTAAAAGGGCAGAAATGCTCTTTTTCCTTACTGAACTTCCCTCACTCCCTACCCCACCCCATTCCCTTCGTGCCCTTTCATTGTTCAGCAGTTTATTACACTAATTATCCTTGGAAAATTAAGCTACAGGAAGCTAAGTCACATTAACAATGGTTTGTAAACTGTGACAAAAGGATTTCCCCATCTACAGCTCGAGTGTTAGTTTCCTTTATGTTGAGAGGGCAGGATGGAAGCATGACTGAAATGTTTGAATGGAAATGTCTGGAGGAAATACATGGAAATTGACCCAGAGGAAAATTATTTTTCAAGTCTGGAGATTAGGACAATGGGATAAAACTCTTCCCTACAAAGGAAAATGGTTTCATCATTCTCTACCAAGAACTACAGAGAATAAGAGCCTACAACACTATGTGAGTGGGTCATGAACTCGAACACACAAAGACAACTGTTTCCACTCTGTGGTTCTCTCCATCACTCTGATTAGTTCATTATTGATGCACTTCTCAGACCTCACATACATCCTTCCTTGCGAGCACAGCTCTGAGGCTTAGCAGTGCTTCACCTGGCCAAAATATTAAGAATCCCTGTGCTTCAAAAGACTCCCAAGACTTAAAAGCCCACTTTACAATCAAGAACTCTGCTGGGCAAGTTCTCAGTATCTACCCCTCAAAAAAACTCCACCAAAGCTGAGGTATAGGGCTGGAAAACTCATTGTCAACATCCTACCACTACTGTCAGCTGCTCCAGCTCTTAAAGATGACAACCAGAAGGTGGAATCATTAATTTATATCTAAAAATTTACTTAATATCCACATACATGGAATGAAGACTACTGAATAATATTTTCAGTTTGTAAATTAGAAAGCCAAGTGAATGATAAAGAAGTGTGTGTATTGTTGTATTTCAAATGCACACAAGAGATGGAGCTTTCAAATGTTATTTCTAAAACAAGTTTAAAGTAGATCTTACCTCAACAGAGCATCGTGGAGTCACAAAGAACTGATTAAATTCATCAGGGCTGAACTCCCCAAAAATATACTAAAAATAAAAGAGAAGGATCTTTGTTAAAGGACTATTTATATTCAATACAATTAATAAATTCATATTAAAATCCATTAAGATACTAGAATTTAGAAAGACCCATGTGCTGGGAGTCAGAAACTCTACCTGTTTGCAGCCCAACTCCCATCTTGGTTCCTTCCTACATCTTTAGCAAAGAACTTTAAGCTCTGAAACTGTATACAAAGCATTTTCCTTCAAATTCCCATTGGAGGTGATCACAAACTGCTCCTCATCCTGTGACCAATTTAAAATCATCATGCAGGGTGAGGAGTTGCACCAGTTCGTACAAGCCCCACACAGAGGCTGGTTTGCCTTCTAAAGACACCCCTCACAACAGAAAATAACCCAAGAATTACGTCTTCAGAGTTCTGCTAAACTGATGAGTTACCGTCCCTGAGAGGTCAAGCACAGAACTGAAACTGCCTAGAAACTCTAAATATCATGATTTTGTTATTCCAGGAACTCTCCATAACAAACCTAAGACAAAACATCTTTCCCCATCTTTCTGCAGCTTTTCAGGTATTTTGCATCTAGACACTCTCTGAAAAAAAGTATCTAACAAGACCACAAAGAAAATTACACTAAAGTGAGAGTTTATATTTAATTTACAGAAAATAAAAGATTCCCAATAAAAAGGCCTGACCTGTTGGCATTTCACAGCACCTGGAAGTTTCTATAAACTTCCACCTCCAGCTGTAATTGACTGAATAGCACCCAAACGTTCAGGGCAGAGATATTAGGACAAAAAGAAGTTGAACAAGGAGCTGAATAAACTGACAAAACAGACAAAGAGGACTGAAAAACGCCACTCTTGGCATGTGGAAGGATATTGACTTTAGGAGTCACTAGTCAGAAGTGCTGTGGATGAAAGCAGGTCAGTCTGGCCCAGAACATCACAGTCCCCACTCCCATTTATCTCCGTGTTCTCCCAAGGTCATTCTGCACAATTCTTTGCTCTCCTCCACCCTCCCACCAGAAAAGCTTTTTCAGCAGAGTTAAGTCTTGCTCGTGGTAAATCCTCAGCTTGGCTGTATCAAGATACAACAAACCAGAGTGGGAGTTGAGCCAGAGAAAAGAATTCCTAAAATCTGGGAAATCATCTCTTCTGAAGCGCAGGCTGCCGCCACACACTGCACACACAGTAACCCAATCACGGGACTTTTTTCAGAGTTTTAGGTCGTTTATTGCAATGGAACTTGATGTCTACACGACTCACAGCCATCTACATTCAGAAATTTCGAAGCTTAACTGAAAGCCAAATTCCACAGCAATTACAAATCATAGTTTTCTTACACAAAAAGTGATTCATCACACATCACTTTTACACGTGGCAGTGTGTGCCCATTTTAATGGCCTTCAGGGTTTTTAAAAACAGTAATGTAATCTAGTTTAGACTACAAACAGCCCTATCAGTCAAAACAAACTGGAACATCTGTGATTCAAAGGGTGAAGAACAGTTAAACATTTAATGCTTCAAAAACTCTTCCCACAGCCAACTGCTGCCCACCAAGGGAGAATCCAACACCCCAAACCCAACAGATCCCTAAATTGTACCCGAGTGGCTTCACAGTTCTTGGCACAGGACTCGGGCTTGGTTTATGCTCTCAATATAACCAAGGCATTTTTATTCAGCAGCACATGAACTAGACCTCATCATATTCCAAAAACAAACCTAAGAAAACCACTTGCTGACTCATCACTAAATTATGTTTTAAGAGGTATTTTTGATGCAGTCATGCAACAGAACAAAACAATCTCAAGTGTAGTCTATTAAAAGTTACATAAATCCAACCCTAATTCCTTCATGCAATAATATAATACAGTCACTTCATTTAACAACATTTTAAAGCGAAGTATCACAGGCCTGGTACTTCTTTCTGAGGTTCTTTTTTAATGAGGAAACACAAGACAAAAAACTGAACAAAGTGATCATTAACACCACTTTAATGAACTGTTTTAATGGTGTATTCATATAGAGAAATTTGTGTCTTTGCAACTCTTCCTGCATAATTTAAAACAAGACTTTAAATATTTACCAACATCTAGTCCTAGTCAGACTAAAGCTCAAAAAACCCATCCCATCTGGGCTTGAAATAAACTGAATTTTATCTGATTTATTTGTTTTTATTTACCAATGCCTCACATCTTCATTAAGTCACCAGTTAAAAGATCTCTGCACAGTAACTGAGAAAAATACTGTTCCAAAACAAACCTGAGGCCATAGGACCAATGACATTAAACCTGCCCAGTTTAACCAACCTCCTCTGCCTCCAGTCAGCCTCATCTCTCCAGAAATAATTTCTGCAAGCTGGACAGAATTTTCTACCCTTTTCGAGACACAGCTACGCATTCAAGTGAAAAAGAACTGTGATATCACATCCCTTGGCAAGTATAACAATCCCTACCAAAAAACAAAAGATTCAGAGGGGAAAAAACCAATGTATTTTAAGTAATTTGAAAGACACTGTAACTCCCTGCCTGCTGTCCATCCACCCATCCCATCCATGCATCCAGCCCAAGGAATCAGTGTACCTGGCACTCTACAAGTAACCTGCGTAAGAAAATAATTGCTGGAGCTCTGAAACAGCATCAGCATTACTGCAGTACTTACCCTCCACCATTAATTCAAATTTAGAAGGTTTTCCTGCACCTGAAATGCCCAATAAGAAATTTTAAGCAAGAGAAGACTAGGATTTCATAAAAAGTAGCACACCCTTACAAGAATAACCTCATTATCAGCATGAGCTTTTGGGGTCCCAGCTTGCACCCTCAAAATTACTCCACCTAATCTCAAAATTCCCAAAGTTGCCTTTTTTCTCCAAACTGACAAATAAAATCTAATACTTGGAACATCAAACATTTAATTAAATTACTTACACAACTTACCAAGCTACTCACGACCAGCATTAATTTCTCCCCCACTCTATAAATAACATTTTAACACATGGCAGAGATACATCAGCACGTATCAAAGCTTGGCGAAACCCATTTCAGATGATTTCAATTCCAATTTTAGTATTTTCAAGTGTGCAAGAAACACACACCCATTACAACTACATCAAACCGATGCCTTTAATGCCCAACTAACCTGCCCCACGCTGTCTCAGTCTCTGATCCTGTACGTCACACTACTTTAAGGTCCCAATCAGGGATAATAGACGGACTTCACAAGCTCCAAGGAGAAGTGGGAGTCAGACACAGAAAGCCCAGGGTCAGCCCTGGAGCAGGTGAGAGATTGTGCTGTGCCTGAGATAAGCTGCTTGTCCTGCACCATCACTGCTGTGCCAAGGCAGCAACAGCCTTTCACCTGCACCAGCAACTGCACAGCTCCCTGAGCGAAGGTTGGGCACTGCACATGAGCACAGAGCTCACCTGGCCCAGGCAGCAACAGCCAGGCCTATTCCTATCAATAACACAGAAACTCAGGGGATCTGGCAACATACAACCCCAAAATATTAAAAAACATTATCCATGGAAAGCTGAAGTTTAATTAATACCTCTCTACAAATTTCTTGTTAAGACAAAATAAAAAAAGAACAAAAATCAAGCTTTCTCCGACACTGTTTAACATTCAATTCCTGATTTCAAAAATTGACTTTGATTTATAGCCTCAAACAAAAACGCAGCTGCTTGAAAAGCATGTTAAACACTAGTCAATGGTGTCAGTGTTCACTCACAGGAGAGCAGGAATAAAGCTTAGGAGATCCAGTCTCACACCAAGACTGAATTTGGAAGAAAATCTGAAAAGAACATTGGGAGAAAGTTTTGAAAATTTCTGAATGTAACAATACCCCCAGACTTACTTTTAAAGATACCTAATCCCTAAGAGGCTTAATTCAGTCCCATCTGCCCTCCCTCTCCTTCTCAAACCCTCTCCACAACCTATGTAAGAGCTGTCTGTCCTGGCTCCTGCGAAGGAATCGTTCCTCTGGCGTTTTTGGGAGCACGTATTTCACATGCACTCCTCCCCAGATGATTTAACTCTGCAGAGCCATCACTGACCCTGCACTGAGTGTGCTCAAGGCTCCCTTAGGACACCTCAGCCTGGAGAGCTTGATTTCTGTCACAAACTAAGAGCAGTATCAGAACAGTATCAAACAAATCCCAATGACCTTCCACTTGCAACTGTATAAAAAAACAGATGGAAAATAATAACCTCTGGGGGGAGGCAGGGGTGTGTGGAAAGAATGAGGCTTTGTGGAATTCTTGGAGAGGGGGGATACACAGGACAGCTCTACCTCTGCTACCTTTCCACTTCCTTGTCAGTGCTACCAAAGTTCTCCTTTGGAATGGAAAAACACCACCAAACCCAAAACATACTGATGGATCTCTTCCATTCTGCAATTCTCAACTGTAACCCAAACTGACCATTTGCCAGAGATGTACAATGTTAACAAACACACTACAATTACCAAGATTTAACTGATGTGAGTAAACACACACCAACATAATAAAATACTTTGCTTACACTGCACAATCAAGTATTTATGTATTTTCCATCCGGTATCTTCCATATTGAGGTTTCATAATCAATCACTTAAAAGAGACAATTATTCACAAGGGCTGCTTTCCACTCTGCTTTTTTAAATACTGGTTTCAACATACACAAGTTCTGAACTTCTGGGAGTTTTCAAATGTGAATCTCTTCTTGCAGATGTCACATGTATGAAACCAAGGATGAAAATAAAACTAACAATGCTTGAATAAACCTTAAAAATGAGGTAGTTTCAGACAGGACATACCTAAAATCTTTCCCTTCGAATACTAACACTAACAACCAGCACATTAACTAAAGAAAAAATTGCAAAATTAAACATATTTTATGCAATTCTAAAATGGTATATTTTCTCATGAAGCTGCTGGTAACATGCGTGTTCCAGTACTTCAAGTTTAATTTCTTTGCCTTACTTCCACCTATCAAGATTTTGCAATTGAAGTTTGGGCACTGAATGTAAAATACTGTCATACAACTCTTGGGACTACAAAAACCCCCAAACAACTAAATTCTTAAAAATAACTGAAAGAACCAGTTAAAACTGTAGCTCTGAACTGCCTCCTGTGTTACTGAAGAGAGGATAACAAAAGAACTGCATCTGTACTCTCTCCTTCCAGTTAAAATTTTAAGACTAGAATATTACACAAATACTCCGCAGATGAGAAAGTTCCTAAAAG